>NC_092179.1:34866593-34961593 GCF_045791955.1 Oncorhynchus clarkii lewisi | reverse complement strand
ATGGATTAATAACACTATCAACCATATGGACTAATAACACTATCCACCATATGGATTAATAACACTATCCACCATATGGACTAATAACACTATCCACCATATGGATTAATAACACTATCCACCATATGGATTAATAACACTATCCACCATATGGATTAATAACACTATCCACCATATGGATTAATAACACTATCCACCATATGGATTAATAACACTATCCACCATATGGATTAATAACACTATCCACCATATGGATTAATAACACTATCCACCATATGGATTAGTAACACTATCCACCATATGGATTAATAACACTATCCACCATATGGATTAATAACACTATCCACCATACGGATTAATAACACTATCCACCATATGGATTAATAACACTATAGACTAGAGAGAGAGAGAGAGAGAGAGAGAGAGAGAGAGAGAGAGAGAGAGAGAGAGAGAGAGAGAGAGAGAGAGAGAGAGAGAGATACAGAGAGAGAGAGAGAGAGAGAGAGAGAGAGGGAGAGAGAGAGAGAGAGAGAGAGAGACACAGGCACAGAGAGAGAGAGGAGAGATACCGAGAGAGAGAGATACAGACAGACAGAGACAGAGAGACAGAGAGAGAGAGAGATACAGAGAGAGAGAGAGAGAGATACAGAGAGAGAGAGATACAGAGAGAGAGAGAGATACAGTAACAGAGACAGAGAGAGAGAGAGAGACAGAGAGAGAGAGATACAGAGAGAGAGAGAGATACAGTAACAGAGACAGAGAGAGAGAGAGAGAGATACAGAGACAGAGACAGAGCGAGAGAGAGATACAGAGAGACACAGACACAGAGAGGAGCTCCCATATCTATTGAGTGAAATACCCGTGTGACATCATAGCAGAGAAAGATCAAAGGAAAACACCATGGTGATTACAACCCATATTTATTTCCCTTTTGTACTTTAACTATTTGCACATAATATGACATTTGAAATGACTGTAATGTTTACTGTTCATTTTTACTGTTTACTTCACTCTTGTTTATTATCTTTTTCACTTGCTTTGGCAATGCCAATAAAGGCCTTTGATTTGAATTGAATTGAGAGAGAGCCAGAGAGAGAACCAGAGAGAACTCTTGTCTCGCCCCTCGTCTCGCCTTCCCCTAATCAACCCCCGCCCCGGCTGATCACTCTAACGTTGTTGAAACAATTGGACCGTGAAACCATTAAACCACCATGTTGTTACCCAGAACCCACTGCCGACGCCCTGGGTCAGCTCTACTGGCTGATTGGAGGAGATGGAGACAGAATGCAGACACTGGTGGTTAGTCACCAACGCTGAGTGAGCTGGGAAAGGAGCTGACTGTGTCCCAAATTACTCCCTATTGTAACGGTTTTCTGTATGAGAAGGAGAGTCGGACCAAAATGCAGCGTGTAGATTGCGATCCATGTTTTAATGAACAAACGTAAAACACGAATCAATACAAACACTACAAAATAAAGAACGTAACGAAAACCTAAACAGCCCTATCTGGTGAAAACACATAGACAGGAACAATCACCCACAAACACACAGTGAAACCCAGGCTACCTAAATATGGTTCCCAATCAGAGACAATGACGAACACCTGCCTCTGATTGAGAACCATATCAGGCCGAACATAGAACTGGACAAACTAGACATGTAACATAGAATGCCCACTCAGATCACACCCTGACCAACCAAACCATAGAAATATACAAAGTAAACTATGGTCAGGGTGTGACACCTATTCTCTATTTAGTGCACTACTTTAGACCAGACAATGGCACCCTATTCTCTATTTAGTGCACTACTTTAGACCAAAGAATGGCACTAAAATTCCTAAAAAGTCATGGCATAATATTCTAATGTTTGAGTCACTCAGATAGCATAGGAACAGGGCATAAGGCAACATCTGTATAATTGCAGGAAACTAGCTTTAAAACCTCCTCCCCCTCCATTACCTACCTTCACCTCCTCCATTACCTACCTTCACCTCCTCCCCCTCCATTACCTACCTTCACCTCCTCCATTACCTACCTTCACCTCCTCCACCTCCATTACCTACCTTCACCTCCTCCACCTCCATTACCTACCTTCACCTCCTCCATTACCTACCTTCACCTCCTCCCCCTCCATTACCTACCTTCACCTCCTCCATTACCTACCTTCACCTCCTCCCCCTCCATTACCTACCTTCACCTCCTCCATTACCTACCTTCACCTCCTCCCCCTCCATTACCTACCTTCACCTCCTCCATTACCTACCTTCACCTCCTCCATTGTCTACCTTCACCTCCTCCCCCTCCATTACCTACCTTCACCTCCTCCATTACCTACCTTCACCTCCTCCCCCTCCATGACCTACCTTCACCTCCTCCATTAGCTACCTTCACCTCCTCCCCCTCCATTACCTACCTTCACCTCCTCCATTACCTACCTTCACCTCCCCCCCTCCATTATCTACCTTCACCTCCTCCCCCTCCATTACCTACCTTCACCTCCTCCATTACCTACCTTCACCTCCTCCATTATCTAACTTCACCTCCTCCCCTCCATTACCTACCTTCACCCCCTCCCCCTCCTTTACCTACCTTCACCTCCTCCATTACCTACCTTCACCTCCTCCACCTCTTCCACCCCCCTCCACCTCTTCCACCTCCAAACCACCTCTTCCACCTCCCTCACCTCCTCCACCTCCCTCCCCCATCTCCCTCCACATCTTCTACCCCTCTCCACCTCCCTCCACCAACACACACTTAATGACACCTTGATTTAAGGAACCAGTGGAGGATTCGTTATTTCCACTGACCCCAGTAACACCAATATTAACCATTGGAAGACTAAACACAACAACACTAGCTGAGCCGAGCAGTGCAGAAGGCCTGTCCAGGCCAAGGTCTAGCTACCTACAGAGGAGAGGCCTGAGCCTAGCAGTGCAGAAGGCCTGTCCAAGCCAAGCCAAGGTCTAGCTACCTACAGAGGAGAGGCCTGAGCCTAGCAGTGCAGAAGGCCTGACCAAGCCACGCCAAGGTCCTCCTACAGAGGAGAGGCCTGAGCCTAGGAGTGCAGAAGGCCTGTCCAAGCCAAGCCAAGGTCTAGCAACCTACAGAGGAGAGGCCTGAGCCTAGCAGTGCAGAAAGCCTGTCCAAGCCAAGCCAAGGTCTAGCTACCTACAGAGGAGAGGCCTGAGCCTAGCAGTGCAGAAGGCCTGTCCAAGCCAAGCCAAGGTCTAGCTACCCACAGAGGAGAGGCCTGAGCCGAGCAGTGCAGAAGGCCTGTCCAGGCCAAGGTCTAGCTACCTACAGAGGAGAGGCTTGAGCCTAGCAGTGCAGAAAGCCTGTCCAAGCCAAGCCAAGGTCTAGCTACCTACAGAGGAGAGGCCTGAGCCTAGCAGTGCAGAAGGCTTGTCCAAGCCAAGCCAAGGTCTAGCTACCTACAGAGGAGAGGCCTGAGACTGGGTCTGGCAGCAGAAGAAAACCAACAGGCCTTAATGACAGGGTGATTATTCATTACCTCACAGGGTTAGACAGACAGGGAGTAGGGAAGCAGGCAGTAGACCTGGGTTTAAATATTAAAACCACTTTGACCGGTTGCTCTAGTCTCCCTGGTGCACTCCTTGCGACTGTTCTAGTGGTTCCGTTGTGCGTGGCAACGTCAATCAAACCATGAATTGATGTCAAATAGTATTTAAATCCAGGTCTGGCAGGCAGCACCTCTCCTCTCTGGAAGCTTTGGAAAATCCTTGTCACTGTGGTGACTAACCAACCTGTTGTTTACGTACCAGAGAGGGCCAACACTCTAGTGGGTTAGTGGGGAGAAGAGGGTGGAGGGATGGAGGAGGGGTGGAGGGGTGGAGGAGAGGTGGAGGCGTGGAGGAGAGGTGGAGGGGTGGAGGAGAGGTGCACGCCCAATTTTTCAGTTTTTGATTTGTTAAAAAAGTTTGAAATATCCAATAAATGTCGTTCCACTTCATGATTGTGTCCCACTTGTTGTTGATTCTTCACAAAAAAATACAGTTTTATATCTTTATGTTTGAAGCCTGAAATGTGGCAAAAGGTCGCAAAGTTCAAGGGGGCCGAATACTTTCGCAAGGCACTGTATGTATATTTGTAAACAACAGCTGGAGCAAGAAATCTAATAGTCAGGAAGTCTCGAGATTTTGCACGCCTGAGGTAGAGTATCTCATGATAAGCTGTAGACCACACTATTTAGAGAGAGTTTTCACACTAAGACCACACTCAATGAGCTCAGTTTTCCACAATTCCTGACATTTAATCCTAGTAAAAATTCCCTTTCTTAGGAAAATGTTCACTTTATTTTAAGAATGTGAAATGTTAGAATAATAGTAGAGAGAATGATTTATTTCAGCTTTTATTTCTTTCATCAGATTCCCAGTGGGTCAGAAGTTTACATACACTTAATTAGTATTTGGTAGCATTGCCTTTAAATTGTTTAACTTGGGTCAAACGTTTCAAGTCCGCCTTCCAAAAGCTTCCCACAATAAGATCGGTGAAATTTGACCCATTCCTCCTGACAGAGCTGGTGTAACTGAGTCAGGTTTGTAGGCCTCCTTGCTCGCACACACTTTTTCAGTTCTGCCCACAAATCTTCTATAGGATTGAGGTCAGGGCTTTGTGATGGCCACTCCAATACCTTCACTTTGTTGTCCTTAAGCCATTTTACCACAACTGTGCTTGGGGTCATTGTCCACATGGAAGACCCCTTTGTGACCAAACTTCCTGGCTGATGTCTTGAGATGTTGCTTCAATATATCCACATAATTTTCCTACCTCATGATGTCATCTATTTTGTGAAGTGCACCAGTCCCTCCTGCAGCAAAGCAACCCCACAACATGATGCTGCCACCCCCATGCTTCACGGTTGGGATGGTGTTCTTCGGCTTGCAGGTCTCCCCCTTTTTCCTCCAAACATAACGATGGTCATTGTGGCCAAACAGTCCTATTCTTGTTTCATCAGACCAGAGGACATTTCTCCAAAAAGTAGGTGGTTTTGGAGCGGTGGCTTCTTCCTTGCTGAGCGGTCTTTCGGGTTATGTCAATATAGGACTCGTTTTACTGTGGATATAGATACATTTGTACCTGTTTCCTCCAGCATCTTCACAAGGTCCTTTGCTGTTGTTCTGTGTTAGTGCAGGGTGAGCTGCACACAGTGGAATTCCTGCTAGGGCACACCACCTCAGTGCTAACAGTGAACTTCCTGCTAGGGCACACCGCCTCAGTGTTAACAGTGAACTTCCTGCTAGGGCACACCGCCTCAGTGTTAACAGTGACCTTCCTGCTAGGGGGGACACCGCCTCAGTGTTAACAGTGAACTTCCTGCCAGGGCACACCGCCTCAGTGTTAATAGTGGACTTCCTGCTAGGAAACACCGCCTCAGTGATAACAGTGGACTTCCTGCTAGGGCACACCACCTCAGTGTTAACAATCTCTCTCTGGTTCATAGGCACACCGCCTCAGTGTTAACAGTCTCTCTCTGGTTCATAGGCACACCGCCTCAGTGTTAACAGTCTCTCTCTGGTTCATATTGCTGCAAACAACAGGTGTAGGATCAGCATAGGGATTCCAGGCAGTTAGAGTGAAATAAATTAGGTCACTTACATTGTGTCTACCAATTACTATTATTATTTTGAATTTTTAATTATTTTTTACCTTTATTTAACTAGGCAAGTCAGTTAAGAACAAATTCTTATTTACAATGACGCTGGGTCAACAGTGCTCCGCCCTATGGGACTCCCAATCAAGGCTGGTTGTGATACAGCCTGGATTTGAAACAGGGTGTCTGTTATGATGCCTCTAGCACTGAGATGCAGTGCCTTAGACCGGAGCGCCACTTGGGAGTCTGACTGGCATTATGTCCCTGGTATAATGTACATTTACTGAAGCATTATGATGACTCAGCGGCAACAATGATAGGGATTAACTGAGCTGTGCTCGGGTCATTGATAAGCCATTGTCTCAACGCAGTCTTATAGTGCTGTGAAAGGATCCAGGAACCCAAGTGATTTGGGTGGATCCCATCCTCCTTATAATGCTGTGAAAGGATCCAGGAACCCAGATGATTTGGGTGGATCCCATCCTCCTTATAATGCTGTGAAAGGATCCAGGAACCCAAATGATTTGGGTGGATCCCATCCTCCTTATAATGCTGTGAAAGGATCCAGGAACCCAGATGATTTGGGTGGATCCCATCCTCCTTATAATGCTGTGAAAGGATCTAGGAACCCAGATGATTTGGGTGGATCCCATCCTCCTTATAATGCTGTGAAAGGATCCAGAAACCCAGATGATTTGGGTGGATCCCATCCTCCTTATAATGCTGTGAAAGGATCCAGGAACCCAGATGATTTGGGTGGATCCCATCCTCCTTATAATGCTGTGAAAGGATCCAGGAACCCAGATGATTTGGGTGGATCCCATCCTCCTTATAATACTGTGAAAGTATCCAGGAACCCAGATGATTTGGGTGGATCCCATCCTCCTTATAATGCTGTGAAAGGATCCAGGAACCCAGATGATTTGGGTGGATCCCATCCTCCTTATAATGCTGTGAAAGGATCCAGGAACCCAGATGATTTGGGTGGATCCCATCCTCCTTATAATGCTGTGAAAGGATCCAGGAACCCAAATGATTTGGTTGGATCCCGTCCTCCTTATAGTGCTGTGAAAGGATCCAGGAACCCAGATGATTTGGGTGGATCCCGTCCTCCTTATAGTGCTGTGAAAGGATCCAGGAACCCAGATGATTTGGGTGGATCCCATCCTCCTTATAATGCTGTGAAAGGATCCAGGAACCCAGATGATTTGGGTGGATCCCACCCTGGCCTCCTCCTTATAATGCTGTGAAAGGATCCAGGAACCCAGATGATTTGGGTGGATCCCATGATGACTGGCAGCTCTGGCTGCTCCATGCTGACTGGCTGCTCCATGCTGACTGGCAGCTCTGGCTGCTCCATGCTGACTGGCTGCTCCATGCTGACTGGCAGCTCTGGCTGCTCCATGCTGACTGGCTGCTCTGGCTGCTCCATGCTGATTCTCCTTATAATGCTGTGAAAGGATCCAGATGAGGATCCCATCTCCTCCTCCTTATAATGCTGTGAAAGGATCCAAACGTAAAACACGAACCCAGATGATTTGGGTGGACAATCACCCACGACCCATATCTCCTTATAAACAATGAGCTGTGAAAGGATCACAGACCAAATAAATAAAGATAAACACAAAATACTTTGACCAGGGTGTGACAGATGATTTGGGTGGATCCCATCCTCCTTATAATGCTGTGAAAGGATCCAGGAACCCAGATGATTTGGGTGGATCCCGTCCTCCTTATAATGCTGTGAAAGGATCCAGGAACCCAGATGATTTGGGTGGATCCCGTCCTCCTTATAATGCTGTGAAAGGATCCAGGAACCCAGATGATTTGGGTGGATCCCATCCTCCTTATAATGCTGTGAAAGGATCCAGGAACCCAGATGATTTGGGTGGATCCCATCCTCCTTATAATGCTGTGAAAGGATCCAGGAACCCAGATGATTTGGGTGGATCCCATCCTCCTTATAATGCTGTGAAAGGATCCAGGAACCCAGATGATTTGGGTGGATCCCGTCCTCCTTATAATGCTGTGAAAGGATCCAGGAACCCAGATGATTTGGGTGGATCCCATCCTCCTTATAATGCTGTGAAAGGATCCAGGAACCCAGATGATTTGGGTGGATCCCATCCTCCTTATAATGCTGTGAAAGGATCCAGAAACCCAGATGATTTGGGTGGATCCCATCCTCCTTATAATGCTGTGAAAGGATCCAGGAACCCAGATGATTTGGGTGGATCCCATCCTCCTTATAATGCTGTGAAAGGATCCAGGAACCCAGATGATTTGGGTGGATCCCGTCCTCCTTATAATGCTGTGAAAGGATCCAGGAACCCAGATGATTTGGGTGGATCCCGTCCTCCTTATAATGCTGTGAAAGGATCCAGGAACCCAGATGATTTGGGTGGATCCCGTCCTCCTTATAGTGCTGTGAAAGGATCCAGGAACACAGATGATTTGGGTGGATCCCGTCCTCCTTATAATGCTGTGAAAGGATCCAGGAACCCAGATGATTTGGGTGGATCCCGTCCTCCTTATAATGCTGTGAAAGGATCCAGGAACCCAGATGATTTGGGTGGATCCCGTCCTCCTTATAATGCTGTGAAAGAATCCAGGAACCCAGATGATTTGGGTGGATCCCGTCCTCCTTATAATGCTGTGAAAGGATCCAGGAACCCAGATGATTTGGGTGGATCCCATCCTCCTTATAATGCTGTGAAAGGATCCAGGAACCCAGATGATTTGGGTGGATCCCGTCCTCCTTATAAAACGTGTTGTTTCCAAAAAGGTATAGAAATTGTCAACAAAAGTTTCACCCATTGAGCTGCAATAATCACGTAGCCAGTTGTGAAGAGAAAGAATCCTGCTAAAGCATTCAATGCCAGAGAGGACATAGGGCCAGATACAATGAGTATTTTATTAGTGTCTAGCAGAGAGTCAATCAGCTCTTTAAAATCCAGTTTCAACTGTTCAGAGCTGCCCTTCATAATGTCATTAAAACCCACGTGGACTACGATAGAATCAATGTTTATGTCCTGATGTAGTACATTCAATACCAGCTTAGTAATGTCATTAGAACCCACATGGACTAGGATATAATCAATGTCCATGTCCTGGCGTAGTACTTTCAGGAGCAGCTTAGTAATATCATTTACTCGAGCTCTGGGATAGGACATTGTTTTTGCACCAGGACCAGTCACATTTATTACCATGGAGCTACCCAAAATTCATGGCTGGTCGAGAAGATCGAGGAAATCCGCCCACTCTCAAGCTTCACAGGATTCTGAGAACATTTTTAGTATGCGCGAAAACTGCCTCTCGCCATTAGCTGCTGGCGTCTGGTGCCTCCGACAGATGGAGAAGCCCCACCGGTAGCTACCGGCGTCTGGTGCAGGCCTCCGACAGATGGAGAAGCCCCGCCGGTAGCTGCCGGCGTCTGGTGCAGGCCTCCGACAGATGGAGAAGCCCCACCGGTAGCTGCCGGCGTCTGGTGCCTCCGACAGATGGAGAAGCCCCGCCGGTAGCTGCCGGCGTCTGGTGCAGGCCTCCGACAGATGGAGAAGCCCCACCGGTAGCTGCCGGCGTCTGGTGCCTCCGACAGATGGAGAAGCCCCGCCGGTAGCCGCCGGCGTCTGGTGCAGGCCTCCGACAGATGGAGAAGCCCCACCGGTAGCTGCCGGTGTCTGGTGCAGGCCTCCGACAGATGAAGAAGCCCCACCGGTAGCTGCCGGCATCTGGTGCAGGCCTCCGACAGATGGAGAAGCCCCGCCGGTAGCTGCCGGCGTCTGGTGCCTCCGACAGATGGAGAAGCCCCGCCGGTAGCTGCCGGCGTCTGGTGCCTCCGACAGATGGAGAAGCCCCGCCGGTAGCTGCCGGCGTCTGGTGCCTCCGTCAGATGGAGAAGCCTCGCCGGTAGCTTCCGGCGTCTGGTGCCTTCGACAGATGGAGAAGCCCCGCCGGTAGCTGCCGGCGTCTGGTGCCTCCAACAGATGGAGAAGCCTCGCCAGTAGCTGCCGGCGTCTGGTGCCTCCGACAGATGGAGAAGCCCCGCCGGTAGCTGCCGGCGTCTGGTGCCTCCGACAGATGGAGAAGCCCCGCCGGTAGCTGCCGGCGTCTGGTGCCTCCGACAGATGGAGAAGCCCCGCCGGTAGCTGCCGGCGTCTGGTGCAGGCCTCCGACAGATGGAGAAGCCCCGCCGGTAGCTGCCGGCGTCTGGTGCCTCCGACAGATGGAGAAGCCCCGCCGGTAGCTGCCGGCATCTGGTGCAGGCCTCCGACAGATGGAGAAGCCCCGCCGGTAGCTGCCGGCGTCTGGTGCCTCCGACAGATGGAGAAGCCCCGCCGGTAGCTGCCGGTGTCTGGTGCAGGCCTCCGACAGATGGAGAAGCCCCGCCGGTAGCTGCCGGCGTCTGGTGCAGGCCTCCGACAGATGGAGAAGCCCCGCCGGTAGTTGCCGGCGTCTGGTGCCTCCGACAGATGGAGAAGCCCCGCCGGTAGCTGCCGGCGTCTGGTGCCTCCGACAGATGGAGAAGCCCCGCCGGTAGCTGCCGGCGTCTGGTGCCTCCGTCAGATGGAGAAGCCTCGCCGGTAGCTTCCGGCGTCTGGTGTCTTCGACAGATGGAGAAGCCCCGCCGGTAGCTGCCGGCGTCTGGTGCCTCCGACAGATGGAGAAGCCCCTGCCGGTAGCTGCCGGCATCTGGTGCAGGCCTCCGACAGATGGAGAAGCCCCGCCGGTAGCTGCCGGCATCTGGTGCAGGCCTCCGACAGATGGAGAAGCCCTGCCGTAGCTGCCAGCGTCTGGTGCCTCTGACAGATGGAGAAGCTCCGCCGTAGCTCCGGGCGTCTGGTGCCTCCGACAAATGGAGAAGCCCCGCTAACATCCAGAGCAGGGATGGAAGGTTGCCGACGTTGGCTTTAATAATCGGCTTCCGTGGCTCGTTGATATGCGACCATCATTGATTGTCTTTCAAGCAGACGTTAACCTGTCAGTTCAGCGGGATTCCAGGACAAGAAATAGCGTTGCTAGCTTGGTAATGGTTTAGTCTTTGTCCTTTGCATGGTGTTTTGTTTTGCAGGGTTAGTGTTTTGGGGGGTAATTCATTGTCAAGCTTTAAAAACCGAAGACAGACTGCAACATTTTAGTAGCCTGGTAGCAATGACTGTGGCATGTGTCTGTATACTGTCCCTGCACTGCGCGCTGTCAACAGGACACACTTATACTGTCCCTGCACTGCGCTGTCAACAGGACACACTTATACTGTCCCTGCACTGCGCTGTAAACAGGACACACTTATACTGTCCCTGCACTGCGCTGTAAACAGGACACACTTCTACTGTCCCTGCACTGCGCTGTAAACAGGACACAATTATACTGTCCCTGCACTGAGCTGTAAACAGGACACACTTATACTGTCCCTGCACTGCACTCTGTAAACAGGACACACTTATACTGTCCCTGCACTGCGCTGTAAACAGGACACACTTATACTGTCCCTGCACTGCGCTGTAAACAGGACACACTTATACTGTCCCTGCACTGCGCTGTAAACAGGACACAATTATACTGTCCCTGCACTGAGCTGTAAACAGGACACACTTATACTGTCCCTGCACTGCGCTCTGTAAACAGGACACACTTATACTGTCCCTGCACTGCGCTGTAAACAGGACACACTTATACTGTCCCTGCACTGCGCTGTAAACAGGACACACTTATACTGTCCCTGCACTGCGCTGTAAACAGGACACACTTATACTGTCCCTGCACTGCGCTGTAAACAGGACACACTTATACTGTCCCTGCACTGCGCTGTAAACAGGACACACTTATACTGTCCCTGCACTGCGCGCTGTAAACAGGACACACTTATACTGTCCCTGCACTGAGCTGTAAACAGGACACACTTATACTGTCCCTGCACTGAGCTGTAAACAGGACACACTTACACTGTCCCTGCACTGCGCTGTAAACAGGACACACTTATACTGTCCCTGCACTGCGCTGTCAACGAGACACACTTATACTGTCCCTGCACTGCGCTGTCAACGAGACACACTTATAATTTCCCTGCACTGAGCTGTAAACAGGACACACTTATACTGTCCCTGCACTGCGCTGTAAACAGGACACACTTACACTGTCCCTGCACTGAGCTGTAAACAGGACACACTTATACTTTCCCTGCACTGCGCTGTCAACGAGACACACTTATATTGTCCCTGCACTGAGCTGTAAACAGGACACACTTATACTGTCCCTGCACTGCGCTGTAAACAGGACACACTTATACTGTCCCTGCACTGCGCTGTCAACGAGACACACTTATACTGTCCCTGCACTGCGCTGTCAACGAGACACACTTATAATTTCCCTGCACTGAGCTGTAAACAGGACACACTTATAGTGTCCCTGCACTGCGTGCTGTCAACAAGACACACTTATACTGTCCCTGCACTGCACTGTCAAAGAGACACACTTATACTGTCCCTGCACTGCGCTGTCAACGAGACACACTTATACTGTCCCTGCACTGCGCTCTGTAAACAGGACACACTTATACTGTCCCTGCACTGAGCTGTAAACAAGACACACGAAAGTTGCGCAATTGAAGTTGAATTCACAGATATGAGTGCATCTGCTTTTAACTGTTGATTCCTTTATACTCGAGCTTGTGTGTCCTATTGAGGCCGCGGGCCTTGTGTTTGACTTGTGCGCTAGTGCATTACCTACGTAATGACTGATCCTTCCCCTTGCTAATTTGATTGTATTGACATTCCCAGCCTTAGTTACAGTTGTCCATGTTTTGTTTAAAACGGATTGTCTGTTTGTTTCATATATGCAAAGAGGTTAAAACACAGTCAGTTACACTTTAAACAAAAACCACAGTATTTTTATTGATTCTACCTAATCCATCTCCCAAGTGCTTTTAGGAGGGAGGATTGGTCAATCTTTACTCTAAATCTATGACATCGTATTTCAGAACGGTATGTATGTTGACAAATGGGGGGGGGGGGGGGGGGGGGTTATAAGGAGAGTTTGTCTGTCAGACTGCTGGACCAGCCATATATAACTACGATATGACATCACAGCTTACGGGTGCACCACGTCTGAACCCCTGCACTGGCCTGGTGGAGCAGCTGGGATGCACTGTGCATGCTACATATAATATAGGACACACACTCAGCACACCGCTCCCTATATCTCTGTGTTCCGTGCCGGGGTCCAGGTCTGTGTGTTCAGTCTAACCAGAGAGTTTCCTGTTTAAAGCCCAGGGTCAGTGGAGCGGTCCAGCTCAGCCCCAGGGGGTCGCATAAACATGTGCCGGACTCCAGCCCCAGGCCCACCAACAGCCCTCCACTACCCATGTCCAGCCCCAGGCCCACCAACAGCCCTCCACTACCCATGTCCAGCCCCAGGCCCAACAACAGCCCTCCACTACCCATGTCCAGCCCCAGGCCCAACAACAGCCCTCCACTACTCATGTCCAGCCCCAGGCCCACCTTGGCAGTAGTAACCCATAACAAGTCCCTCCAGCAGTTGACGTTCCAAGTTATGGCCGTATTGTTTATCTGACGGAATTCTCTAATGAATGGACATATTTGTATAAACCTTGAATGAATCATTTTATGGGTGGACACCCTATGATGTTGAAGGCTGAGCTGTAGTTGATAAACAGCACTCTTATATAGTGGATGTGTTAATCTTATCCAGATGGGGCCGTGTTGGGCCGGTACGGAGGTTTGTATTGGGTCTAAGGCAGCTGTTCCCAAACTGGGGTACGGAGGTTTGTATTGGGTCTAAGGCAGCTGTTCCCAAACTGGGGTACGGAGGTTTGTATTGGGTCTAAGGCAGCTGTTCCCAAACTGGGGTACGGAGGTTTGTATTGGGTCTAAGGCAGCTGTTCCCTAGCTGGGGTACGGAGGTTTGTATTGGGTCTAAGGCAGCTGTTCCCAAACTGGGGTACGGAGGTTTGTATTGGGTCTCAGGCAGCTGTTCCCAAACTGGGGTACGGAGGTTTGTATTGGGTCTAAGGCAGCTGTTCCCAAACTGGGGTACGGAGGTTTGTATTGGGTCTAAGGCAGCTGTTCCCAAACTGGGGTACGGGGTGCCGTCGGGGGTACGCCAAATAAAAATGTGATTCACATTTTTGAAAAAATATATTTGTATTTATTTTTTTACTTCACATTTTCAAACCCTTTAGTAAAGGCCAGCGTCCATAGAGACACATACCATCTCTACTGTTGGTACTGCTACTACCAGCAGTACTACAACCTGCACCTGTCGACGACACAAGCTGTTCTGCTTCCACGAGCTCATCCAATTCCAGCATCAGTAATTCTACATTTGTTGTTAGCCCAGCTAGCATGGACACTGACAGCTGTGAATCTGATGCAGCTGAAGAGCTACTGCCCCCCTTACTTGGGAAAGCACCAAGCTACTGGCCCCTTACCCAGGAAAGCACCAAGCTACTGCCCCTTACCCGGGAAAGCACCAAGCCACTGCCTCCTTACCCAGGAAAGCACCAAGCTACTGGCCTCTTACCCAGGAAAGCACCAAGCTACTGCCCCCTTACCCAGGAAAGCACCAAGCTACTGCCCCCTTACCCAGGAAAACACCAAGCTACTGCCCCTTACCCAGGAAAACACCAAGCTACTGTCCCCTTACCCAGGAAAGCACCAAGCTACTGCCCCTTACCCAGGAAAGCACCAAGCTACTGCCCCTTACCTAGGAAAACACCGAACAACAGACAGGGACGTTGGACCATCAAAGAGGCTCAAATATGATGAGAACTACATTGATTTGGGGTTCACTGATATTGGGAGTAGTGCCTTTCCTCGGCCCTCACTAGCATGGAAACTAAATACAGGCACAGACTGGGTGTGGAAAATGATTTAAGACTGAGACTCTCTCCAATACAACCCAACATTGCAGAGTTATGTGCATCCTTTCAAGCACACCCTTCTCATTAACCTGTGGTGAGTTATTCACCATTTCCGATGAACAAATAAGGTTTTATATGTAAGATGGCTAAATAAAGAGCAAAATTATTGATTAGAATTATATTATTTTGTGCCCTGGTCTTATAAGAGCTCTTCCCACGAGCCGGGTTGTGACAAACTCACACTCATTCTTCTGTTTAATAAATGTATCGTATAGTGTGTGTGTGGCAGGCTTACAATGATGGCAAACAACAACATTTGAGAGTGCGCTGACCCTGGTGCTAGAGAGGGTAGGCAGCTGGAGGGTGAATGTTTGAAGGGGTACGGGACTATAAACAGTTTGGGATCCACTGGTCTATGGTATCAGGTAAGGTAGAGGTGATATGATCCTTGACTAGCCTCTCAAAGCACTTCATGATGACAGAAGTGAGTGCTATGGGGCGATAGTCATTAAGATCAGTTACCTTCGCTATCTTGGGTATGGGAACAATGGTGTACACCTTGAAGCAAGTATGGACAACATACTGAGATAGGGAGAGATTAAATATGTCCGTAAACACTTCACCCAGCTGGCTTGCACATGCTCTGAGGATGCGGCCGGGAATGCCGTCTGGGCCGGCAGCCTTTGCGAGGGTTAACATGCTTAAATGTCTTATTCAAGTCGGCCACGGAGAACGAGAGCTCACAGTCCTCATGAGTGGAGGTGGCCCACGTCGGTGGGAACTGTGTTTTGGAGCGAGGCGTCGTTGTCCGCGACGTGGCTGGTTTTGTAATCCTTGATTGTCTGGAGTCCTTGCAACAAACGTCTCTTGTCGTTTGAGTCTTTGAATTGCGACCTCCACTTTGTCTCTGTACTGGACTGTTTGTCCTCGTCCATGTTATCAGTCACCTCGGCGTTGTTAAATACGGTGGTTTGCGATTTCAGTTTTTTGCGCTAATGCTAACATTCATCCACGTTTTTTTTGTTTGGATAAGTGGAAACAACATCCTCTATTTACTTCCTGATGAACTCAGTCACCAAGTCAGTGTATATGTCTATGTTATTCTCAGAGGCAAACCATAACATATCCCAGGTCACGTGATCAAAACAATCTTGAAGCATAGATTCAGATTTGATCAGACCAACGTTGAACAGTCCTTACCACGGTTACATCCCGTTTAAGTTTCCTGCCTATAGGAAGGGAGGAGCAGATTGGAAGCGTGACCTGATTTTTCTGAAGGGAGGGCAAGGGGAGGGCCTTGTAGCCGTCCCGTGAAAGGGGAGTAGCGATGGTAAAGAATTCTTGATGAGCGATGAGGTGAAACTTCGGTAGTGTTTTCCTCAGATTTGCATTATTAAAGTCGCCAGTTACATTAAACGCAGCCTCGGGATATTTGGTTTCCAGTGTAGTTCCTTGAGAGCCGTTGCGCTGTCGGCTTGAGGGGGAATATACACGGCCGTGACAATGACCAAAGAGAAGAGAGGTAAAGCGGTCGCCATTTGATAGTGAAGTATTCCCGATCGGGAGAACAAAAGGACATGAGTTGCTGTACGTTACCACGATCACACCATGACTAGTTAATTATGAAATACAAAGCTCCGCCTTTCTTTTACCCAGAGAGATCTTTCTTCCTGTCCGCACCATGTACAGAGAACCCCACTGGCTGTATAGATGGGGACAGTATATCCGGAAAGAGCCATGATTCTGTGAAACAGAGTATTTTACAGTCCCCGATGTCTCTCTGGAAGGAGATCCTCGCCCTGAGTTCGTCTACTTTATTCTCTGCACTAAAACCCCCATTCCTCTTCTTGGAGCAGCCCCTGGGATGACCAGAAATGCATCAGGGGGTACGAACAAATTATCAAATTTAGTAAAGTCACATTTCTGGTCGTAATGCTGGTGAGTGACCGTCGATTTAATATCCAAATGTTATTTTCGACTAGGTAATATTATAAGAAACGCTCTGAACAAATACTGTCAGCGCCATCTGTTAGAGTTCAACGATCTAATGATCCAACATGTCCTTTTTTGAGGTCAAGCTAGGCTTTTTAGACCAGGGTTCAGGTGAGCCATAAAGTCCCTAGTATAACATGATTGTTTTAGGTTTGTTCCATCCTGTCAACATGAGTACAATCCCTATAGGATGCCCCCATATGGTTCTGGTCCCAAAGTAGTGCACTATATAGAGGAAAGGCTGTCATTTGGGAAATAGCCCCATGATAAAAAGCTGTGCTGACGCTGACTTCCTGCCCTGCTCTGTGACGACCAGCTAGCAACATGTTGTTTGTCTCAGTCAGGTCCACTGTGTTCATCAGACAAGCTAGCAGCATGTTGTTTGTCCCAGTCAGGTCCACTGTGTTCATCATACCAGCTAGCAGCATGTTGTTTGTCCCAGTCAGGTCCACTGAGTTCATCAGACCAGCTAGTAGCATGTTGTTTGTCTCAGTCAGGTCCACTGTGTTCATCAGACTAGCTAGTAGCATGTTGTTTGTCCCAGTCAGTCAGGTCCACTGTGTTCATCAGACCAGCTAGCAGCATGTTGTTTGTCCCTGTCAGTCAGGTCCACTGTGTTCATCAGACCAGCTAGCAGCATGTTGTTTGTCTCAGTCAGGTCCACTGTGTTCATCAGACCAGCTAGCAGCATGTTGTTTGTCCCAGTCAGTCAGGTCCACTGTGTTCATCAGACCTGCTAGCAGCATGTTGTATGTCCCAGTCAGTCAGGTCCACTGTGTTCATCAGACTAGCTAGTAGCATGTTGTTTGTCCCAGTCAGTCAGGTCCACTGTGTTCATCAGACCAGCTAGTAGCATGTTGTTTGTCTCAGTCAGGTCCACTGTGTTCATCAGACCAGCTAGCAGCTTGTTGTTTGTCCCAGTCAGGTCCACTGTGTTCATCAGACCAGCTAGCAGCATGTTGTTTGTCCCAGTCAGTCAGGTCCACTGTGTTCATCAGACCAGCTAGCAGCATGTTGTTTGTCCCAGTCAGTCAGGTCCACTGTGTTCATCAGACCAGCTAGTAGCATGTTGTTTGTCCCAGTCAGGTCCACTGTGTTCATCATACCAGCTAGCAGCATGTTGTTTGTCCCAGTCAGGTCCACTGAGTTCATCAGACCAGCTAGTAGCATGTTGTTTGTCTCAGTCAGGTCCACTGTGTTCATCAGACTAGCTAGTAGCATGTTGTTTGTCCCAGTCAGTCAGGTACACTGTGTTCATCAGACCAGCTAGCAGCATGTTGTTTGTCCCTGTCAGTCAGGTCCACTGTGTTCATCAGACCAGCTAGCAGCATGTTGTTTGTCTCAGTCAGGTCCACTGTGTTCATCAGACCAGCTAGCAGCATGTTGTTTGTCCCAGTCAGTCAGGTCCACTGTGTTCATCAGACCTGCTAGCAGC
This sequence comes from Oncorhynchus clarkii lewisi, assembly GCF_045791955.1. Taxonomy (NCBI): domain Eukaryota; kingdom Metazoa; phylum Chordata; class Actinopteri; order Salmoniformes; family Salmonidae; genus Oncorhynchus; species Oncorhynchus clarkii. The sequence continues at coordinate 34,943,675 of NC_092179.1, read as the reverse complement.
ATGTTGTATGTCCCAGTCAGTCAGGTCCACTGTGTTCATCAGACTAGCTAGTAGCATGTTGTTTGTCCCAGTCAGTCAGGTCCACTGTGTTCATTAGACCAGCTAGTAGCATGTTGTTTGTCTCAGTCAGGTCCACTGTGTTCATCAGACCAGCTAGCAGCTTGTTGTTTGTCCCAGTCAGGTCCACTGTGTTCATCAGACCAGCTAGCAGCATGTTGTTTGTCCCAGTCAGTCAGGTCCACTGTGTTCATCAGACCAGCTAGCAGCATGTTGTTTGTCCCAGTCAGGTCCACTGTGTTCATCAGACCAGCTAGTAGCATGTTGTTTGTCCCAGTCAGTCAGGTCCACTGTGTTCATCAGACCAGCTAGCAGCTTGTTGTTTGTCCCAGTCAGGTCCACTGTGTTCATCAGACCAGCTAGCAGCATGTTGTTTGTCCCAGTCAGTCAGGTCCACTGTGTTCATCAGACCAGCTAGCAGCATGTTGTTTGTCCCAGTCAGGTCCACTGTGTTCATCAGACCAGCTAGTAGCATGTTGTTTGTCCCAGTCAGTCAGGTCCACTGTGTTCATCAGACCAGCTAGCAGCATGTTGTTTGTCCCAGTCAGTCAGGTCCACTGTGTTCATCAGACCAGCTAGCAGCATGTTGTTTGTCCCAGTCAGTCAGGTCCACTGTGTTCATCAGACCAGCTAGTAGCATGTTGTTTGTCCCAGTCAGGTCCACTGTGTTCATCAGACCAGCTAGCAGCATGTTGTTTGTCTCAGTCAGGTCCACTGTGTTCATCAGACCAGCTAGCAGCATGTTGTTTGTCTCAGTCAGGTCCACTGTGTTCATCAGACCAGCTAGCAGCATGTTGTTTGTCCCAGTCAGGTCCACTGTGTTCATCAGACCAGCTAGTAGCATGTTGTTTGTCCCAGTCAGGTCCACTGTGTTCATCAGACCAGCTAGCAGCATGTTGTTTGTCTCAGTCAGGTCCACTGTGTTCATTAGACCAGCTAGCAGCATGTTGTTTGTCCCAGTCAGTCAGGTCCACTGTGTTCATCAGACCAGCTAGCAGCATGTTGTTTGTCCCAGTCAGTCAGGTCCACTGTGTTCATCAGACCAGCTAGCAGCATGTTGTTTGTCTCAGTCAGGTCCACTGTGTGCATCAGACCAGCTAGCAGCATGTTGTTTGTCCCAGTCAGTCAGGTCCACTGTGTTCATCAGACCAGCTAGCAGCATGTTGTTTGTCCCAGTCAGTCAGGTCCACTGTGTTCATCAGACCAGCTAGAAGCATGTTGTTTGTCCCAGTCAGTCAGGTCCACTGTGTTCATCAGACCAGCTAGCAGCATGTTGTTTGTCCCAGTCAGTCAGGTCCACTGTGTTCATCAGACCAGCTAGCAGCATGTTGTTTGTCTCAGTCAGTCAGGTCCACTGTGTTCATCAGACCAGCTAGTAGCATGTTGTTTGTCTCAGTCAGTCAGGTCCACTGTGTTCATCAGACCAGCTAGTAGCATGTTGTTTGTCTCAGTCAGTCAGGTCCACTGTGTTCATCAGACCAGCTAGCAGCATGTTGTTTGTCTCAGTCAGGTCCACTGTGTTCATCAGACCAGCTAGCAGCATGTTGTTTGTCTCAGTCAGGTCCACTGTGTTCATCAGACCAGCTAGCAGCATGTTGTTTGTCCCAGTCAGGTCCACTGTGTTCATCAGACCAGCTAGCAACATGTTGTTTGTCTCAGTCAATCAGCTCCATGTGGTGGGAAATGCCCCATTTTGTAATGTGGCCATCCATACGGACAGCTCTGAGATCAGTGGTGAGGCCTGAGAGAGAGAGGTTCAGACCAAGACTGCGGAGCTGTGGCTGAGGTGGGGCTGTGGTGGGGCTGTGGTATGGCGATCTGAATGGGTCGTCTGTGATGGCCGTCTCTCCCTCACTCCCTCCTCAATAGCCTCTCTCCCTCACTCTCTCTCTCTCTCCTCCCTCCTCCTCCTCTCTCCATCCTATTCCCCCTATCCAATGCCCCCTCTTTCTCTTCCTCTCCTCCTCTTCTCAATGCCCTCCCTCTCTCAGTATCCAAAATAACAACTCTAACAGGTATGATACAGTATCAGTATCCACTCTAACAACTCTAACAGGTATGATACAGTATCAGTATCCACACTAACAACTCTAACAGGTATGGTACAGTATCAGTATCCACACTAACAACTCTAACAGGTATGATATAGTATCCACACTAACAACTCTTAACAGGTATGGTACAGTATCAGTATCCACACTAACAACTCTAACAGGTATGGTACAGTATCAGTATCCACAGTTAACAACTCTAACAGGTATGATACAGTATCCACTCTATCAACTCTAACAGGTATGATACAGTATCAGTATCCCCTCTAACAACTCTAACAGGTATGGTACAGTATCAGTATCCCCTCTAACAACTCTAACAGGTATGATACAGTATCAGTATCCACATGAACAACTCTAACAGGTATGATACAGTATCAGTATCCCCTCTAACAACTCTAACAGGCATGATACAGTATCAGTATCCACATTAACAACTCTAACAGGTATGGTACAGTATCAGTATCCCCTCTAACAACCCTAACAGGTATGATACAGTATCAGTATCCACATGAACAACTCTAACAGGTATGATACAGTATCAGTATCCACATGAACAACTCTAACAGGTATGATACAGTATCAGTATCCCCTCTAACAACTTTAACAGGTATGATACAGTATCAGTATCCACATTAACAACTCTAACAGGTATGGTACAGTGTCAGTATCCCCTCTAACAACTCTAACAGGTATGGTACAGTATCAGTATCCACATGAACAACTCTAACAGGTATGGTACAGTATCAGTATCCCCTCTAACAACTCTAACAGGTATGGTACTGGATCAGTATCCACATTAACAACTCTAACTGGTATGGTACAGAATCAGTATCCACACTAACAACTCTAACAGGTATGGTACAGTATCAGTATCCACATTAACAACTCTAACTGGTATGTTACAGTATCAGTATCCACTCTAACAACTCTAACAGGTATGGTACAGTATCAGTATCCACTCTAACAACTCTAACAGGTATGGTACAGTATCAGTATCCCCTCTAACAACTCTAACAGGTAAGGTACAGTATCAGTATCCACTCTAACATCTCTAACAGGTATGGTACAGTATCAGTATCCACATTAACAACTCTAACAGGTATGGTACAGTATCAGTATCCACATTAACAACTCTAACAGGTATGGTACAGTATCAGTATCCACTCTAACAACTCTAACAGGTATGGTACAGTATCAGTATCCACTCTAACAACTCTAACAGGTATGATACAGTATCAGTATCCCCTCTAACAACTCTAACAGGTATGGTACAGTATCAGTATCCACATGAACAACTCTAACAGGTATGGTACAGTATCAGTATCCCCTCTAACAACTCTAACAGGTATGGTACAGGATCAGTATCCACATTAACAACTCTAACTGGTATGGTACAGAATCAGTATCCACACTAACAACTCTAACAGGTATGGTACAGTATCAGTATCCACATTAACAACTCTAACTGGTATGTTACAGTATCAGTATCCACTCTAACAACTCTAACAGTTATGGTACAGTATCAGTATCCACTCTAACAACTCTAACAGGTATGGTACAGTATCAGTATCCCCTCTAACAACTCTAACAGGTATGGTACAGTATCAGTATCCACTCTAACATCTCTAACAGGTATGGTACAGTATCAGTATCCACTCTAACAACTCTAACAGGTATGGTAGATCCACACTAAACACAGTTTAGCTTCAGTATATAGTTATATAGTAATGAGATGACCAATCCTGGAATGAAATAGAGAAATATACATAATAAATATCACAGAATTGAACGCGCACACACGAGACCACCTGCCACCACACACACACACACACACACACACACACACACACACACACACACACACACACACACACACACACACACACACACACACACACCACACACACACACACACACACACACACACGCACACGCACACGCACACGAGAAAACACTCCCTCACTGTGGCTGGTTGGCTGGTTGTCCAGCCTTGTTTGCTGTGCTGTAGCAGCTTGGTGTGTGTGACCCTCATTAAGGTATTGAGCTCTACTCTCCACTTAGGATGAGTCCCAAATGGCATCTTATTCCCTATATAGTACACTACTTTAGACCAGAACCTTATTCCCTATATAGTGCACTACTTTAGACCAGAGCCCTATTCCCTATGTAGTGCACTACTTTAGACCAGAACCTTATTCCCTATATAGTGCACTACTTTAGACCAGAGCCCTATTCCCTATGTAGTGCACTACTTTAGACCAGGGCCCTATTCCCTATATAGTACACTACTTTAGACCAGAGCCCTATTCCCTATATAGTACACTGCTTTAGACCAGAGCCCTATTCCCTATATAGTGCACTACTTTAGACCAGAGCCCTATTCCCTATATAGTGCACTACGTTAGACCAGAACCCTATTCCCTATATAGTACACTACTTTAGACCAGAGCCCTATTCCCTATATAGTACACTACTTTAGACCAGAGCCCTATTCCCTATATAGTACACTGCTTTAGACCAGGGCCCTATTCCCTATGTAGTGCACTACTTTAGGCCAGGGCCCTATTCCCTATATAGTACACTACTTTAGACCAGGGCACTATTCCCTATATAGTACACTACTTTAGACCAGGGCCCTATTCCCTATATAGTACACTACTTTAGACCAGAGCCCTATTCCCTATGTAGTGCACTACTTTAGACCAGGGCCCTATTCCCTATATAGTACACTACTTTAGACCAGGGCACTATTCCCTATATAGTACACTACTTTAGACCAGGGCCCTATTCCCTATATAGTGCACTACTTTAGACCAGGGCCCTATTCCCTATGTAGTACACTACTTTAGACCAGGGCCCTATTCCCTATATAGTGCACTACTTTAGACCAGGGCCCTATTCCCTATGTAGTACACTACTTTAGACCAGGGCCCTATTCCCTATATAGTGAACTACTATAGACCAGAGCCCTATTCCCTATACACCGCTTTCAACTATGGCCCATAGGACTCTACTGTTGACCAGGACCCATAGGGCTCTACTGTTGACCAGGACCCATAGGGCTCTACTGTTGACCAGGACCCATAGGGCTCTACTGTTGACCAGGACCCATAGGGCTCTACTGCTGACCACGACCCATAGGGCTCTATTGTTGAGCAGGACCTATAGGAATTTGGTCTGAAGTAGTGCACCATATAGGGAATGGGGTGTCATTTGGGACACACACCTTAAAATAACAGCCCTAAACCCCTACCCTCAGCCCCTACCCTCAGCCCCTACCCTCAGCCCCTACCCCCAGCCCCTAACCCCAGCCCCTACCCTCAGCCCCTACCCCCAGCCCCTACCCTCATCCCCTACCCTCAGCCCCTAACCTCAGCTCCTACCCTCAGCCCCTACCCCCAGCTCCTACCCTCAGCCCCTACCCCCAGCCCCTACCCTCATCCCCTACCCTCAGCCCCTAACCTCAGCCCCTACCCCCAGCCCATACCCCCAGCTCCTACCATCATCCCCTACCCCCAGCTCCTACCCCCATCCCCTACCCCCAGCCCCTAACCTCAGCCCCTACCCCCAGCCCCTACCCCCAGCTCCTACCCTCATCCCCTACCCCCAGCTCCTACCCTCAGCCCCTACCCCCAGCCCCTACCCTCATCCCCTACCCCCAGCCCTTAACCTCAGCCCCTACCCCCAGCCCCTACCCTCATCCCCTTCCCCCAGCTCCTACCCTCATCCCCTACCCCCAGCCCGTTATTAAACTGTCAGGTCTGATGAGTGTGTGGCCAGAGAGCGAGAGACAGAGAGACTGAGAGCTCCTTCAGAAGCTTCAACACATCAGCCAACCGTCTAACCTGCTGAGCAAATTACTGGTGGCTGAACTAGAAGACCCCAAAACCACAGCGGGCTTCTCCTCACCAACCTCACCACCGATGGGAACGAGACCACCTGCCACCACACACACACACACACACCACACACACACACCACACACACACACACACACCACACACACACACACACACACACACACCACACACACACACACACACACACACACACACACACACACACACACACACACACACACACACACACACACACACACACACACACACACACACACACACACACACCACACCACACACACTTTTTCTAATCCTCTCTTTGCTGCTTGTTTATACCATGAATAAAAACATAATGATAATCACCCCCTTAGACATTGATGAGGTGGTAACTGACTGTACAGATTAACTGACTATACAGATTAACTGACTGTACGGAGTTAAACATTGATGATGTGGTAAATGACTGTACAGATTAACTGACTATACAGATTAACTGACTGTACAGAGTTAAACATTGATGAGGTGGTAACTGACTGTACAGATTAACTGACTGCACAGAGTTAAACATTGATGAGATGTAGGGTTCATGTTCACTCCTCGGGGCTGTCTGGGATTCCAGTCCGGTACGCAGGTCCGGTAAGTATATTGAGGCGTGCTTCCCCTCTGATCCACAAGAGCCGCAGGTAAGATCCAGCTCAACCTCCAGTCCAGTGGAGAACAGAGGAAATGACATAACAGGATCCAAATCAGAGAACACAGCCAATCCAATTACCCTGTTAGAGGCCGGTTACCGCTCGGCTACCAATCAGGCCTGGTGCAATTATAAAGAGGAGCAGAAACCTCACAGCGACGCCTGGCCCCGCTCGCCTGGCCCCCCCCCCCCCCCCCAGCTCGCCTGGCCCCGCACACGCCTGGCCCCGCCCCCCCCCAGCTCGCCTGGCCCCGCTCGCCTGGCCCCGCTCGGCCCCTCGGAGGGGAAAACGTAATGTGTACCTGCTCTGTGGTTAGTACCTGCTCTGTGGTTAGTACCTGCTCTGTGGTTAGTACCTGCTCTGTGGGTAGTACCTGCTCTGTGGTTAGTACCTGCTCTGTGGTTAGTACCTGCTCTGTGGGTAGTACCTGCTCTGTGGGTAGTACCTGCTCTGTGGTTAGTACCTACTCTGTGGTTAGTACCGGCTCTGTGGTTAGTACCTACTCTGTGGTTAGTACCTACTCTGTGGTTAGTACCTACTCTGTGGTTAGTACCTGCTCTGTGGTTAGTACCTGCTCTGTGGTTAGTACCTGCTCTGTGGTTAGTACCTGCTCTGTGGGTAGTACCTGCTCTGTGGTTAGTACCTACTCTGTGGTTAGTACCTGCTCTGTGGTTAGTAACTGCTCTGTGGTTAGTACCTGCTCTGTGGTTAGTACCTGCTCTGTGGTTAGTACCTGCTCTGTGGTTAGTACCTGCTCTGTGGTTAGTACCTGCTCTGTGGGTAGTACCTGCTCTGTGGTTAGTACCTGCTCTGTGGTTAGTACCTGCTCTGTGGTTAGTACCTGCTCTGTGGGTAGTACCTGCTCTGTGGTTAGTACCTGCTCTGTGGTTAGTACCGGCTCTGTGGTTAGTACCTGCTCTGTGGTTAGTACCTGCTCTGTGGTTAGTACCTGCTCTGTGGTTAGTACCTGCTCTGTGGTTAGTACCTGCTCTGTGGGTAGTACCTGCTCTGTGGTTAGTACCTGCTCTGTGGTTAGTACCTGCTCTGTGGTTAGTACCTGCTCTGTGGGTAGTACCTGCTCTGTGGTTAGTACCTGCTCTGTGGTTAGTACCTGCTCTGTGGTTAGTACCGGCTCTGTGGTTAGTACCTGCTCTGTGGTTAGTACCTGCTCTGTGGTTAGTACCTGCTCTGTGGTTAGTACCTGCTCTGTGGTTAGTACCTGCTCTGTGGTTAGTACCTGCTCTGTGGTTAGTACCTGCTCTGTGGTTAGTACCTGCTCTGTGGTTAGTACCTGCTCTGTGGTTAGTACCTGCGTACAGAGCGAGACACGGCCCTTTGATGTGTAGGGGAGCCGGGTGAACCTGGTATGACCATGTCATCCAGAAGCGTTCATCTCATCAGCAGCTCCGTGGAAACTCTCCTCTCACGTGTAATGTACCGTGGTCTTTGACATATATCTCATAAAAACCACATCACACACTGGCTAATCTACGATCTCATATTTTACTGTGTAGATTCCCTCTCCATCGGTGGTTAAAATGCATTTAGCGTCGAGCAGTGAAAACCCGCGCCAGGAAAACCATGGCTGTTACAACACAGAGCAGGAATCTGTCCACTCCGGACCTTTGAACCCGGTCATGGCTGTTACAATGCAGAGCAGGAATCTGTCCACTCCGGACCTTTGAACCCGGTCATGGCTGTTACAACACAGAGCAGGAATCTGTCCACTCCGGACCTTTGAACCCGGTCATGGCTGTTACAACACAGAGCAGGAATCTGTCCACTCCGGACCTTTGAACCCGGTCATGGCTGTTACAACACAGAGCAGGAATCTGTCCACTCCGGACCTTTGAACCCGGTCATGGCTGTTACAACACAGAGCAGGAATCTGTCCACTCCGGACCTTTGAACCCGGTCATGGCTGTTACAACGCAGAGCAGGAATCTGTCCACTCCGGACCTTTGAACCCGGTCATGGCTGTTACAACGCAGAGCAGGAATCTGTCCACTCCGGACCTTTGAACCCGGTCATGGCTGTTACAACGCAGAGCAGTAATCTGTCCACTCCGGACCTTTGAACCCGGTCATGGCTGTTACAATGCAGAGCAGGAATCTGTCCACTCCGGACCTTTGAACCCGGTCATGGCTGTTACAACGCAGAGCAGGAATCTGTCCACTCCGGACCTTTGAACCCGGTCATGGCTTAAGGTTTTATGTATGTTCTGTTCCCCTGTCAACAACCAGTTATCTGCTCTGAATAAGAGGGAGGGGACAGAGTGTTCCCCTGTCAACAACCAGTTATCTGCTCTAAGAGGGAGGGGACAGAGTGTTCCCCTGTCAACAACCAGTTATCTGCTCTAAGAGGGAGGGGACAGAGTGTTCCCCTGTCAACAACCAGTTATCTGCTCTGAATAAGAGGGAGGGGACAGAGTGTTCCCCTGTCAACAACCAGTTATCTGCTCTAAGAGGGAGGGGATTAGAGTGTCTCCCTGTCAATAACCAGTTATCTGCTCTAAGAGGGAGGGGACAGAGTGTTCCCCTGTCAACAACCAGTTATCTGCTCTGAATAAGAGGGAGGGGACAGAGTTTTCCCCAGTCAACAACTCTGGTCACTAAAATGTTCCAGGAATGTTCCAGAATGGTGGAAAGGAAGGTTGAGAAATGTTTTAACAATGTAATTCTGTCAACTTCTCATGACGTTCAAGAGAACGTTTATCAATTCCGCATCGTTCCCAGATACTCTTGGTAGCTGTAACGGCTGTCTTGGGAAGAAGGTGAGGACCAAGGTGCAGCGTGGCAAGTGTTCATCTTTTTTAATAAAAACTGACCACTGAATAACAAAACAACAAAGAAACAACCGGAACAGTTCTGTCTGGTGCAAACACATAAAGACTGAAAACAACCGCCCACCAAACACAATAGACCACAGGCTACCTAAATATGGTTCTCAATCAGGGACAACGATTGACAGCTGCCTCTGATTGAGAACCATACCAGGCCAAACACAGAAATAGAAAATCATAGACAAACTAACATAGACAACCCACCCAACTCACGCCCTGATCATACTAAAACAAAAGACAAAACAAAGGAACTAAGGTCAGAACGTGACAGTACCACATTTTTGTCACATGACCAATCACTTGGCTTCTCTTCCGTTATATTTAGAGAGTTCCCACTACGTGATCTGTAACCGTCTCACAATGTCCTGACCAATCAGCTAGCAGGAGGATTCAGCCCAGATGTGTTAGTTCTGTTTGGTCGTTGCTACAATCTGGGACCTCTCTTTGTTGTCCGTGCAGAACAGAGAGATTCAGTATGTGAACAACATCTGAGGTCTAAGAGGAATGTAATCAGGTTGAACTACTCAACACAACCTCAACACAACCTCAACACAACCCCAACACAACCCCAACACAACCTCAACACAACCCCAACACAACCTCAACACAACCTCAACCCAACCTCAACACAACCCCAACACAACCACATCACAACCTCAACACAACCTCAACACAACCTCAACACAACCTCAACACAACCTCAACACAACCCCAACACAACCTCAACACAACCTCAACACAACCTCAACACAACCTCAACCCAACCTCAACACAACCCCAACACAACCACATCACAACCCCAACACAACCCCAACACAACCTCAACACAACCTCAACACAACCTCAACACAACCTCAACACAACCCCAACACAACCTCAACACAACCTCAACCCAACCTCAACACAACCTCAACACAACCCCAACACAACCCCAACACAACCCCAACACAACCTCAACACAACCTCAACACAACCCCAACACAACCCCAACACAACTCCAACACAACCACAACCACCCGGGGGGAGTTTTTACAATCAGCTCTGTGAGAAACGATCCCCGGCCTCTCAGAAAGAAGACGGGATGAATCCCAAATGCCATTCTAATAACCCATAGGGCTCCATAATGGCTCTGGTTCAAAAGTAGTGCACTTTATAGGGAATAGGGTTCCATTTGAAAGGCTCTCCAGGACTGGCATGCTGGCTGACGATCAGCAGTAACATATCTTACTGAGTCCTACGTGTTGAAAGCAGGAAGAAAAAAAATAAAGTGTGGTTTTTGGGGTCTCTTTTAAGATAAGCAATTTGAACATTAGACAGAATGGCTGCGTGGCGTTTTATCCTCTCACAGCAGGAATGTCTGTGTAGTGAAAACAGTCGTTAGCACTCACTCCGCCCGCTCCCCTTTCCAAGACTAAAAAAAAAGGGGGGGGTAACCTTGACAACGTTCCAGAACTCTGGAATGGATTACGGTTCCGAAGGGGATCAAGAAGGTTCTAATAGAACGTGACGTTGTACCGAGTGGCTAGTTAACCAGAAAACCCCCCTAAACTACAGCTATTGAAATGACGAGGAAATATCGGGTGCTCTTTACATCGCTGATTACGAACACAGAACACTAAACTACAGCTATTGAAATGACGAGGAAATATCGGGTGCTCTTTACATCGCTGATTACGAACACAGAACACTTTTTAAACTGTGTTCACTGTTTATATTCTTCTCCCTGATGCACTCAATAATACTATGTATTAAGACAATAGCTCAGGATGAAACATGTTACATACTAATATGTTAATTAAACACTAACATGTTACATACTAACATTAATTAAACACTAACATGTTAAATACTAATATGTTAATTAACTCCTAACATGATAAACACTCGCTCGGAGAGGGTGTAGCTGGGGGAGGGGGTGGTGACTCGGAGAGGGTGTGGCTGGGGGAGGGGGGTGGTGACTCGGAGAGGGTGTGGCTGGGGGAGGGGGGTGGTGACTCGGAGAGGGTGTGGCTGGGGGAGGGGGGGTGGTGGCTCGGAGAGGGTGTAGCTGGGGGATGGGGGGGTGGTGGCTTGGAGAGGGTGTAGCTGGGGGATGGGGGGTGGTGGCTCGGAGAGGGTGTAGCTGGGGGAGGGGGGTGGTGGCTCGGAGAGGGTGTAGCTGGGGGAGGGGGGTGGTGGCTCGGAGAGGGTGTAGCTGGGGGAGGGGGGGTGGTGGCTCGGAGAGGGTGTAGCTGGGGGAGGGGGGGGTGGCTCGGAGAGGGTGTAGCTGGGGGAGGGGGGGGTGGTGGCTCGGAGAGGGTGTAGCTGGGGGATGGGGGGTGGTGGCTCGGAGAGGGTGTAGCTGGGGGAGGGGGGGTGGTGGCTCGGAGAGGGTGTAGCTGGGGGAGGGGGGGGTGGCTCGGAGAGGGTGTAGCTGGGGGAGGGGGGGGTGGTGGCTCGGAGAGGGTGTAGCTGGGGGATGGGGGGTGGTGGCTCGGAGAGGGTGTAGCTGGGGGAGGGGGGGGTGGTGGCTCAGAGAGGGTATAGCTGGGGGAGGGGGGGTGGCTCGGAGAGGGTGTAGCTGGGGGAGGGGGGGGTGGTGGCTCGGAGAGGGTGTAGCTGGGGGATGGGGGGTGGTGGCTCGGAGAGGGTGTAGCTGGGGGAGGGGGGGTGGTGGCTCAGAGAGGGTGTAGCTGGGGGAGGGGGGGTGGTGGCTCGGAGAGGGTGTAGCTGGGGGATGGGGGGTGGTGGCTCGGAGAGGGTGTAGCTGGGGGATGGGGGGTGGTGGCTCGGAGAGGGTGTAGCTGGGGGAGGGGGGGGGGTGGTGGCTCGGAGAGGGTGTAGCTGGGGTAGGGGGGGGTGGTGGCTCGGAGAGGGTGTAGCTGGGGGAGGGGGGGTGGTGGCTCGGAGAGGGTGTAGCTGGGGGAGGGGGGGGTGGTGGCTCGGAGAGGGTGTAGCTGGGGGAGGGGGGTGGTGGCTCGGAGAGGGTGTAGCTGGGGGAGGGGGGGGGTGGCTCAGAGAGGGTGTAGCTGGGGGAGGGGGGGGTGGCTCGGAGAGGGTGTAGCTGGGGGAGGGGGGGTGGTGGCTCGGAGAGGGTGTAGCTGGGGGAGGGGGGGGGTGGTGGCTCGGAGAGGGTGTAGCTGGGGGAGGGGGGGGGTGGTGGCTCGGAGAGGGTGTAGCTGGGGCAGGGGGGGGTGGTGGCTCGGAGAGGGTGTAGCTGGGGGAGGGGGGTGGTGGCTCAGAGAGGGTGTAGCTGGGGGAGGGGGGGTGGTGGCTCAGAGAGGGTGTAGCTGCGAGATGGGGGGGGTGGTGGCTCGGAGAGGGTGTAGCTGGGGGAGGGGGGGTGGTGGCTTGGAGAGGGTATAGCTGGGGGAGGGGGGGTGGTGGCTCGGAGAGGGTGTAGCTGGGGGGGGGGTGGCTCGGAGAGGGCATAGCTGGGGGAGTGGGGGTGGTGGCTCGGAGAGGGTGTAGCTGGGGGAGGGGGGGGTGGTGGCTCGGAGAGGGTGTAGCTGGGGGAGGGGGGGTGGTGGCTCGGAGAGGGTATAGCTGGGGGATGGGGGGGTGGTGGCTCGGAGAGGGTGTAGCTGGGGGAGGGGGGGTGGTGGCTCGGAGAGGGTATAGCTGGGGGGGGGGGGGTGGTGGCTCGGAGAGGGTGTAGCTGGGGGAGGGGCATTTGGGGAAAGTGGATAGAGGGAGAGGGTGTAGCTGGGGGAGGGGGGGGGTGGTGGCTCGGAGAGGGTGTAGCTGGGGGAGGGGGGGGTGGTGGCTCGGAGAGGGTGTAGCTGGGGGAGGGGGGGGGTGGTGGCTCGGAGAGGGTGTAGCTGGGGGAGGGGGGGGTGGTGGCTCGGAGAGGGTGTAGCTGGGGGAGGGGGGGGTGGTGGCTCGGAGAGGGTGTAGCTGGGGGAGGGGGGTGGTGGCTCAGAGAGGGTGTAGCTGGGGGAGGGGGGGTGGTGGCTCAGAGAGGGTGTAGCTGCGAGAGGGGGGGGTGGTGGCTCGGAGAGGGTGTAGCTGGGGGAGGGGGGGTGGTGGCTTGGAGAGGGTATAGCTGGGGGAGGGGGGGTGGTGGCTCGGAGAGGGTGTAGCTGGGGGGGGGGTGGCTCGGAGAGGGCATAGCTGGGGGAGTGGGGGTGGTGGCTCGGAGAGGGTGTAGCTGGGGGAGGGGGGGGTGGTGGCTCGGAGAGGGTGTAGAGGGTGTAGCTGGGGGAGGGGGGGTGGTGGCTCGGAGAGGGTGTATGGGGGAGGGGGGGTGGTGGCTGAGAGGGATGGGGGGGGGGGGGTGGTGGCTCGGAGAGGGTGTAGCTGGGGGAGGGGGGGTGGTGGCTCGGAGAGGGTATAGCTGGGGGGGGGGGGTGGTGGTGGCTCGGAGAGGGTGTAGCTAGGGGAGGGGCATTTGGGGAAAGTGGATAGAGGGAGAGGTGGGGGGGGTCTTGGAAAGTTGAATGACTTCACTGCAGGTGGACAATATGTTCTATAATTCAGTGATCAACAGTAGTGCACTATAAAGGAATAGGTTGTCCATTCTGTTCTATACAGGGGTCCATCCATTCTGTTCTATACAGGGGTCCATCCACTCTGTTCTATACAGGGGTCCATCCATTCTGTTCTGTACAGGGGTCCATCTATTCTGTTCTATACAGGGGTCCATCCATTCTGTTCTGTACAGGGGTCCATCCATTCTGTTCTGTACAGGGGTCCATCCATTCTGTTCTATACAGGGGTCCATCCATTCTGTTCTATACAGGGGTCCATCCATTCTGTTCTGTACAGGGGTCCATCTATTCTGTTCTATACAGGGGTCCATCCATTCTGTTCTATACAGGGGTCCATCCACTCTGTTCTATACAGGGGTCCATCCATTCTGTTCTGTACAGGGGTCCATCTATTCTGTTCTATACAGGGGTCCATCCACTCTGTTCTATACAGGGGTCCATCCATTCTGTTCTGTACAGGGGTCCATCCATTCTGTTCTGTACAGGGGTCCATCCATTCTGTTCTATACAGGGGTCCATCCATTCTGTTCTGTACAGGGGTCCATCTATTCTGTTCTATACAGGGGTCCATCCATTCTGTTCTGTACAGGGGTCCATCCATTCTGTTCTATACAGGGGTCCATCCACTCTGTTCTATACAGGGGTCCATCCATTCTGTTCTGTACAGGGGTCCATCCATTCTGTTCTGTACAGGGGTCCATCCATTCTGTTCTATACAGGGGTCCATCCATTCTGTTCTGTACAGGGGTCCATCCATTCTGTTCTGTACAGGGGTCCATCCATTCTGTTCTATACAGGGGTCCATCCACTCTGTTCTGAACAGGGGTCTAGTTCTGTTCTGAACAGGGGGCCAGTTCTGTTCTGTACAGGGGTCCAGTTCTGTTCTGTACAGGGGTCCAGTTCTGTTCTGTACAGGGGTCCAGTTCTGTTCTGTACTGGGGTCTAGTTCTGTCCTGTACAGGGGTCTAGTTCTGTTCTGTACAGGGGTCTAGTTCTGTTCTGTACAGGGGTCTAGTTCTGTGCAGGGGTCTAGTTCTGTTCTGTACAGGGGTCTAGTTCTGTATAGGGGTCTAGTTCTGTCCTGTACAGGGGTCTAGTTCTGTACAGGGGTCCAGTTCTGTACAGGGGTCCAGTTCTGTACAGGGGTCTAGTTCTGTACAGGGGTCCAGTTCTGTACAGGGGTCCAGTTCTGTACAGGGGTCTAGTTCTCTACAGGGGTCTAGTTCTGTACAGGGGTCCAGTTCTGTACAGGGGTCCAGTTCTGTACAGGGATCTAGTTCTGTACAGGGGTCCAGTTCTGTACAGGGGTCCAGTTCCTCAAGTTCCTCAGTACCTCAACAGTCCATTGACCATTAAGAGATATATATGCATACTGTAATAGTCGATAAAATAAACTGTCTCTGTGCATTATGACCAAAACGGCAAGAGGGGAATTCAAGAAGGACTGAAAAAAGTTAAACCGTCCAAAAAATAAACAGGCAATTATATTTTATGTTCCTTTTTCTTCACGTTAGTCGTTTTACTGTGTGGTTGGAGGAGTCAGCGGAGGTTCCAGCAGCTACAGTGGTGGGAGGAGTCAACGGAGGTTCCAGCAGCTACAGTGGTTGGAGGAGTCAGCGGAGGTTCCAGCAGTGGTTGGAGGAGTCAGCGGAGGTTACAGCAGCTACAGTGGTGGGAGGAGTCAGCGGCGGTTCCAGCAGTGGTGGGAGGAGTCAGCGGAGGTTCCAGCAGCTACAGTGGTGGGAGGAGTCAACGGAGGTTCCAGCAGCTACAGTGGTGGGAGGAGTCAGCGGAGGTTCCAGCAGCTACAGTGGTGGGAGGAGTCAGCGGAGGTTCCAGCAGCTACAGTGGTGGGAGGAGTCAGCGGAGGTTCCAGCAGCTACAGTGGTGGGAGGAGTCAGCGGAGGTTCCAGCAGCTACAGTGGTGGGAGGAGTCAGCGGAGGTTCCAGCAGCTACAGTGGTGGGAGGAGTCAGCGGAGGTTCCAGCAGCTACAGTGGTTGGAGGAGTCAGCGGAGGTTCCAGCAGTTACAGTGGTGGGAGGAGTCAGCGGAGGTTCCAGCAGTGGTGGGAGGAGTCAGCGGAGGTTCCAGCAGCTACAGTGGTGGGAGGAGTCAGCGGAGGTTACAGCAGCTACAGTGGTTGGAGGAGTCAGCGGAGGTTCCAGCAGCTACAGTGGCTGTAGTCTAGAGGCTGTAGTCTAGAGGACTGTGGCTGTAGTCTAGAGGCTGTAGTCTAGAGGCTGTAGTCTAGAGGACTGTGGCTGTAGTCTAGAGGATAGAGGCTGTAGTCTAGAGGACAGTGGCTGTAGTCTAGAGGACAGTGGCTGTAGTCTAGAGGCTGTAGTCTAGAGGCTGTAGTCTAGAGGCTGTAGTCTAGAGGACTGTGGCTGTAGTCTAGAGGCTCTAGTCTAGAGGCTGTAGTCTAGAGACTGTAGTCTAGAGAACCGTGGCTGTAGTCTAGAGACTGTAGTCTAGAGGCTCTAGTCTAGAGGCTGTAGTCTAGAGGCTGTTGACTAGAGGACTGTGACTGTAGTCTAGAGGCTGTAGTCGAGAGGCTGTAGTCGAGAGAACAGTGGATGTAGTCTAGAGACTGTAGTCTAGAGGACAGTGGCTGTAGTCTAGAGGACTGTGGCTGTAGTCTAGAGGACAGTGGCTGTAGTCTAGAGGACAGTTGCTGTAGTCTAGAGGCTGTAGTCTAGAGGCTGTAGTCAAGAGGACAGTTGCTGTAGTCTAGAGGACAGTGGCTGTAGTCTAGAGGCTGTAGTCTAGAGGATAGAGGCTGTAGTCTAGAGGACAGTGGCTGTAGTCTAGAGGCTGTAGTCTAGAGGATAGAGTCTGTAGTCTAGAGGACAGTGGCTGTAGTCTAGAGGACAGTGGCTGTAGTCTAGAGGCTGTAGTCTAGAGGATAGAGGCTGTAGTCTAGAGGACAATGGCTGTAGTCTAGAGGATAGAGGCTGTAGTCTAGAGGACAGTGCCTGTAGTCTAGAGGCTGTAGTCTAGAGGACAGTGGCTGTAGTCTAGAGGCTGTAGTCTAGAGGATAGAGGCTGTAGTCTAGAGGACAGTGGCTGTAGTCTAGAGGACAGTGCCTGTAGTCTAGAGGCTGTAGTCTAGAGGATAGAGGCTGTAGTCTAGAGGATAGAGGCTGTAGCCTATTTCAGACGAACTGACAGTCGGCTCTGTTAACCGTTTGTGCTATAATGTAACAAGGACCTCAGTATGAATCAACACTCCTCTCCTCCATCAGTCTGTGAACCCTCCTCCTGATCTTCAGTCGGCTCTGTTAACCGCTCAGTATGAATCAACACTCCTCTCCTCCATCAGTCTGTGAACCCTCCTCCTGATCTTCAGTCGGCTCTGTTAACCGTTGGTGTTATAATGTAACAAGGACCTCAGTATGAATCAACACTCCTCTCCTCCATCAGTCTGTGAACCCTCCTCCTGATCTTCAGTCGGCTCTGTATTCCTCTCAGCTACAGCTCTGATGCTGTCGTCCCTGGAACGAAGGCTACGGTTGATTTGTTGTGGTTGATGTGAATCAGATGTCATCGGGTCCATTTCATGGGTAAGGGGGGGGGGGGGGTTATAACAGAAACATGGACTCCATGTTTCTGACTGTGTCCAATTGATTAGTCTCCTGGATTTCTCTGTAGAGAGAGAGAGACATACAGTAATACAAAATAGCCTGCAAGACAACTGTGTCACTGTCCTGTCCTGTCACTGTCCTGTCCTGTCCTGTCCTGTCCTGTCCTGTCACTGTCCTGTCCTGTCCTGTCACTGTCCTGTCCTGTCCTGTCCTGTCACTGTCTTGTCCTGTCCTGTCCTGTCACTGTCCTGTCACTGTCCTGTCCTGTCCTGTCCTGTCACTGTCCTGTCCTGTCCTGTCCTGTCACTGTCCTGTCCTGTCCTGTCCTGTCACTGTCCTGTCCTGTCACTGTCCTGTCCTGTCCTGTCCTGTCACTGTCCTGTCCTGTCACTGTCCTGTCCTGTCCTGTCCTGTCACTGTCCTGTCCTGTCACTGTCCTGTCCTGTCCTGTCCTGTCCTGTCCTGTCACTGTCCTGTCCTGTCACTGTCCTGTCCTGTCCTGTCCTGTCCTGTCACTGTCCTGTCCTGTCACTGTCCTGTCCTGTCCTGTCCTGTCCTGTCCTGTCCTGTCACTGTCCTGTCCTGTCACTGTCCTGTCCTGTCCTGTCCTGTCCTGTCCTGTCCTGTCCTGTCACTGTCCTGTCCTGTCACTGTCCTGTCCTGTCCTGTCCTGTCCTGTCCTGTCCTGTCACTGTCCTGTCCTGTCACTGTCCTGTCCTGTCCTGTCCTGTCCTGTCCTGTCACTGTCACTGTCACCGTCCTGTCCTGTCCTGTCCTGTCCTGTCACTGTCCTGTCACTGTCACCGTCCTGTCCTGTCCTGTCCTGTCACTGTCACTGTCCTGTCCTGTCCTGTCACTGTCACTGTCCTGTCCTGTCCTGTCACTGTCACTGTCCTGTCCTGTCCTGTCACTGTCCTGTCACTGTCCTGTCCTGTCACTGTCCTGTCACTGTCCTGTCCTGTCCTGTCCTGTCATTGTGACTGTCCTGTCCTGTCCTGTCCTGTCCTGTCCTGTCATTGTGACTGTCCTGTCACTGTCCTGTCCTGTCCTGTCCTGAAATTGTGACTGTCCTGTCACCGTCCTGTCACTGCCCCGTCCTGTCGTTGTGACTGTCCTGTCACTGTCCTGTCCTGTCCTGTCCTGTCCTGTCCTGTCACTGTCCTGTCCTGTCCTGTCCTGTCCTGTCCTGTCACTGTCCTGTCCTGTCCTGTCATTGTGACTGTCCTGTCACTGTCCTGTCCTGTCATTGTGACTGTCCCGTCCTGTCGTTGTGACTGTCCTGTCCTGTCCTGTCCTGTCCTGTCCTGTCACTGCCCCGTCCTGTCACTGCCCCGTCCTGTCGTTGTGACTGTCCTGTCACTGTCCTGTCCTGTCCTGTCCTGTCCTGTCACTGTCCTGTCCTGTCCTGTCCTGTCCTGTCACTGTCCTGTCCTGTCCTGTCGTTGTGACTGTCCTGTCCTGTCCTGTCCTGTCGTTGTGACTGTCCCGTCCTGTCGTTGTGACTGTCCTGTCACTGTCCCGTCCTGTCGTTGTGACCGTCCTGTCACTGTCCCGTCCTGTCACTGCCCCGTCCTGTCGTTGTGACTGTCCTGTCACTGTCCCGTCCTGTCACTGTCCTGTCCTGTCCTGTCCTGTCCTGTCACTGTCCTGTCCTGTCCTGTCGTTGTGACTGTCCCGTCCTGTCGTTGTGACTGTCCTGTCACTGTCCCGTCCTGTCGTTGTGACTGTCCTGTCACTGTCCCGTCCTGTCGTTGTGACCGTCCTGTCACTGTCCTGTCCTGTCCTGTCCTGTCCTGTCACTGTCCTGTCCTGTCCTGTCCTGTCGTTGTGACTGTCCCGTCCTGTCGTTGTGACTGTCCTGTCACTGTCCTGTCCTGTCGTTGTGACTGTCCCGTCCTGTCGTTGTGACTGTCCTGTCACTGTCCCGTCCTGTCGTTGTGACTGTCCTGTCACTGTCCCGTCCTGTCGTTGTGACTGTCCTGTCACTGCCCCATCCTGTCCTGTCCTGTCACTGTCCCGTCCTGTCGTTGTGACTGTCCTGTCACTGTCCCGTCCTGTCGTTGTGACTGTCCTGTCACTGTCCCGTCCTGTCGTTGTGACTGTCCTGTCACTGCCCTGTCCTGTCCTGTCCTGTCACTGCCCCGCCCTTGAGACTGTCCTGTAGTTGTGACTGTCCTGTCACTGTCCCGTCCTGTCGTTGTGACCGTCCTGTCACTGTCCCGTCCTGTTGTTGTGACCGTCCTGTCACTGTCCCGTCCTGTCGTTGTGACTGTCCTGTCACTGTCCCGTCCTGTCGTTGTGACCGTCCTGTCACTGTCCCGTCCTGTCGTTGTGACTGTCCTGTCACTGTCCCGTCCTGTCATTGTGACTGTCCTGTCACTGTCCCGTCCTGTCGTTGTGACCGTCCTGTCGTTGTGACTGTCCTGTCACTGCCCTGTCCTGTAGTTGTGACTGTCCTGTCACTGCCCCGTTCTGTCGTTGTGACTGTCCTGTCACTGTCCCGTCCTGTCGTTGTGACTGTCCTGTCGTTGTGACTGTCCTTTCACTGTCCTGTACTGTTGTTGTGACTGTCCTGTCACTGCCCCGTCCTGTCGTTGTGACTGTCCTGTCACTGTCCTGTCCTGTCGTTGTGACTGTCCTGTCACTGCCCCGTCCTGTCGTTGTGACTGTCCTGACATTGTGACTGTCCTGTCACTGTCCCGTCCTGTCGTTGAGACTGTCCTGTCATTGTGACTGTCCTGTCACTGCCCCATCCTGTCGTTGTGACTGTCCTGTCACTGCCCCATCCTGTCACTGTCCTGTCACTGCCCCATCCTGTCACTGTCCCGTCCTGTCGTTGTGACTGTCCTGTCACTGCCCCGTCCTGTCACTGTCCTGTCACTGCCCCATCCTGTCACTGTCCCGTCCTGTCGTTGTGACTGTCCTGTCACTGCCCCGTCCTGTCATTGTGACTGTCCTGTCACTGTCCCGTCCTGTCGTTGTGACTGTCCTGTCACTGCCCCGTCCTGTCACTGTCACTGCCCCGTCCTGTCATTGTGACTGTCCTGTCGTTGTGACTGTCCTGTCACTGCCCCGTCCTGTCACTGTCACTGCCCCGTCCTGTCATTGTGACTGTCCTGTCACTGTCCCCTCCTGTCGTTGTGACTGTCCTGTCATTGTGACTGCCCTGTCACTATCCCCTCCTGTCGTTGTGACTGTCCTGTCACTGCCCCATCCTGTCACTGTCCCCTCCTGTCGTTGTGACTGTCCTGTCACTGACCCGTCCTGTCGTTGTGACTGTCCTGTCACTGTCCCCTCCTGTCGTTGTGATTGGTCAGGACAGGCGTCTGTAAAGCACTTTGTGACAACTGCTGATGTAAAAAGAGCTTCATGAAATACATGTAATTAATTGAGAGTGATTGCTTCCAATGGCGAACATGAGGTGTCCCATTCCTTCACCATTCCATTTAACATGAGGTGTCCCATTCCATTTAACATGAGGTGTCCCATTCCTTCACCATTCCATTTAACATGAGGTGTCCCATTCCATTTAACATGAGGTGTCCCATTCCTTTTAACATGAGGTGTCCCATTCCATTTAACATGAGGTGTCCCATTCCATTTAACATGAGGTGTCCCATTCCTTTTAACATGAGGTGTCCCATTCCTTTTAACATGAGGTGTCCCATTCCTTCACCATTCCATTTAACATGAGGTGTCCCATTCCTTCACCATTCCATTTAACATGAGGTGTCCCATTCCATTTAACATGAGGTGTCCCATTCCTTTTAACATGAGGTGTCCCATTCCTTCACCATTCCATTTAACATGAGGTGTCCCATTCCTTCACCATTCCATTTAACATGAGGCGTCCCATTCCATTTAACATGAGGTGTCCCATTCCTTCACTGTTCCATTTAACATGAGGTGTCCCATTCCATTTAACATGAGGTGTCCCATTCCATTTAACATGAGGTGTCCCATTCCTTTTAACATGAGGTGTCCCATTCCATTTAACATGAGGTGTCCCATTCCATTTAACATGAGGTGTCCCATTCCTTTACCATTCCTTTTAACATGAGGTGTCCCATTCCATTTAACATGAGGTGTCCCATTCCATTTAACATGAGGTGTCCCATTCCTTTTAACATGAGGTGTCCCATTCCTTTCAACATGAGGTGTCCCATTCCATTTAACATGAGGTGTCCCATTCCATTTAACATGAGGTGTCCCATTCCTTTTAACATGAGGTGTCCCATTCCTTTTAACATGAGGTGTCCCATTCCATTTAACATGAGGTGTCCCATTCCTTTTAACATGAGGTGTCCCATTCCATTTAACATGAGGTGTCCCATTCCATTTAACATGAGGTGTCCCATTCCTTTTAACATGAGGTGTCCCATTCCATTTAACATGAGGTGTCCCATTCCATTTAACATGAGGTGTCCCATTCCTTTTAACATGAGGTGTCCCATTCCTTTTAACATGAGGTGTCCCATTCCATTTAACATGAGGTGTCCCATTCCTTTTAACATGAGGTGTCCCATTCCTTCACCATTCCTTTTAACATGAGGTGTCCCATTCCTTTTAACATGAGGTGTCCCATTCCTTCACCATTCCTTTTAACATGAGGTGTCCCATTCCTTTTAACATGAGGTGTCCCATTCCATTTAACATGAGGTGTCCCATTCCTTTTAACATGAGGTGTCCCATTCCTTCACCATTCCTTTTAACATGAGGTGTCCCATTCCTTTTAACATGAGGTGTCCCATTCCTTCACCATTCCTTTTAACATGAGGTGTCCCATTCCTTTTAACATGAGGTGTCCCATTCCATTTAACATGAGGTGTCCCATTCCTTCACCATTCCTTTTAACATGAGGTGTCCCATTCCATTTAACATGAGGTGTCCCATTCCTTCACCATTCCTTTTAACATGAGGTGTCCCATTCCATTTAACATGAGGTGTCCCATTCCATTTAACATGAGGTGTCCCATTCCATTTGACATGAGGTGTCCCATTCCATTTAACATGAGGTGTCCCATTCCTTCACCATTCCATTTGACATGAGGTGTCCCATTCCATTTAACATGAGGTGTCCCATTCCATTTAACATGAGGTGTCCCATTCCATTTAACATGAGGTGTCCCATTCCATTTAACATGAGGTGTCCCATTCCTTTTAACATGAGGTGTCCCATTCCTTCACCATTCCATTTGACATGAGGTGTCCCATTCCATTTAACATGAGGTGTCCCATTCCATTTAACATGAGGTGTCCCATTCCATTTAACATGAGGTGTCCCATTCCATTTAACATGAGGTGTCCCATTCCATTTAACATGAGGTGTCCCATTCCTTTTAACATGAGGTGTCCCATTCCTTCACCATTCCATTTGACATGAGTTGTCCCATTCCATTTAACATGAGGTGTCCCATTCCATTTAACATGAGGTGTCCCATTCCTTTTAACATGAGGTGTCCCATTCCTTCACCATTCCATTTAACATGAGGTGTCCCATTCCATTTAACATGAGGTGTCCCATTCCTTTTAACATGAGGTGTCCCATTCCTTTTAACATGAGGTGTCCCATTCCATTTAACATGAGGTGTCCCATTCCTTCACCATTCCATTTAACATGAGTTGTCCCATTCCTTTTAACATGAGGTGTCCCATTCCATTTAACATGAGGTGTCCCATTCCATTTAACATGAGGTGTCCCATTCCATTTAACATGAGGTGTCCCATTCCTTCACCATTCCATTTAACATGAGGTGTCCCATTCCTTCACCATTCCATTTGACATGAGGTGTCCCATTCCATTTAACATGAGGTGTCCCATTCCTTTTAACATGAGGTGTCCCATTCCTTTTAACATGAGGTGTCCCATTCCATTTAACATGAGGTGTCCCATTCCTTCACCATTCCATTTAACATAAGGTGTCCCATTCCATTTAACATGAGGTGTCCCATTCCTTTTAACATGAGGTGTCCCATTCCATTTAACATGAGGTGTCCCATTCCATTTAACATGAGGTGTCCCATTCCTTCACCATTCCATTTAACATGAGGTGTCCCATTCCTTCACCATTCCATTTAACATGAGGTGTCCCATTCAATTTAACATGAGGTGTCCCATTCCTTTTAACATGAGGTGTCCCATTCCATTTAACATGAGGTGTCCCATTCCTTCACCATTCCTTTTAACATGAGGTGTCCCATTCCTTTTAACATGAGGTGTCCCATTCCATTTAACATGAGGTGTCCCATTCCATTTAACATGAGGTGTCCCATTCCTTTTAACATGAGGTGTCCCATTCCATTTAACATGAGGTGTCCCATTCCATTTAACATGAGGTGTCCCATTCCATTTAACATGAGGTGTCCCATTCCATTTAACATGAGGTGTCCCATTCCATTTAACATGAGGTGTCCCATTCCATTTAACATGAGGTGTCCCATTCCTTCACCATTCCATTTAACATGAGGTGTCCCATTCAATTTAACATGAGGTGTCCCATTCCTTTTAACATGAGGTGTCCCATTCCTTTTAACATGAGGTGTCCCATTCCTTCACCATTCCATTTAACATGAGGTGTCCCATTCCTTTTAACATGAGGTGTCCCATTCCTTTTAACATGAGGTGTCCCATTCCTTCACCATTCCATTTAACATGAGGTGTCCCATTCCTTCACCATTCCATTTAACATGAGGCGTCCCATTCCATTTAACATGAGGTGTCCCATTCCTTCACTGTTCCATTTAACATGAGGTGTCCCATTCCATTTAACATGAGGTGTCCCATTCCATTTAACATGAGGTGTCCCATTCCTTTTAACATGAGGTGTCCCATTCCATTTAACATGAGGTGTCCCATTCCATTTAACATGAGGTGTCCCATTCCTTTACCATTCCTTTTAACATGAGGTGTCCCATTCCATTTAACATGAGGTGTCCCATTCCATTTAACATGAGGTGTCCCATTCCTTTTAACATGAGGTGTCCCATTCCTTTCAACATGAGGTGTCCCATTCCATTTAACATGAGGTGTCCCATTCCATTTAACATTAGGTGTCCCATTCCTTTTAACATGAGGTGTCCCATTCCTTTTAACATGAGGTGTCCCATTCCATTTAACATGAGGTGTCCCATTCCTTTTAACATGAGGTGTCCCATTCCATTTAACATGAGGTGTCCCATTCCATTTAACATGAGGTGTCCCATTCCTTTTAACATGAGGTGTCCCATTCCATTTAACATGAGGTGTCCCATTCCATTTAACATGAGGTGTCCCATTCCTTTTAACATGAGGTGTCCCATTCCTTTTAACATGAGGTGTCCCATTCCATTTAACATGAGGTGTCCCATTCCTTTTAACATGAGGTGTCCCATTCCTTCACCATTCCTTTTAACATGAGGTGTCCCATTCCTTTTAACATGAGGTGTCCCATTCCTTCACCATTCCTTTTAACATGAGGTGTCCCATTCCTTTTAACATGAGGTGTCCCATTCCATTTAACATGAGGTGTCCCATTCCTTCACCATTCCTTTTAACATGAGGTGTCCCATTCCATTTAACATGAGGTGTCCCATTCCTTCACCATTCCTTTTAACATGAGGTGTCCCATTCCATTTAACATGAGGTGTCCCATTCCATTTAACATGAGGTGTCCCATTCCATTTGACATGAGGTGTCCCATTCCATTTAACATGAGGTGTCCCATTCCTTCACCATTCCATTTGACATGAGGTGTCCCATTCCATTTAACATGAGGTGTCCCATTCCATTTAACATGAGGTGTCCCATTCCATTTAACATGAGGTGTCCCATTCCATTTAACATGAGGTGTCCCATTCCTTTTAACATGAGGTGTCCCATTCCTTCACCATTCCATTTGACATGAGGTGTCCCATTCCATTTAACATGAGGTGTCCCATTCCATTTAACATGAGGTGTCCCATTCCATTTAACATGAGGTGTCCCATTCCATTTAACATGAGGTGTCCCATTCCATTTAACATGAGGTGTCCCATTCCTTTTAACATGAGGTGTCCCATTCCTTCACCATTCCATTTGACATGAGTTGTCCCATTCCATTTAACATGAGGTGTCCCATTCCATTTAACATGAGGTGTCCCATTCCTTTTAACATGAGGTGTCCCATTCCTTCACCATTCCATTTAACATGAGGTGTCCCATTCCATTTGACATGAGGTGTCCCATTCCATTTAACATGAGGTGTCCCATTCCTTTTAACATGAGGTGTCCCATTCCTTTTAACATGAGGTGTCCCATTCCATTTAACATGAGGTGTCCCATTCCTTCACCATTCCATTTAACATGAGGTGTCCCATTCCATTTAACATGAGGTGTCCCATTCCTTTTAACATGAGGTGTCCCATTCCTTTTAACATGAGGTGTCCCATTCCATTTAACATGAGGTGTCCCATTCCTTCACCATTCCATTTAACATGAGTTGTCCCATTCCTTTTAACATGAGGTGTCCCATTCCATTTAACATGAGGTGTCCCATTCCATTTAACATGAGGTGTCCCATTCCATTTAACATGAGGTGTCCCATTCCTTCACCATTCCATTTAACATGAGGTGTCCCATTCCTTCACCATTCCATTTGACATGAGGTGTCCCATTCCATTTAACATGAGGTGTCCCATTCCTTTTAACATGAGGTGTCCCATTCCTTTTAACATGAGGTGTCCCATTCCATTTAACATGAGGTGTCCCATTCCTTCACCATTCCATTTAACATAAGGTGTCCCATTCCATTTAACATGAGGTGTCCCATTCCTTTTAACATGAGGTGTCCCATTCCATTTAACATGAGGTGTCCCATTCCATTTAACATGAGGTGTCCCATTCCTTCACCATTCCATTTAACATGAGGTGTCCCATTCCTTCACCATTCCATTTAACATGAGGTGTCCCATTCAATTTAACATGAGGTGTCCCATTCCTTTTAACATGAGGTGTCCCATTCCATTTAACATGAGGTGTCCCATTCCATTTAACATGAGGTGTCCCATTCCTTCACCATTCCTTTTAACATGAGGTGTCCCATTCCTTTTAACATGAGGTGTCCCATTCCATTTAACATGAGGTGTCCCATTCCATTTAACATGAGGTGTCCCATTCCTTTTAACATGAGGTGTCCCATTCCATTTAACATGAGGTGTCCCATTCCATTTAACATGAGGTGTCCCATTCCATTTAACATGAGGTGTCCCATTCCATTTAACATGAGGTGTCCCATTCCATTTAACATGAGGTGTCCCATTCCATTTAACATGAGGTGTCCCATTCCTTCACCATTCCATTTAACATGAGGTGTCCCATTCAATTTAACATGAGGTGTCCCATTCCTTTTAACATGAGGTGTCCCATTCCTTTTAACATGAGGTGTCCCATTCCTTCACCATTCCATTTAACATGAGGTGTCCCATTCCTTTTAACATGAGGTGTCCCATTCCTTTTAACATGAGGTGTCCCATTCCTTCACCATTCCTTTTAACATGAGGTGTCCCATTCCATTTAACATGAGGTGTCCCATTCCTTCACCATTCCTTTTAACATGAGGTGTCCCATTCCATTTAACATGAGGTGTCCCATTCCATTTAACATGAGGTGTCCCATTCCATTTAACATGAGGTGTCCCATTCCTTTTAACATGAGGTGTCCCATTCCATTTAACATGAGGTGTCCCATTCCATTTAACATGAGGTGTCCCATTCCTTCACCATTCCTTTTAACATGAGGTGTCCCATTCCATTTAACATGAGGTGTCCCATTCCTTCACCATTCCTTTTAACATGAGGTGTCCCATTCCTTTTAACATGAGGTGTCCCATTCCATTTAACATGAGGTGTCCCATTCCTTTTAACATGAGGTGTCCCATTCCATTTAACATGAGGTGTCCCATTCCTTTTAACATGAGGTGTCCCATTCCTTCACCATTCCTTTTAACATGAGGTGTCCCATTCCTTTTAACATGAGGTGTCCCATTCCTTCACCATTCCTTTTAACATGAGGTGTCCCATTCCTTTTAACATGAGGTGTCCCATTCCATTTAACATGAGGTGTCCCATTCCTTTTAACATGAGGTGTCCCATTCCTTTTAACATGAGGTGTCCCATTCCTTTTAACATGAGGTGTCCCATTCCATTTAACATGAGGTGTCCCATTCCATTTAACATGAGGTGTCCCATTCCTTCACCATTCCATTTAACATGAGGTGTCCCATTCCTTTTAACATGAGGTGTCCCATTCCATTTAACATGAGGCGTCCCATTCCATTTAACATGAGGTGTCCCATTCCTTCACCATCTATTTATGGGAAATACAGAGCGTAGGGGTTGGTAATGTTCTCTAGTTACGCCGTGAATGGCTCAGTGTTCTGTCACTCATGGGGGACACTACGTCGCTGCAGAAATCTGCGGGTAGAGCTAGGGGCCTAAAAATGGCCGCTTTCAGCAGGATTTTCTCAATAATGGTTTGTGATACAAATGTTAAAGCGTTTCCGGCCAGTAAATATTTCCACGTGTGAATCGCCAGAACAATCTGAGATACAACAAATATTTTCCGTCCACGCTGGAATCAGCCAGTAGCATCTCAGTCAGTCACCCTCCGTGAGCTGTCTCTGGGTGGAGTAACTTCACTGTCTGTTCCTCTCCCATCACCCTCCGTGAGCTGTCTCTGGGTGGAGTAACGTCACTGTCTGTTCCTCTCCCATCACCCTCCGTGAGCTGTCTCTGGGTGGAGTAACTTCACTGTCTGTTCAGCTCCCATCACCCTCCGTGAGCTGTCTCTGGGTGGAGTAACTTCACTGTCTGTTCCTCTCCCATCACCCGCTCCCGTCTCCCCCCTCTCACCCCAGGCCTTCTCCCCCCTTCTGGTGAAAATGTGGCTGAGGAGGACCAGCCGTGGTGCGTCAACATACAGGGGGGAGCGAGGGGGAGGGAGGAGGCTGAGGGGAGAGGGGGGAGGGAGAGGGAGGAGGCTGAGGGGAGGAGGGGTGAGGGAGGGAGGGAGGGAGAGGGAGGAGGCTGAGGGGAGGAGGGAGGGAGAGGGAGGAGGCTGAGGGGAGGAGGGAGGGAGAGGGAGGAGGCTGAGGGGAGGAGGGGGGAGAGGGAGGAGGCTGAGGGGAGGAGGGGTGAGGGAGGGAGAGGGAGGAGGCTGAGGGGAGGAGGGGTGAGGGAGGGAGGGAGAGGGAGGAGGCTAAGAGGAGGAGGGGTGAGGGAGGGAGAGAGAGGGAGGAGGCTGAGGGGAGGAGGGGGAGGGAGGGAGGGAGGGAGAGAGAGAGAGGGAGGAGGCTGAGGGGAGGAGGGGGGAGGGAGGAGGCTGAGGGGAAGAGGGGGGAGGGAGGAGGCTTAGGGGAAGAGGGGGGAGGGAGGAGGCTGAGGGGAAGAGGGGAGATATTAGATATTCTTAATTCCATTCCTTTAGATGTGTGTGTGTTGGGTTGCTGTTGTGAAGCCGTTGGATATCACTGCACTGTCGGAACTAGAAGCACAAGCATTTCACTGCACTGTCGGAACTAGAAGCATTTCACTGCACCCGTAATACCAGCTGTTAAACACGTGTAGGTGACCAATACCATTTTATATATTTAATGTTATTCATGATACAGCACGGCCTCTTGGGACCTTACTGCTTAAAAACCTGTTACGGCTGGGGTTCCGCTAGCGGGACGTTTAGACAACAACCGCTGAAATTCAAAATAAATTATTAGAAATATTGAACTTTCATTGTACCATAGTAACCTAGAATAACCCCCTAGTAACACAGGCCCTACATAGTAACCTAGAATAACCCCCTAGTAACACAGGCCCTACATAGTAACCTAGAATAACCCCCTAGTAACACAGGCCCTACATAGTAACCTAGAATAACCCCCTAGTAACACAGGCCCTACATAGTAACCTAGAATAACCCCCTAGTAACACAGGCCCTACATAGTAACCTAGAATAACCCCCTAGTAACACAGGCCCTACATAGTAACCTATAATAACCCCCTAGTAACACAGGCCCTACATAGTAACCTATAATAACCCCCTAGTAACACAGGCCCTACATAGTAACCTAGAATAACCCCCTAGTAACACAGGCCCTACATAGTAACCTAGAATAACCCCCTAGTAACACAGGCCCTACAGAGTAACCTATAATAACCCCCTAGTAACACAGGCCCTACATAGTAACCTAGAATAACCCCCTAGTAACCCTTAAGCAGGAAAATCCAGACCATAATAGGTCATATAGAATGCATCATTTCCACAGGTGTCAGCCTACACATGTTGAGAACTAGTCAGTATTATAATAATCTACCATAATGACAGGGTAGAGACATGATGAGAAGACATGTTGAGAAGACATGTTGAGAAGACATGTTGAGAAGCCCTGTTGAGAAGCCCTGTTGAGAAGCCCTGTTGAGAAGCCCTGTTGATAAGCCTTGTTGAGAAGCCTTGTTGAGAAGCCGTGTTGAGAAGCCCTGTTGAGAAGCCCTGTTGAGAAGCCATGTTGAGAAGCCCTGTTGAGAAGCCCAGTTGAGAAGCCATGTTGAGAAGCCCTAGGTTTATGGACTATATTACATTACTCATGTTAAACTGGAGGTAAATTACACAACTAATGTGTTACCGTAATTGTGTCTCAGCCGTCGGGGATGTTACTGTCGGTTCAAACCCACAGCCTGTCTGTCTCGTTGACTGTCTGTCTGTCTGTCTGACTGCCTGTCTGTCTGCGCCTGCCTGCCTGCCTGTCTGTCTGTCTCTCTGACTGTCTGTCTGTCTCTCTGACTGACTGTCTGTCTGCCTGCACCTGCATGCCTGCCTGTCTGTCTGTCTGTCTCTCTGACTGACTATATGCCTGTCTGTCTCTCAGTCTGACTGTCTGCTTGTCTTCTGTCTGTCTGTCTCTCAGACTGACTGTCTGCCTGTATTCTGTCTGTCTGTCTGCCTGCCTGCCTGCCTGTAGTCTGTCTGTCTGTCTGTCTGTCTGTATTGACAGGCCCTCTGACAGCAGCTTGACTGTGAGTCTCTGAGGCCTGTAGTGTGACGTGGGTCAGACAGAGATATTTCTACTTTGCTATCATAACAATTAGAAAGCTGTATGGTTTCAGACCGTCACCACACCACAGCCCTCCTCCTGCTCCCTCTCCTGTCATTGTGACTGTCCTGACATTGTGACTGTCCTGTCACTGTCCCGTCCTGTCGTTGAGACTGTCCTGTCATTGTGACTGTCCTGTCGTTGTGACTGTCCTGTCACTGCCCTGTCCTGTAGTTGTGACTGTCCTGTCACTGCCCCGTCCTGTCGTTGTGACTGTCCTGTCACTGCCCTGTCCTGTCGTTGTGACTGTCCTGTCTTTGTGACTGTCCTGTCACTGCCCCGTCCCGTCGTTGTGACTGTCCTATCACTGCCCCGTCCTGTCGTTGTGACTGTCCTGTCACTGTCCTGTCCTGTCGTTGTGACTGTCCTGTCACTGCCCCGTCCTGTCGTTGTGACTGTCCTGACATTGTGACTGTCCTGTCACTGTCCCGTCCTGTCGTTGAGACTGTCCTGTCATTGTGACTGTCCTGTCACTGCCCCGTCCTGTCGTTGTGACTGTCCTGTCACTGCCCCATCCTGTCACTGTCCTGTTGTTGTGACTGTCCTGTCACCGCCCCATCCTGTCACTGTCCCGTCCTGTCGTTGTGACTGTCCTGTCACTGCCCCGTCCTGTCATTGTGACTGTCCTGTCACTGTCCCGTCCTGTCGTTGTGACTGTCCTGTCACTGCCCCGTCCTGTCACTGTCACTGCCCCGTCCTGTCATTGTGACTGTCCTGTCGTTGTGACTGTCCTGTCACTGCCCCGTCCTGTCACTGCCCCGTCCTGTCATTGTGACTGTCCTGTCATTGTGACTGTCCTGTCGTTGTGACTGTCCTGTCACTGTCCCCTCCTGTCGTTGTGACTGTCCTGTCATTGTGACTGCCCTGTCACTATCCCCTCCTGTCGTTGTGACTGTCCTGTCGTTGTGACTGTCCTGTCACTGCCCCATCCTGTCACTGTCCCCTCCTGTCGTTGTGACTGTCCTGTCACTGTCCCGTCCTGTCATTGTGACTGTCCTGTCACTGTCCCCTCCTGTCGTTGTGACTGTCCTGTCATTGTGACTGCCCTGTCACTATCCCCTCCTGTCGTTGTGACTGTCCTGTCGTTGTGACTGTCCTGTCACTGCCCCATCCTGTCACTGTCCCCTCCTGTCGTTGTGACTGTCCTGTCACTGTCCCGTCCTGTCATTGTGACTGTCCTGTCACTGTCCCCTCCTGTCGTTGTGATTGGTCAGGACAGGCGTCTGTAAAGCACTTTGTGACAACTGCTGATGTAAAAAGAGCTTCATGAAATACATGTAATTAATTGAGAGTGATTGCTTCCAATGGCGAACATGAGGTGTCCCATTCCTTCACCATTCCATTTAACATGAGGTGTCCCATTCCTTCACCATTCCATTTAACATGAGGCGTCCCATTCCTTTTAACATGAGGTGTCCCATTCCTTTTTAACATGAGGTGTCCCATTCCTTTTAACATGAGGTGTCCCATTCCATTTAACATGAGGTGTCCCATTCCTTTTAACATGAGGTGTCCCATTCCTTCACCATTCCATTTAACATGAGGTGTCCCATTCCTTCACCATTCCATTTAACATGAGGCGTCCCATTCCTTTTAACATGAGGTGTCCCATTCCTTTTTAACATGAGGTGTCCCATTCCTTTTAACATGAGGTGTCCCATTCCTTTTAACATGAGGTGTCCCATTCCTTTTTAACATGAGGTGTCCCATTCCATTTAACATGAGGTGTCCCATTCCATTTAACATGAGGTGTCCCATTCCTTTTAACATGGGGTGTCCCATTCATTTTAACATGAGGTGTCCCATTCCATTTAACATGAGGTGTCCCATTCCTTTTGACATGAGGTGTCCCATTCCTTTTAACATGAGGTGTCCCATTCCTTCACCATTCCATTTAACATGAGGTGTCCCATTCCTTTTAACATGAGGTGTCCCATTCCATTTAACATGAGGTGTCCCATTCCTTTTAACATGAGGTGTCCCATTCCTTTTAACATGAGGTGTCCCATTCCTTTTAACATGAGGTGTCCCATTCCATTTAACATGAGGTGTCCCATTCCATTTAACATGAGGTGTCCCATTCCATTTAACATGAGGTGTCCCATTCCTTTTAACATGAGGTGTCCCATTCCATTTAACATGAGGTGTCCCATTCCATTTAACATGAGGTGTCCCATTCCTTTTAACATGAGGTGTCCCATTCCATTTAACATGAGGTGTCCCATTCCTTTTAACATGAGGTGTCCCATTCCATTTAACATGAGGTGTCCCATTCCTTTTAACATGAGGTGTCCCATTCCATTTAACATGAGGTGTCCCATTCCTTTTAACATGAGGTGTCCCATTCCATTTAACATGAGGTGTCCCATTCCATTTAACATGAGGTGTCCCATTCCATTTAACATGAGGTGTCCCATTCCTTTTAACATGAGGTGTCCCATTCCTTCACCATTCCATTTAACATGAGGTGTCCCATTCCTTTTTAACATGAGGTGTCCCATTCCTTTTAACATGAGGTGTCCCATTCCATTTAACATGAGGTGTCCCATTCCATTTAACATGAGGTGTCCCATTCCTTCACCATTCCATTTAACATGAGGTGTCCCATTCCTTTTAACATGAGGTGTCCCATTCCTTTTAACATGAGGTGTCCCATTCCTTTTAACATGAGGTGTCCCATTCCATTTAACATGACGTGTCCCATTCCTTTTAACATGAGGTGTCCCATTCCTTCACCATTCCATTTAACATGAGGTGTCCCATTCCTTCACCATTCCATTTAACATGAGGTGTCCCATTCCTTCACCATTCCATTTAACATGAGGTGTCCCATTCCTTTTAACATGAGGTGTCCCATTCCTTCACCATTCCTTTTAACATGAGGTGTCCCATTCCATTTAACATGAGGTGTCCCATTCCTGTTAACATGAGGTGTCCCATTCCTTTTAACATGAGGTGTCCCATTCCTTCACCATTCCTTTTAACATGAGGTGTCCCATTCCATTTAACATGAGGTGTCCCATTCCTTTTAACATGAGGTGTCCCATTCCATTTAACATGAGGTGTCCCATTCCATTTAACATGAGGTGTCCCATTCCATTTAACATGAGGTGTCCCATTCCTTTTAACATGAGGTGTCCCATTCCATTTAACATGAGGTGTCCCATTCCATTTAACATGAGGTGTCCCATTCCATTTAATATGAGGCGTCCCATTCCTTTCAACATGAGGTGTCCCATTCCTTCACCATCTATTTATGGGAAATACAGAGCGTAGGGGTTGGTAATGTTCTCTAGTTACGCCGTGATTGGCTCAGTGTTCTGTCACTCGTGGGGGACACTACGTCGCTGCAGAAATCTACGGGTAGAGCTAGGGGCCTAAAAATGGCCGCTTTCAGCAGGATTTTCTCAATAATGGTTTGTGATACAAATGTTAAAGCGTTTCCGCCCAATAAATATTTCCACGTGTGAATCGCCAGAACAATCTTAGATACAACAAATATTTTCCGTCCACGCTGGAATCAGCCAGTAGCATCTCAGTCAGTCACCCTCCGTGAGCTGTCTCTGGGTGGAGTAACTTCACTGTCTGTTCAGCTCCCATCACCCTCCGTGAGCTGTCTCTGGGTGGAGTAACTTCACTGTCTGTTCCTCTCCCATCACCCGCTCCCGTCTCCCCCCTCTCACCCCAGGCCTTCTCCCCCCTTCTGGTGAAAATGTGGCTGAGGAGGACCAGCCGTGGTGCGTCAACATACAGGGGGGAGCGAGGGGGAGGGAGGAGGCTGAGGGGAGAGGGGGGAGGGAGAGGGAGGAGGCTGAGGGGAGGAGGGGTGAGGGAGGGAGGGAGAGGGAGGAGGCTGAGGGGAGGAGGGAGGGAGAGGGAGGAGGCTGAGGGGAGGAGGGGTGAGGGAGGGAGGGAGAGGGAGGAGGCTGAGGGGAGGAGGGGTGAGGGAGGGAGGGAGAGGGAGGAGGCTGAGAGGAGGAGGGGGAGGGAGGGAGGGAGGGAGAGAGAGAGAGAGAGGGAGGAGGCTGAGGGGAGGAGGGGGGAGGGAGGAGGCTGAGGGGAAGAGGGGGGAGGGAGGAGGCTGAGGGGAAGAGGGGGGAGGGAGGAGGCTGAGGTGAAGAGGGGAGATATTAGATATTCTTAATTCCATTCCTTTAGATGTGTGTGTGTTGGGTTGCTGTTGTGAAGCCGTTGGATATCACTGCACTGTCGGAACTAGAAGCACAAGCATTTCACTGCACTGCCGGAACTAGAAGCATTTCACTGCACTGTCGGAACTAGAAGCACAAGCATTTCACTGCACTGTCGGAACTAGAAGCATTTCACTGCACTGTCGGAACTAGAAGCATTTCACTGCACTGTCGGAACTAGAAGCACAAGCATTTCACTGCACTGTCGGAACTAGAAGCATTTCACTGCACTGTCGGAACTAGAAGCATTTCACTGCACTGTCGGAACTAGAAGCACAAGCATTTCACTGCACTGTCGGAACTAGAAGCACAAGCATTTCACTGCACTGTCGGAACTAGAAGCATTTCACTGCACTGTCGGAACTAGAAGCATTTCACTGCACTGTCGGAACTAGAAGCATTTCACTGCACCCGTAATACCAGCTGTTAAACACGTGTAGGTGACCAATACCATTTTATATATTTAATGTTATTCATGATACAGCACGGCCTCTTGGGACCTTACTGCTTAAAAACCTGTTACGGCTGGGGTTCCGCTAGCGGGACGTTTAGACAACAACCGCTGAAATTCAAAATAAATTATTAGAAATATTGAACTTTCATTGTACCATAGTAACCTAGAATAACCCCCTAGTAACACAGGCCCTACATAGTAACCTAGAATAACCCCCTAGTAACACAGGCCCTACATAGTAACCTAGAATAACCCCCTAGTAACACAGGCCCTACATAGTAACCTAGAATAACCCCCTAGTAACACAGGCCCTACATAGTAACCTATAATAACCCCCTAGTAACACAGGCCCTACATAGTAACCTAGAATAACCCCCTAGTAACACAGGCCCTACATAGTAACCTAGAATAACCCCCTAGTAACACAGGCCCTACATAGTAACCTAGAATAACCCCCTAGTAACACAGGCCCTACATAGTAACCTAGAATAACCCCCTAGTAACACAGGCCCTGCATAGTAACCTAGAATAACCCCCTAGTAACACAGGCCCTACATAGTAACCTAGAATAACCCCCTAGTAACACAGGCCCTACATAGTAGCCTAGAATAACCCCCTAGTAACACAGGCCCTACATAGTAACCTAGAATAACCCCCTAGTAACACAGGCCCTACATAGTAACCTAGAATAACCCACTAGTAACACAGGCCCTACATAGTAACCTAGAATAACCCCCTAGTAATACAGGCCCTACATAGTAACCTAGAATAACCCCCTAGTAACACAGGCTCTACATAGTAACCTAGAATAACCCCCTAGTAACACAGGCCCTACATAGTAACCTAGAATAACCCCCTAGTAACACAGGCCCTACATAGTAACCTAGAATAACCCCCTAGTAACACAGGCCCTACATAGTAACCTAGAATAACCCCCTAGTAACACAGGCCCTACATAGTAACCTAGAATAACCCCCTAGTAACACAGGCCCTACATAATAACCTAGAATAACCCCCTAGTAACACAGGCCCTACATAGTAACCTAGAATAACCCCCTAGTAACACAGGCTCTACATAGTAACCTAGAATAACCCCCTAGTAACACAGGCCCTACATAGTAACCTAGAATAACCCCCTAGTAACACAGGCCCTACATAGTAACCTAGAATAACCCACTAGTAACACAGGCCCTACATAGTAACCTAGAATAACCCCCTAGTAACACAGGCCCTACATAGTAACCTAGAATAACCCCCTAGTAACACAGGCCCTACATAGTAACCTAGAATAACCCCCTAGTAACACAGGCCCTACATAGTAACCTAGAATAACCCCCTAGTAACACAGGCCCTACATAGTAACCTAGAATAACCCCCTAGTAACACAGGCCCTACATAGTAACCTAGAATAACCCCCTAGTAACACAGGCCCTACATAGTAACCTAGAATAACCCCCTAGTAACACAGGCCCTACTTAGTAACCTAGAATAACCCCCTAGTAACACAGGCCCTACATAGTAACCTAGAATAACCCCTAGTAACACAGGCCCTACAGAGTAACCTAGAATAACCCCCTAGTAACACAGGCCCTACTTAGTAACCTAGAATAACCCCCTAGTAACACAGGCCCTACATAGTAACCTAGAATAACCCCCTAGTAACACAGGCCCTACATAGTAACCTAGAATAACCCCCTAGTAACACAGGCCCTACATAGTAACCTAGAATAACCCCCTAGTAACACAGGCCCTACATAGTAACCTAGAATAACCCCCTAGTAACACAGGCCCTACATAGTAACCTAGAATAACCCCCTAGTAACACAGGCCCTACATAGTAACCTAGAATAACCCCTAGTAACACAGGCCCTACATAGTAACCTAGAATAACCCCCTAGTAACACAGGCCCTACATAGTAACCTAGAATAACCCCCTAGTAACACAGGCCCTACATAGTAACCTAGAATAACCCCTAGTAACACAGGCCCTACATAGTAACCTAGAATAACCCCCTAGTAACACAGGCCCTACATAGTAACTTAGAATAACCCCCTAGTAACACAGGCCCTACATAGTAACCAAGAATATCCCCCTAGTAACACAGGCCCTACATAGTAACCTAGAATAACCCCCTAGTAACACAGGCCCTGCATAGTAACCTAGAATAACCCCCTAGTAACACAGGCCCTACATAGTAACCTAGAATAACCCCCTAGTTACACAGGCCCTACATAGTAACCTAGAATAACCCCCTAGTAACACAGGCTCTACATAGTAACCTATAATAACCCCCTAGTAACACAGGCCCTACATAGTAACCTAGAATAACCCCTAGTAACACAGGCCCTACATAGTAACCTAGAATAACCCCCTAGTAACACAGGCCCTACATAGTAACCTAGAATAACCCCCTAGTAACACAGGCCCTACATAGTAACCTAGAATAACCCCCTAGTAACACAGGCCCTACATAGTAACCTTTAATAACCCCCTAGTAACACAGGCCCTACATAGTAACCTAGAATAAGCCCCTAGTAACACAGGCTCTACATAGTAACCTATAATAACCCCCTAGTAACACAGACCCTACATAGTAACCTAGAATACCCCCCTAGTAACAGGCCCTACATAGTAACCTAGAATAACCCCCTAATAACAGGCCCTACATAGTAACCTAGAATAACCCCCTAGTAACACAGGCCCTACATAGTAACCTAGAATAACCCCCTAGTAACACAGGCCCTACATAGTAACCTAGAATAACCCCCTAGTAACACAGGCCCTACATAGTAACCTAGAATAACCCCCTAGTAACACAGGCCCTACATAGTAACCTAGAATAACCCACTAGTAACACAGGCCCTACATAGTAACCTAGAATAACCCCCTAGTAACACAGGCCCTACATAGTAACCTAGAATAACCCCCTAGTAACACAGGCCCTACATAGTAACCTAGAATAACCCCCTAGTAACACAGGCCCTACATAGTAACCTAGAATAACCCCCTAGTAACACAGGCTCTACATAGTAACCTATAATAACCCCCTAGTAACACAGGCCCTACATAGTAACCTAGAATAACCCCTAGTAACACAGGCCCTACATAGTAACCTAGAATAACCCCCTAGTAACACAGGCCCTACATAGTAACCTAGAATAACCCCCTAGTAACACAGGCCCTACATAGTAACCTAGAATAACCCCCTAGTAACACAGGCCCTACATAGTAACCTAGAATAACCCCTAGTAACACAGGCCCTACATAGTAACCTAGAATAACCCCCTAGTAACACAGGCCCTACATAGTAACCTAGAATAACCCCCTAGTAACACAGGCCCTACATAGTAACCTAGAATAACCCCCTAGTAACCCTTAAGCAGGAAAATCCAGACCATAATAGGTCATATAGAATGCATCATTTCCACAGGTGTCAGCCTACACATGTTGAGAAGACATGTTGAGAAGACATGTTGAGAACTAGTCAGTATTATAATAATCTACCATAATGACAGGGTAGAGACATGATGAGAATACATGTTGAGAAGACATGTTGAGAACTAGTCGGTATTATAATAATCTACCATAATGACAGGGTAGAGACATGTTGAGAAGACATGTTGAGAAGACATGTTGAGAACTAGTCAGTATTATAATAATCTACCATAATGACAGGGTAGAGACATGATGAGAATACATGTTGAGAAGACATGTTGAGAACTAGTCAGTATTATAATAATCTACCATAATGACAGGGTAGAGACATGATGAGAAGACATGTTGAGAAGACATGTTGAGAACTAGTCAGTATTATAATAATCTACCATAATGACAGGGTAGAGACATGTTGAGAAGACATGTTGAGAAGACATGTTGAGAAGCCCTGTTGAGAAGCCTTGTTGAGAAGCCCTGTTGAGAAGACATGTTGAGAAGCCCTGTTGAGAAGCCCTGTTGAGAAGCCCTGTTGAGAAGCCCTGTTGAGAAGCCCTGTTGAGAAGCCATGTTGAGAAGCCCTGTTGAGAAGCCCTGGGTTTATGGACTACATTACATTACTCATGTTAAACTGGAGGTAAATTACACAACTAATGTGTTACCTACCGTAAGTGTGTCTCAGCCGTCGGGGATGTTACTGTCGGTTCAAACCCACAGCCTGTCTGTCTCGTTGACTGTCTGTCTGTCTGTCGCTCTGACTGCCTGTCTGTCTGTCTGCCTGCGCCTGCCTGTCTGTCTCTCTGACTGTCTGTCTGTCTCTCTGACTGACTGTCTGTCTGCCTGCGCCTGCATGCCTGTCTGTCTGTCTGACTGACTATCTGCCTGTCTGTCTCTCAAGACTGACTGTCTGCCTGTATTCTGTCTGTCTGTCTCTCAGACTGCCTGCCTGCCTGTATTCTGTCTGTCTGCTGTCTGTCTGTCTGTCTGTCTGTCTGTCTGTCACTCTGACTGCCTTCCTGTTTTTCTGACTGACTGTCTGTCTGCCACTCAGACTGTCTGTCTGCCTGTCTGTCTCTTTGACTGTCTGTCTGTCTGTCTGTCTCTCTCTCTGTCTGTCTGTCTGTCTGTCTGTCTGTCTGTCTGTCTGTCTGTCTGTCTGTCTGCCTGCACCTGTCTGCCTTCCTTCCTTCCTTCCTTCCTGTCTGTCTGTCTGTCTGTCTGTCTGTATGTATGCATGTCTGTCTGTCTGACTGTCTGCCTGTCTGTCTCTCAGACTGTCTGCCTGTCTGTCTGCCTGCCTGTCTCTCAGACTGTCTGCCTGCCTGTCTCTCAGACTGTCTGTCTGTCTGTCTGTCTGTCTGTCTGTCTGTGTATTGACAGGCCCTCTGACAGCAGCTTGACTGTGAGTCTCTGAGGCCTGTAGTGTGACGTGGGTCAGACAGAGATATTTCTACTTTGCTATCATAACAATTAGAAAGCTGCATGGTTTCAGACCGTCACCACACCACAGCCCTCCTCCTGCTCCCTCTCCACCACACAGCAGTTCAGCTCTACGACGCACGCACGCACGCACGCACGCACGCACGCACGCACGCACGCACACACACACACACACACACACACACACACACACACACACACACCAGGCCCTCCATGTCTGTTAACAGCTGTGCTATCACCCAGGGCACAGAGCCCCCACACAGGGCTGTGGAGTCCGTCTCACTGTCACGGTAAACCCAATCAGGGACATTCCCACATCAGGCCCTCCATGTCTGTTAACAGCTGTGCTATCACCCAGGGCACAGAGCCCCCACACATGGCTGTGGAGTCCGTCTCACTGTCACGGTAAACCCAATCAGGGACATTCCCACATCAAGAGGGGAAAGAATGCAACACAACGCCGATGTCTTTAAAATAATTTCAGAAAGAAATATTCACTGTTGCCACAGAAATGTATATGACAACAAGTGAAGAAGTCTGTCTCCAAGAAATCACTGCTGTCTGTGTGGAGATCAAACTAGAGATGGTTGGAGAACATAGACACACACACACACACACACACACACACACACACACACACACACCCCAGAGTTACTCAGACAACATTCTCGTCTTCCCAGTCTTGGTCCCCGTCCCAAAGTTATGACACGGTCGCCCACATTAACCCACATGTTGGCACGGCGATATCCAATCAGAGCGAGCCGTGGCCAGTCTGACACCATGGTCACCACGGCGGCCCCACAGACAGCTCCATGACATCACCGCTGCCTCAAAAACAGAGGATTTAGATTTAGCGGCGTGTGGAATCCCGCCTTCGTCAAGACGGCGTGCCGCCCACGGCAGGTTTACTACGGAGCTATGTTTACCAGGCAGGGAGGAACACAAGACCCAGACTTGGAGGTTGGGCTGTGTGTTGGTTGGCAGAGAACAGGCCGTTTGTGGCGATGCCTGAAGTTTATGGAGCTAGGGATGGAGGCTGGGACAGGAGAGAGACAGGGAGAGAGTGTGTGTGAGAGAGATAGGGACACAGAGTTTGTGTGAGAGAGAGAGAGAGAGAGAGAGAGAGAGAGAGAGAGAGAGAGAGAGACAGAGGGAGACAGAGTTTGTGAGAGAGACCCAGAGAGAGTTTGTGAGAAAGACCCAGAGAGTGTGTGAGAGAGAGAGAGAGAGAGAGAGAGAGAGAGAGAGTCTCTGTTCACAAACACAAACAGACCCCACAGAGCCCCAGGACAGCAGCACAATTAGACCCAACCAAATCATGAAAAAACAAGAAGATAATTATTTGACACATTGGAAAGAATTCACAAAAAAACAGAGCAAACTAGAATGCTGTTTGGCCCTAAACAGAGAGTACATAGTGACAGAATACCTGACCACTGTGACTGACCCAAACTTAAGGAAAGCTTTGACTATGTACAGACTCAGTGAGCATAGCCTTGCTATTGAGAAAGGCCGCCGTAGGCAGACATGGCTCTCAAGAGAAGACAGGCTATGTGCACACTGCCCACAAAATGAGGTGGAAACTGAGCTGCACTTCCTAACCTCCTGTCCAATGTATGACCATATTAGAGACACATATTTCCCTCAGATTCCACAGATCCACAAAGATTTTATATAGACATAATATGACATTTGAAATGTCTTTATTGTTTTGGAACTTTTGTAAGTGTAATGTTTACAGTTAATTTTCTATTGTTTATTATCTACTTCACTTGCTTTGGCAATCTTAACATGTGTTTTCCATGTCAATAAAGCCCTTAAATTTAAGCTGAATTGACAGACAGAGAGAGTTTGTGTGTGAGAGAGAGAGTGGGCAGACCTCTTGCATTTTCTGGCCTGTGTGGGTGCTAGCTATCTACAGTAGGAGAGTATAGACTGGGGAGGACAGGGGCTGAGGAGAGACTGGGGAAGACAGGGGCTGAGGAGAGGAGAGGAGAAACTGGGGAGGACAGGGACTGAGGAGAGGAGAGGAGAGACTGGGGAGGACAGGGACTGAGGAGGGGAGAGGAGAGACTGGGGAGGACAGGGGCTGAGGACAGGAGAGGGGAGACTGGGGAGGACAGGGGCTGAGGACAGGAGAGACTGGGGAGGACAGGGGCTGAGGAGAGGAGAGACTGGGGAGGACAGAGACTGAGGAGAGGAGAGGCTGGGGAGGACAGGGGCTGAGGAGAGGAGAGACTGGGGAGGACAGAGACTGAGGAGAGGAGAGGCTGGGGAGGACAGGGGCTGAGGACAGGAGAGGAGAGGCTGGGGAGGAAAGGAGAGACTGGGGAGGAGAGGAGAGACTGGGGAGGACAGGGGCTGAGGAGAGGAGAGGCTGGGGAGGAGAGGAGAGACTGGGGAGGACAGGGGCTGAGGAGAGGAGAGACTGGGGAAGAGAGGAGAGACTGGGGAGGAGAGGGGCTGACGAGAGGACAGGGGCTGGGGAGAGGACAGGGGCTGGGGAGAGGAGGGGCTGGGGAGGACAGAGACTGAGGAGAGACTGGGGAGGACAGGGACTGAGGAGAAGAGACTGGGGAGGACAGGGGCTGAGGAGAGGAGAGACTGGGAGAGGAGAGACTGGGGAGGACAGAGACTGAGGAGAGACTGGGGAGGACAGGGACTGAGGAGGGGAGAGACTGGGGAGGACAGGGGCTGAGGATAGGAGAGACTGTGGAGGAGGGGAGAGACTGGGGAGGACAGGGACTGAGGAGGGGAGAGACTGGGGAGGACAGGGGCTGGGGAGAGGAGAGACTGTTATTGGTTATGGAACAGGGTTATGGGTTATGGAACAGGGTTATGGGTTATGGAACAGGGTTATGGGTTATGGAACAGGGGTTTGGGTTATGGAACAGGGTTATGGGTTATGGAACAGGGTTATGGAACAGGGTTATGGGTTATGGAACAGGGTTATGGGTTATGGAACAGGGTTATGGAA
Source organism: Oncorhynchus clarkii lewisi (assembly GCF_045791955.1). NCBI lineage: Eukaryota > Metazoa > Chordata > Actinopteri > Salmoniformes > Salmonidae > Oncorhynchus > Oncorhynchus clarkii. Next base: position 34,900,543 of record NC_092179.1, on the reverse strand, counting down.
CATGGTTATGGGTCATGGAACAGGGTTATGGGTTATGGAACATGGTTATGGGTTATGGAACAGGGTTATGGAACATGGTTATGGGTCATGGAACAGGGTTATGGGTTATGGAACATGGTTATGGGTTATGGAACAGGGTTATGGAACAGGGTTATGGAACAGGGTTATGGGTAATGGAACAGGGTTATGGGTTATGGAACAGGGTTATGGAACAGGGTTATGGGTTATGGAACAGGGTTATGGGTTATGGAACAGGGTTATGGAACATGGTTATGGGTCATGGAACAGGGTTATGGGTTATGGAACAGGGTTATGGAACAGGGTTATGGGTTATGGAACATGGTTATGGGTTATGGAACAGGGTTATGGAACAGGGTTATGGAACAGGGTTATGGGTAATGGAACAGGGTTATGGGTTATGGAACAGGGTTATGGAACAGGGTTATGGGTTATGGAACAGGGTTATGGGTTATGGAACAGGGTTATGGAACATGGTTATGGGTCATGGAACAGGGTTATGGGTTATGGAACATGGTTATGGGTTATGGAACAGGGTTATGGAACAGGGTTATGGAACAGGGTTATGGGTCATGGAACAGGGTTATGGGTCATGGAACAGGGTTATGGAACATGGTTATGGGTCATGGAACAGGGTTATGGGTTATGGAACATGGTTATGGGTTATGGAACAGGGTTATGGAACAGGGTTATGGGTTATGGAACAGGGTTATGGGTTATGGAACAGGGTTATGGAACAGGGTTATGGAACAGGGTTATGGGTTATGGAACAGGGTTATGGAACAGGGTTATGGAACATGGTTATGGAACAGGGTTATGGAACAGGGTTATGGGTTATGGAACAGGGTTATGGAACAGGGTTATGGAACATGGTTATGGGTCATGGAACAGGGTTATGGGTTATGGAACATGGTTATGGGTTATGGAACAGGGTTATGGAACAGGGTTATGGAACAGGGTTATGGAACAGGGTTATGGGTCATGGAACAGGGTTATGGGTTATGGAACAGGGTTATGGGTTATGGAACAGGGTTATGGAACAGGGGTATGGGTCATGGAACAGGGTTATGGGTTATGGAACAGGGTTATGGAACAGGGTTATGGGTTATGGAACAGGGTTTGGAACAGGGTTATGGAACATGGTTATGGAACATGGTTATGGGTCATGGAACAGGGTTATGGGTTATGGAATAGACTTTGTGACTCAGTTGTTGACTTCGTTATAGGTGAAGAATAAACAACCCCAATCCTCATTTAAAATATATATATATATACACATGTTGTTTTTCCAACAGAATGTTTTAAAACAGTTTTATGGTAGGCTACACGTACGCAAGAGAACAGGTTTAAACTGAGACTAAACAACGGCATCTATAAAAACAACAGTCTATGACACAACAGCCCAGTTATAGTAACACATCTCCATATCCAGACACAGCTGACATTTGGGTTTGGTTCTGGGTCAGAGCCGGGTCAGAGCCGGGTCTAGACAGGGGCAGTTCTGGGGGGTACAGAGAGAGGGAAGCCCTGCTCTGAGTCAGTGAGAGGCAAGACAGTGCGTCAGTGTTCGAGGGGCATCCACAACTACTCACCAACAGTGAAATGTGAGACGGGTGAACGTGGCTGTGAAGTGGCGACCGCTGACACCACTCAGATAGAGCCAGTGGGTGTTTTTAGCCCCTGTCTACCACGCTGAGGCTTCTGCAGTGGGTCCTGGGCGACCGCTGACACCACTCAGATAGAGCCAGTGGGTGTTTTTAGCCCCTGTCTACTACGCTGAGGCTTCTACAGTCGGTCCTAGGGCTGACCCACAGATTACTCTGCCTGGGGTTTAGTCCTATCTTCTGCAGTCGGTCCTAGGGCCGAACCACAGATTACTCTGCCTGGGGTTTAGTCCTATCTTCTGCAGTCGGTCCTAGGGCCGACCCACAGATCCCTCTGCCTGGGGTTTAGTCCTATCTTCTGCAGTCGGTCCTAGGGCCGACCCACAGATTACTCTGCCTGGGGTTTAGTCCTATCTTCTACAGTGGGTCCTAGGGCCGACCCACAGATCCCTCTGCCTGGGGTTTAGTCCTATCTTCTACAGTGGGTCCTAGGGCCGACCCACAGATTACTCTGCCTGGGGTTTAGTCCTATCTTCTGCAGTCGGTCCTAGGGCCGACCCACAGATTACTCTGCCTGGGGTTTAGTCCTATCTTCTACAGTCGGTCCTAGGGCCGACCCACAGATTACTCTGGCTGGGGTTTAGTGAGGCTGTGAGTCTGTATTTGGTGGGGTCTGGCTAACAGTGTTATTATAGTATTATCCAATCAGCTCTGTCTGGCCCTCAGGGAGAACCCCCACCACAACACACAAACACAGCAGTGACATCACACAGCGGAAGGCTGTCTCACTTACTGGAGGGCTGCCCACATTACCAGAGGACCCTGTCTGACCGGTGGGCTGCCCACATTACCGGAAGACCCTGTCTGACTGGAGGGCTGCCCACATTACCGGAGGACCCTGTCTGACCGGTGGGCTGCCCACATTACCAGAAGACCCTGTCTGACTGGAGGGCTGCCCACATTACTGGAGGACCCTGTCTGACTGGAGGGCTGCCCACATTACCGGAGGACCCTGTCTGACTGGTGGGCTGCCCACATTACTGGAGGACTCAGTCTGACTGGTGGGCTGCCCACATTACCGGAGGACCCTGTCTGACTGGTGGGCTGCCCACATTACTGGAGGACCCTGTCTGACTGGTGGGCTGCCCACATTACTGGAGGACCCTGTCTGACTGGTGGGCTGCCCACATTACTGGAGGACCCTGTCTGACTGGTGGGCTGCCCACATTACTGGAGGACCCTGTCTGACTGGTGGGCTGCCCACATTACTGGAGGACCCTGTATGACTGGAGGGCTGCCCACATTACCGGAGGACCCTGTCTGACTGGTGGGCTGCCCACATTACTGGAGGACCCTGTCTGACTGGTGGGCTGCCCACATTACTGGAGGACCCTGTCTGACTGGTGGGCTGCCCACATTACTGGAGGACCCAGTCTGACTGGTGGGCTGCCCACATTACTGGAGGACCCTGTATGACTGGAGGGCTGCCCACATTACCGGAGGACCCTGTCTGACTGGTGGGCTGCCCACATTACTGGAGGACCCTGTCTGACCAACACAGTGGTTAACGGAGATGGTTCTGACACACAGTGGTTAACGGAGATGGTTCTGACAGACACAGTGGTTAACGGAGATGGTTCTGACAGACACAGTGGTTAACGGAGATGGTTCTGACCGACACAGCGGTTAATGGGAGATGGTTCTCCCTCTTTGTCAACTCAGTCTAATACATATGTACTGGGTCAACTCAGTCCAAAACATATGTACTGGGTCAACTCAGTCCAAAACATATGTACTGGGTCAACTCAGTCCAAAACATATGTACTGGGTCAACTCAGTCCAAAACATATGTACTGGGTCAACTCAGTCCAAAACATATGTACTGAGTCAACTCAGTCCAAAACATATGTACTGGGTCAACTCAGTCCAAAACATATGTACTGGGTCAACTCAGTCCAAAACATATGTACTGGGTCAACTCAGTCCAAAACATATGTACTGGGTCAACTCAGTCCAAAACATATGTACTGGGTCAACTCAGTTCAAAACATATGTACTGAGTCAACTCAGTTCAAAATGTCCCCTTTAACCAGAGCCAAATGGCCCCCTTTAACCAGAGCCAAATGGCCCCCTTTAACCAGAGCCAAATGGCCCCCTTTAACCAGAGCCAAATGGCCCCATATAACCAGAGCCAAATGGCCCCCTATAACCAGAGCCAAATGGCCCATTTTAACCAGAGCCAAATGGCCCCCTTTAACCAGAGCCAAATGGCCCCCTATAACCAGAGCCAAATGGCCCCCTTTAACCAGAGCCAAATGGCCCCCTATAACCAGAGCCAAATGGCCCCCTTTAACCAGAGCCAAATGGCCCCCTTTAACCAGAGCCAAATGGCCCCCTTTAACCAGAGCCAAATGGCCCCCTTTAACCAAAGCCAAATGGCCCCCTTTAACCAGAGCCAAATGGCCCCCTATAACCAGAGCCAAATGGCCCCCTTTAACCAGAGACAAACACAGCGTAAGCATTAAATACATTCACTCCTGGAATGTAATGTTACAGCCAAGTTGTGTGTAGGCCGAATGAGAGAGACGTTCTACTGGTGTTCATATGGTAGATTACTGAGCTAACCCTGGTGAGGACCATGGAGAGAAGTATGGTGAGACAGACCCACTGTAGAGAGAAAGAGAGGAGGGAGAAAGGTAGCCTAGTGGTTAGAGCGGCAGGTAGCCTAGTGGTTAGAGCGGCAGGTAGCCTAGTGGTTATAGTGGCAGGTAGCCTAGTGGTTAGAGCGTTGGACTTGTAACCGAAAGGTTGCAAGATCAAATCGAGAGAAGGATACAGAGAGAGAGAGAGAGTGACAGAGAATGAGCAGGAGAGAGAGAGATAGGTTGAGGGAGAGAGCCAGAGAGAGTAACAGAGAATGAGGGGGAGGGAGAAGCAGAGAGAGACAGAGAATGAGGGGGAGGGAGAAGCAGAGAGTAACAGAGAATGAGGGGGAGGGAGAAGCAGAGAGACAGAGAATGAGGGGGGAGAGAGGGATACAGAGAGAGAGTGACAGAGAATGAAGGGAAGGGAGAGAGAGTGAAGGGAAGGGAGAGAGAGTGACAGAGAATGAAGGGAAGGGAGAGAGAGTGAAGGGAAGGGAGAGAGAGTGACAGAGAATGAAGGGAAGGGAGAGAGAGTGAAGGGAAGGGAGAGAGAGTGACAGAGAATGAAGGGAAGGGAGAGAGAGTGAAGGGAAGGGAGAGAGAGTGACAGAGAATGAAGGGAAGGGAGAGAGAGTGACAGAGAATGAAGGGAAGGGAGAGAGAGAGTGACAGAGAGAGAGAGTGACAGAGAATGAAGAGAAGGGAGAGAGAGGCAGCGAGGTAGAGTTCGAAACACAGAGCAGGAACCTGGACTTCAGAAAATCAGAAATACAGGAATACAGGAAATACAGGCACTGTAATCCTACAAGAAACCTGGTATAGAGGAGACGGACCCACTGGTTGCCCTCTAGGTTACAGAGAGCAGGTAGTCCCATCCACCACACTACCAGGTGGGTGGTATAGAGGAGATGGACCCACTGGTCGCCCTCTAGGTTACAGAGAGCTGGTAGTCCCATCCACCAAACTACCAGGAGTGAAACAGGGAAGGGACTCAGGGGGTATGCTAATTTGGTATAGAGCAGACCCAATTCACTCTATCAAATTAATCAAAACAGGAACATTTTACATTTGGGTCGAAATTTAAAAGGAAATGATCTCAACAGAGAAAAATGTCCTCCTGAGTGCTACCTATATCCCCCCACTAGAATCCCCATACTTTAATGAAGACAGCTTCTCCATCCTGGAGGGGAAATCAATCATTTACAGGCCCAGGGACATAGTACTAGTCTGTGGCGACATAAATGCCAGAACCAGACAAGAACCTAACATCCTCAGCACACAGGGGGACAAACACATACCTGGGGGTGACAGCATTCCCTCCCCCATATGCCCCCCAAGGCAGAACTACGACAACATAACCAACAAAAACGGGTCACAACTCTTGCAACTCTGTCGCATGCTGGGTATGTACATAGTCAATGGGGGGCTTAGAGGGGACTCCTATGGTAGGTACACCTATAGATCATCTCCTGGCAATAGTACTGTAGATTACTTTATCACTGACCTCAACCCAGAGTCTCTCAGAGCGTTCACAGTCAGCCCACTGACACCTCTATCAGATCACAGCAAAATCAGTCTACTTGAACAGAGCAATACTCAGTCATGAGGCATCAAAGCCAAAGGAACTGAATAATATTAAGAAATGCTATAGATGGAAGGAAAGTAATGTGGAAACCTACCAAAAAACAATTAGGCAACAACAAATTCAACCCCTTCTAGACAACTTCCTGGACAAAACATTCCACTGTAATAGTGAAGGTGTAAACTTGGCAGTAGAAAATCTTAACAGTATATTTGACCTCTCAGCTTCCCTATCAAATCTAAACATTTCAAGCAGACAACCTAAATTAACAACAATGACAAACGGTTTGATGAAGAATGTAAAAACCTAAGAAAGAAATTGAGAAACCTGTCCAACCAAAATCACAGAGACCCAGAAAACCTGAGTCTACGCCTTCACTATGGTGAATCACTAAAACAATACAGAAACACACTACGGAAAAAGAGGGAACAGCACTTCAGAAATCAGCTCAATGCAATTGAAGAATCCATAGACTCTAACCATTTCCGGGAAAATTGAAAAACACTAAACAAACAACAACACAAAGAGACATCTATCCAAAACGGAGATGTATGGATAAACCACTTCTCCAATCTTTTTGGCTCTATAACAAAGTACAAACAGCAAAAACATGTACATGATCAAATACAAATCTTAGAATCAACTATTAAAGACTAGCAGAACCCACTGGATTCTCAAATGACATTGAATGAACTACAGGACAAAATACAAACCTTCCAACCCAAAAAGGCCTGTGGTGTTGATGGTATCCTTAATGAAATAATAAAATATATAGACAACAAATTCCAATTGGCTATACTTAAACTCTTTAACATCATCCTCAGCTCTGGCATCTTCCCCAATATTTGGAACCAAGGACTGATCACCCCAATCCACAGAAGTGGAGACAAATTTGACCCCGATAACTACCGTGGGATATGCGTCAACAGCAACCTTGGGAAAATCCTCTGCATTATCATTAACAGCAGACTCGTTAATTTCCTCAAATTAAAACAATGTACTGAGCAAATGTCAAATTGGCTTTTTACTAAATGACTGTACGACAGACCACGTATTCACCCTGCACACCTTAATTGACAAACAAACAAACCAAAGCAAAGGCAAAGTGTTCTCATGCTTTGTTGATTTCAAAAAAGCTTTCTACTCAATTTGGCATGAGGGTCTGCTATACAAATGGATGGAAAGTGGTGTTGGGGGAAAACATAAAATCCATGAACAAACACACACACACATTTCTATCCACAGGGCCGTGGGGTGAGACAGGGATGCAGCTTGAGCCCCACCCTCTTCAACATATATATCAACTAATTGTTGAGGGCACTAGAACAGTCCGCAGCACCCGGCCTCACCCTGCTAGAATCTGAAGTCAAATGTCTACTGTTTGCTGATGATCTGGTGCTTCTGTCACCAACCAAGGCGGGACAAATTCTGTCAGACTTGGGCGATGACAGTGAATCTATGTAAGACAAAAATAATGGTGTTCCAAAAAAAGTTCCACATGCCAAGACCACAAATACAAATTCCATCTAGACACCGTTGCCCTAGAGCGCACAAAAAATGATACATACCTCGGCGGCACAGGTAAATTCCACAAAGCTGTGAACGATCTGAGAGACAAGGCAAGAAGGGCCTTCTATGCCGACAAAAGTAACATAAAACTTGACATCCCAATTAGGATCTGGCTAAAAATACTGGAATCAGTCATAGAGCCTATTGCCCATTATGGTTGTGAGGTCTGGAGTCCTCTCACCAATCAAGTCTTCACCAAATGGGACAATAAAACAAATTGAGACTCACAATAAGACCCAACCAAATCATGACAAAACAACAATAAAATTCATTGATACATTGGAAAAGTGTAAGAAAAAACAGAGCAAACTAGAATGTTATTTGACCCTAAACAGAGAGGACACAGTGGCAGAATACCTGACCACTGTGACTGGCCCTAAACAGAGAGGACACAGTGGCAGAATACCTGACCACTGTGACTGGCCCTAAACAGAGAGGACACAGTGGCAGAATACCTGACCACTGTGACTGACCCTAAACAGAGAGGACACAGTGGCAGAATACCTGACCACTGTGACTGACCCTAAACAGAGAGGACACAGTGGCAGAATACCGGACCACTGTGACTGACCCTAAACAGAGAGGACACAGTGGCAGAATACCTGACCCCTGTGACTGACCCTAAACAGAGAGGAGACAGTGGCAGAATACCGGACCACTGTGACTGACCCTAAACAGAGAGGACACAGTGGCAGAATACCTGACCACTGTGACTGACCCTAAACAGAGAGGACACAGTGGCAGAATACCTGACCACTGTGACTGACCCTAAACAGAGAGGACACAGTGGCAGAATACCTGACCACTGTGACTGACCCTAAACAGAGAGGACACAGTGGCAGAATACCTGACCACTGTGACTGACCCTAAACAGAGAGGACACAGTGGCAGAATACCTGACCACTGTGACTGACCCTAAACAGAGAGGACACAGTGGCAGAATACCTGACCACTGTGACTGACCCTAAACAGAGAGGACACAGTGGCAGAATACCGGACCACTGTGACTGACCCTAAACAGAGAGGACACAGTGGCAGAATACCGGACCACTGTGACTGACCCTAAACAGAGAGGACACAGTGGCAGAATACCGGACCACTGTGACTGACCCTAAACAGAGAGGACACAGTGGCAGAATACCGGACCACTGTGACTGACCCTAAACAGAGAGGACACAGTGGCAGAATACCGGACCACTGTGACTGACCCTAAACAGAGAGGACACAGTGGCAGAATACCTGACCACTGTGACTGACCCTAAACAGAGAGGACACAGTGGCAGAATACCGGACCACTGTGACTGACCCTAAACAGAGAGGACACAGTGGCAGAATACCGGACCACTGTGACTGACCCTAAACAGAGAGGACACAGTGGCAGAATACCGGACCACTGTGACTGACCCTAAACAGAGAGGACACAGTGGCAGAATATCGGACCACTGTGACTGACCCTAAACAGAGAGGAGACAGTGGCAGAATACCGGACCACTGTGACTGACCCTAAACAGAGAGGACACAGTGGCAGAATACCTGACCACTGTGACTGACCCTAAACAGAGAGGACACAGTGGCAGAATACCTGACCACTGTGACTGACCCTAAACAGAGAGGACACAGTGGCAGAATACCTGACCACTGTGACTGACCCTAAACAGAGAGGACACAGTGGCAGAATACCTGACCACTGTGACTGACCCTAAACAGAGAGGACACAGTGGCAGAATACCTGACCACTGTGACTGACCCTAAACAGAGAGGACACAGTGGCAGAATACCTGACCACTGTGACTGACCCTAAACAGAGAGGACACAGTGGCAGAATACCGGACCACTGTGACTGACCCTAAACAGAGAGGACACAGTGGCAGAATACCGGACCACTGTGACTGACCCTAAACAGAGAGGACACAGTGGCAGAATACCGGACCACTGTGACTGACCCTAAACAGAGAGGACACAGTGGCAGAATACCGGACCACTGTGACTGACCCTAAACAGAGAGGACACAGTGGCAGAATACCGGACCACTGTGACTGACCCTAAACAGAGAGGACACAGTGGCAGAATACCGGACCACTGTGACTGACCCTAAACAGAGAGGACACAGTGGCAGAATACCTGACCACTGTGACTGACCCTAAACAGAGAGGACACAGTGGCAGAATACCGGACCACTGTGACTGACCCTAAACAGAGAGGACACAGTGGCAGAATACCGGACCACTGTGACTGACCCTAAACAGAGAGGACACAGTGGCAGAATACCGGACCACTGTGACTGACCCTAAACAGAGAGGACACAGTGGCAGAATACCGGACCACTGTGACTGACCCTAAACAGAGAGGACACAGTGGCAGAATACCGGACCACTGTGACTGACCCTAAACAGAAAGGACACAGTGGCAGAATACCGGACCACTGTGACTGACCCTAAACAGAGAGGACACAGTGGCAGAATACCTGACCACTGTGACTGACCCTAAACAGAGAGGACACAGTGGCAGAATACCTGACCACTGTGACTGACCCTAAACAGAGAGGACACAGTGGCAGAATACCTGACCACTGTGACTGACCCTAAACAGAGAGGACACAGTGGCAGAATACCTGACCCCTGTGACTGTCCCTAAACCGAGAGGACACAGTGGCAGAATACCTGACCACTGTGACTGACCCTAAACAGAGAGGACACAGTGGCAGAATACCTGACCCCTGTGACTGACCCTAAACAGAGAGGAGACAGTGGCAGAATACCGGACCACTGTGACTGACCCTAAACAGAGAGGACACAGTGGCAGAATACCTGACCACTGTGACTGACCCTAAACAGAGAGGACACAGTGGCAGAATACCTGACCACTGTGACTGACCCTAAACAGAGAGGACACAGTGGCAGAATACCTGACCACTGTGACTGACCCTAAACAGAGAGGACACAGTGGCAGAATACCTGACCACTGTGACTGACCCTAAACAGAGAGGACACAGTGGCAGAATACCTGACCACTGTGACTGACCCTAAACAGAGAGGACACAGTGGCAGAATACCTGACCACTGTGACTGACCCTAAACAGAGAGGACACAGTGGCAGAATACCGGACCACTGTGACTGACCCTAAACAGAGAGGACACAGTGGCAGAATACCGGACCACTGTGACTGACCCTAAACAGAGAGGACACAGTGGCAGAATACCGGACCACTGTGACTGACCCTAAACAGAGAGGACACAGTGGCAGAATACCGGACCACTGTGACTGACCCTAAACAGAGAGGACACAGTGGCAGAATACCTGACCACTGTGACTGACCCTAAACAGAGAGGACACAGTGGCAGAATACCTGACCACTGTGACTGACCCTAAACAGAGAGGACACAGTGGCAGAATACCGGACCACTGTGACTGACCCTAAACAGAGAGGACACAGTGGCAGAATACCGGACCACTGTGACTGACCCTAAACAGAGAGGACACAGTGGCAGAATACCGGACCACTGTGACTGACCCTAAACAGAGAGGACACAGTGGCAGAATACCGGACCACTGTGACTGACCCTAAACAGAGAGGACACAGTGGCAGAATACCGGACCACTGTGACTGACCCTAAACAGAGAGGACACAGTGGCAGAATACCTGACCACTGTGACTGACCCTAAACAGAGAGGACACAGTGGCAGAATACCTGACCACTGTGACTGACCCTAAACAGAGAGGACACAGTGGCAGAATACCTGACCACTGTGACTGACCCTAAACAGAGAGGACACAGTGGCAGAATACCTGACCCCTGTGACTGACCCTAAACCGAGAGGACACAGTGGCAGAATACCTGACCACTATGACTGACCCTAAACAGAGAGGACACAGTGGCAGAATACCTGACCACTGTGACTGACCCTAAACAGAGAGGACACAGTGGCAGAATACCGGACCACTGTGACTGACCCTAAACAGAGAGGACACAGTGGCAGAATACCTGACCCCTGTGACTGACCCTAAACAGAGAGGACACAGTGGCAGAATACCGGACCACTGTGACTGACCCTAAACAGAGAGGACACAGTGGCAGAATACCGGACCACTGTGACTGACCCTAAACAGAGAGGACACAGTGGCAGAATACCGGACCACTGTGACTGACCCTAAACAGAGAGGACACAGTGGCAGAATACCGGACCACTGTGACTGACCCTAAACAGAGAGGACACAGTGGCAGAATACCGGACCACTGTGACTGACCCTAAACAGAGAGGACACAGTGGCAGAATACCTGACCACTGTGACTGACCCTAAACAGAGAGGACACAGTGGCAGAATACCTGACCACTGTGACTGACCCTAAACAGAGAGGACACAGTGGCAGAATACCGGACCACTGTGACTGACCCTAAACAGAGAGGACACAGTGGCAGAATACCTGACCACTGTGTCTGACCCTAAACAGAGAGGACACAGTGGCAGAATACCTGACCACTGTGACTGACCCTAAACAGAGAGGACACAGTGGCAGAATACCTGACCACTGTGACTGGCCCTAAACAGAGAGGACACAGTGGCAGAATACCGGACCACTGTGACTGACCCTAAACAGAGAGGACACAGTGGCAGAATACCGGACCACTGTGACTGACCCTAAACAGAGAGGACACAGTGGCAGAATACCGGACCACTGTGACTGACCCTAAACAGAGAGGACACAGTGGCAGAATACCGGACCACTGTGACTGACCCTAAACAGAGAGGACACAGTGGCAGAATACCGGACCACTGTGACTGACCCTAAACAGAGAGGACACAGTGGCAGAATACCGGACCACTGTGACTGACCCTAAACAGAGAGGACACAGTGGCAGAATACCGGACCACTGTGACTGACCCTAAACAGAGAGGACACAGTGGCAGAATACCTGACCACTGTGACTGACCCTAAACAGAGAGGACACAGTGGCAGAATACCTGACCACTGTGACTGACCCTAAACAGAGAGGACACAGTGGCAGAATACCTGACCACTGTGACTGACCCTAAACAGAGAGGACACAGTGGCAGAATACCTGACCCCTGTGACTGACCCTAAACAGAGAGGACACAGTGGCAGAATACCTGACCACTGTGACTGACCCTAAACAGAGAGGACACAGTGGCAGAATACCTGACCACTGTGACTGACCCTAAACAGAGAGGACACAGTGGCAGAATACCTGACCACTGTGACTGACCCTAAACAGAGAGGACACAGTGGCAGAATACCGGACCACTGTGACTGACCCTAAACAGAGAGGACACAGTGGCAGAATACCTGACCCCTGTGACTGACCCTAAACAGAGAGGACACAGTGGCAGAATACCGGACCACTGTGACTGACCCTAAACAGAGAGGACACAGTGGCAGAATACCGGACCACTGTGACTGACCCTAAACAGAGAGGACACAGTGGCAGAATACCGGACCACTGTGACTGACCCTAAACAGAGAGGACACAGTGGCAGAATACCGGACCACTGTGACTGACCCTAAACAGAGAGGACACAGTGGCAGAATACCGGACCACTGTGACTGACCCTAAACAGAGAGGACACAGTGGCAGAATACCTGACCACTGTGACTGACCCTAAACAGAGAGGACACAGTGGCAGAATATCGGACCACTGTGACTGACCCTAAACAGAGAGGACACAGTGGCAGAATACCGGACCACTGTGACTGACCCTAAACAGAGAGGACACAGTGGCAGAATACCGGACCACTGTGACTGACCCTAAACAGAGAGGACACAGTGGCAGAATACCGGACCACTGTGACTGACCCTAAACAGAGAGGACACAGTGGCAGAATACCGGACCACTGTGACTGACCCTAAACAGAGAGGACACAGTGGCAGAATACCTGTCCACTGTGACTGACCCTAAACAGAGAGGACACAGTGGCAGAATACCTGACCACTGTGACTGACCCTAAACAGAGAGGACACAGTGGCAGAATACCTGACCACTGTGACTGACCCTAAACAGAGAGGACACAGTGGCAGAATACCTGACCACTGTGACTGACCCTAAACAGAGAGGACACAGTGGCAGAATACCTGACCACTGTGACTGACCCTAAACAGAGAGGACACAGTGGCAGAATACCGGACCACTGTGACTGACCCTAAACAGAGAGGACACAGTGGCAGAATACCGGACCACTGTGACTGACCCTAAACAGAGAGGACACAGTGGCAGAATACCTGACCACTGTGTCTGACCCTAAACAGAGAGGACACAGTGGCAGAATACCTGACCACTGTGTCTGACCCTAAACAGAGAGGACACAGTGGCAGAATACCGGACCACTGTGACTGACCCTAAACAGAGAGGACACAGTGGCAGAATACCTGACCACTGTGACTGGCCCTAAACAGAGAGGACACAGTGGCAGAATACCGGACCACTGTGACTGACCCTAAACAGAGAGGACACAGTGGCAGAATACCGGACCACTGTGACTGACCCTAAACAGAGAGGACACAGTGGCAGAATACCGGACCACTGTGACTGACACAAACTTAAGGAAAACTTTGAATCAGTGAGCATAGCCTTGCTATTGAGAAAGGCCGCCGTAGGCAGACATGGCTCTCAAGAGAAGACAGGCTATGTGCACACTGCCCACAAAATGAGGTGGAAACTGAGCTGCACTTCCTAACCTCCTGCCCAATGTATGACCATATTAGAGACACATATTTCCCTCAGATTACACAGACCCACAAAGAATTAGAAAACAAATCCAATATTGATAAACTCCTATATCCACTGGGTGAAATACCACAGTGTTGCATCACAGCAGCAAGATGTGTGACCTGTTGCCACAAGAAAAGGGCAACCAGTGAAGAACAAACACCATTGTAAATACAACCCATATTTATGATTATTTATTTTCCCTTGTTTCCTTTAACCATTTGCACATTATATGACTTTTTTACTGTCTTTATTACTTCTGGAACTTCTGTGTGTGTAATATGTACTGTTCATTTTTGGTATTATCTATTTCACTTGCTTTGGCAATGTAAACATATATTTCCCATGCCAATAAAGCCCTTAAATTGAATTGAAATAGGAAAATAGAGAGAGAGAGAGGAAATCAGCAGACCGTGCTGGCCAGTGAACTGTACTGAGTTGTCCTGCCGGCCAGTGAACTGTACTGAGTTGTCCTGCCGGCCAGTGAACTGTACTGAGTTGTCCTGCCGGCCAGTGAACTGTACTGTGTTGATCCTGAGCAGAGAGACGCCAGGTGATCCTGAGCAAAGAGGGCCAGGTGATCCTGAGCAGAGAGACACCAGGTGATCCTGAGTAGAGAGGGCCAGGTGATCCTGAACAGAGAGGTTCAGGTGAACCTGAGTAGAGAGGGCCAGGTGATCCTGAGCAGAGAGACACCAGGTGATCCTGAGTAGAGAGGGCCAGGTGAACCCGAGCAGAGAGGGCCAGGTGATCCTGAGCAGAGAGGGCCAGGTGATCCTGAACAGAGAGGGCCAGGTGATCCTGAGCAGAGAGACACCAGGTGATCCTGAACAGAGAGGGCCAGGTGATCCTGAGCAGAGAGACACCAGGTGATCCTGAGTAGAGAGGGCCAGGTGAACCCGAGCAGAGAGGGCCAGGTGATCCTGAACAGAGAGGGCCAGGTGATCCTGAGCAGAGAGACACCAGGTGATCCTGAACAGAGAGGGCCAGGTGATCCTGAGCAGAGAGACACCAGGTGATCCTGAGTAGAGAGGGCCAGGTGAACCCGAGCAGAGAGGGCCAGGTGATCCTGAACAGAGAGGGCCAGGTGATCCTGAGCAGAGGGCCAGGTGATCCTGAACAGAGAGGGCCAGGTGATCCTGAGCAGCAAATGTATGTTCTGATTTGGGACAACGTGAGTTTCCATCGGGCAGCTCAGGTCCGCAACTGGTTCCATGACCATCCCACGTTTACAATTCTCTACCTCCCACCATATTCCCCATTTCTCAAACCCATCGAGGAATTGTTTTCTGCATGGCGGTGGAAAGTGTATGATCGCTAACCCCATGAACGTATGGCCCTTCTCCAGGCCATGGAGGAGGCCAGTGGTGACGTTCCAGCAGAGTCCTGTCAGGGGTGGATGCGTCATGCCAGAAGATATTTCCCCCTGCTGTCTGGCCAAGGAGAATATGGACTGTGATGTTGATGAAAATCTGTGGCCAGATCGAAACAACAGACATCACTGATTTTATTTTCTCAATGGATTATTTGTTTCTTGTTTCTTGACATAATTTAGAGGTTACAATTTTTGTGTGGTGTGGTGTGGTGTGTGGTGGTGTGTGGTGTGGTGTGTGGTGGTGTGTGGTGTGGTGAGGTGTGTGTGGTGTGTGGTATGCTGTGTGAGGTGTGTGTGGTATGGTGTGTGTGGTGTGTGTGGTATGCTGTGTGAGGTGTGTGTGGTGTGTGTGGTGTGTGGTGTGGTGGTGTGTGTGGTGTGTGTGGTGTGGTGTGGTGTGTGGTGTGGTGTGGTGTGGTGTGGTGTGTGGTGTGGTGTGGTGTGGTGTGGTGTGTGGTGTGGTGTGGTGTGTGGTGTGGTGTGGTGTGGTGGGTGGTGTGTGGTGTGGTGTGGTGTGGTGTGTGGTGTGGTGTGGTGTGTGGTGTGGTGTGTGTGGTGTGGTGTGGTGTGTGGTGTGGTGTGGTGTGTGGTGTGTGGTGTGTGGTGTGGTGTGGTGTGGTGTGGTGTGTGGTGTGGTGTGTGGTGTGTGGTGTGGTGTGGTGTGGTGTGTGGTGTGGTGTGTGGTGTGGTGTGGTGTGTGGTGTGGTGTGTGGTGTGGTGTGGTGTGGTGTGTGGTGTGGTGTGTGGTGTGGTGTGTGGTGTGGTGTACCCAAACTCAGCTCAATTCTGTATGAAACGAAAGTGAATCATTGGTATTCAAAGCGAAGCCATGTTGTCTCCTATAGAGGCCTGCCAGAGAGGATCAGCTCAACAGGATCTGTGTCTGCCTGTCTGTCTCCAGGGGAAAAACGCTCCCTGAACGGGTCGTAAACCAGAACCAGAAACAATATGGCTCTCTGAACGGGTCGTAAACATGAACCAGAAACAATATGGCTCTCTGAACGGGTCGTAAACCAGAACCAGAAACAATATGGCTCTCTGAACGGGTCGTAAACCAGAAACAATATGGCTCTCTGAACGGGTCGTAAACCAGAACCAGAAACAATATGGCTCTCTGAACGGGTCATAAACCAGAAACAATATGACTCTCTGAACGGGTCGTAAACCAGAACCAATATGGCTCTCTGAACGGGTCATAAACCAGAAACAATATGGCTCTCTGAACGGGTCGTAAACCAGAAACAATATGGCTCTCTGAACGGGTCGTAAACCAGAAACAATATGACTCTCTGAACGGGTCGTAAACCAGAACCAATATGGCTCTCTGAACGGGTCGTAAACCAGAACCAGAAACAATATGGCTCTCTGAACGGGTCGTAAACCAGAACCAGAAACAATATGGCTCTCTGAACGGGTCGTACACCAGAAACAATATGGCTCTCTGAACAGGTCATAAACCAGAACCAGAAACAATATGGCTCCCTGAACGGGTCGTAAACCAGAACCAGAAACAATATGGCTCTCTGAACGGGTCGTAAACCAGAAACAATATGGCTCTCTGAACGGGTCGTACAACAGAAACAATATGGCTCTCTGAACGGGTCATAAACCAGAACCAGAAACAATATGGCTCCCTGAACGGGTCGTAAGCCAGAACCAGAAACAATATGGCTCTCTGAATGGGTCGTAAACCAGAACCAGAAACAATATGGCTCTCTGAACGGGTCGTAAACCAGAACCAATATGGCTCTCTGAACGGGTCGAAAACCAGAAACAATATGGCTCTCTGAACGGGTCGTAAACCAGAACCAGAAACAATATGGCTCTCTGAACGGGTCGTAAACCAGAACCAGAACCAATATGGCTCTCTGAACGGGTCGTAAACCAGAACCAGAAACAATATGGCTCTCTGAACGGGTCGTAAACCAGAAACAATATGGCTCTCTGAACGGGTCATAAACCAGAAACAATATGGCTCTCTGAACGGGTCATAAACCAGAACCAATATGGCTCTCTGAACGGGTCGTAAACCAGAAACAATATGGCTCTCTGAACGGGTCATAAACCAGAACCAGAAACAATATGGCTCCCTGAACGGGTCGTAAACCAGAACCAGAAACAATATGGCTCTCTGAACGGGTCGTAAACCAGAACCAGAAACAATATGGCTCTCTGAACGGGTCGTAAACCAGAAACAATATGGCTCTCTGAACGGGTCGTAAACCAGAACCAGAAACAATATGGCTCTCTAAACGGGTCGTAAACCAGAACCAATATGGCTCTCTGAACGGGTCGTAAACCAGAACCAGAACCAATATGGCTCTCTGAACGGGTCGTAAACCAGAAACAATATGGCTCTCTGAACGGGTCGTAAACCAGAAACAATATGGCTGTCTGAACGGGTCGTAAACCAGAAACAATATGGCTCTCTGAACGGGTCGTAAACCAGAACCAGAAACAATATGGCTCTCTGAACGGGTCGTAAACCAGAACCAATATGGCTCTCTGAACGGGTCGTAAACCAGAAACAATATGGCTCTCTGAACGGGTCGTAAATCAGAAACAATATGGCTCTCTGAACGGGTCGTAAACCAGAAACAATATGACTCTCTGAACGGGTCGTAAACCAGAAACAATATGACCCTTTTCTGCAGCAGTGGTTCCTCTCTCTGTTACTGCACCGCCAGCTAAATGTTGTTCTGTGTTCTACAGCGGTGGTTCCTCTCTCTGTCACTGCACCGCCAGCTAAATGTTGTTCTGTGTTCTACAGCGGTGGTTCCTCTCTCTGTCACTGCACCGCCTGCTAAATGTTGTTCTGTGTTCTACAGCGGTGGTTCCTCTCTCTGTTACTGCACCGCCAGCTAAATGTTGTTCTGTGTTCTACAGCGGTGGTTCCTCTCTCTGTCACTGCACCGCCTGCTAAATGTTGTTCTGTGTTCTACAGCGGTGGTTCCTCTCTCTGTTACTGCACCGCCAGCTAAATGTTGTTCTGTGTTCTACAGCGGTGGTTCCTCTCTCTGTTACTGCACCGCCAGCTAAATGTTGTTCTGTGTTCTACAGCGGTGGTTCCTCTCTCTGTCACTGCACCGACTGCTAAATGTTGTTCTGTGTTCTACAGCGGTGGTTCCTCTCTCTGTCACTGCACCGCCTGCTAAATGTTGTTCTGTGTTCTACAGCGGTGGTTCTGTTACTGCACCGCCAGCTAAATGTTGTTCTGTGTTCTACAGCAGTGGTTCCTCTCTCTGTCACAGCACCGCCAGCTAAATGTTGTTCTGTGTTCTACAGCGGTGGTTCCTCTCTCTGTTACTGCACCGCCTGCTAAATGTTGTTCTGTGTTCTACAGCGGTGGTTCCTCTCTCTGTCACTGCACCGCCAGCTAAATGTTGTTCTGTGTTCTACAGCGGTGGTTCCTCTCTCTGTCACTGCACCGCCAGCTAAATGTTGTTCTGTGTTCTACAGCGGTGGTTCCTCTCTCTGTTACTGCACCGCCAGCTAAATGTTGCTCTGCCCACAGAACCCTGAAGTCCCCCCTATGTTTTCTGTTTGTTCTGTGTATTCTGTGTTTTCTGTTTGTTCTGTGTATTCTGTGGTTTCTATGTGTTCTGTGTTTTCTCTGTGTTCTGTGTGTTATGTGATTTCTATGTGTTCTGTTTGTTCTATGTGTTCTGTTTGTTCTATGTGTTCTGTTTGTTCAATGTGTTCTGTGTGTTCTATGTGTTCAATGTGTTCTGTGTGTTCTGTGTGTTCTATGTGTTCTGTGTGTTCAATGTGTTCTGTTTGTTCTTTGTGTTCTATGTGTTCTGTGTGTTCTGTGTGTTCTATGTGTTCTATGTGTTCTGTGTGTTCTTTGTGTTCTGTTTGTTCTTTGTGTTCTGTGTGTTCTATGTGTTCTATGTGTTCTGTGTGTTCTTTGTGCTCTGTTCGTTCTTTGTGTTCTGTGTGTTCTATGTATTCCATATGTTCTGTGTGTTCTGTGTGTTCCATATGTTCTGTGTACCATACTATATAATACCAGTTCATTCTCAGGGGCTTCGATGCCAGATAGTTCCAAATAAGGGAAGGCTTTCAGAAATACATTGTGCTTTAACTGATTGGATTATTTTGGGCTTATTTGTTGGTGGGCGCACACACACGCGCGCGCACGCACGCACGCACGCACGCACGCACGCACGCACGCACACACACACACACACACACACACACACACACACACACACACACACACACACACACACACACACACAGTGTATTAACAATGTCCTTGTTGAAGTGGAAGTGCACTAATCAGTAGCTAACTGAATTAGCCTGGCCAGCTCTAATTAACTTCAAACAGCTTCCTTACATCAGAACTGCCTTCGACTCAAATACTTTCTCATGGCCCAAATGGAACCCTATTCCTGTATAGTGCACTACTTTAGACAAGGACCCATAGGGGTAGTGCACTACTTTAGACCAGGGGCCATAGGGGTAGTGCACTACTTTAGACCAGGCCCCATAGGGGTAGTGCACTACTTTAGACCAGGGCCCATAGGGGTAGTGCACTACTTTAGACCAGGGGCCATAGGGGTAGTGCACTACTTTAGACCAGGGCCCATAGGGGTAGTGCACTACTTTAGACCAGGGGCCATAGGGGTAGTGCACTACTTTAGACCAGGGCCCATAGGGGTAGTGCACTACTTTAGACCAGGGGCCATAGGGGTAGTGCACTACTTTAGACCAGGGCCCATAGGGGTAGTGCACTACTTTAGACCAGGGGCCATAGGGGTAGTGCACTACTTTAGACTAGGGCCCATAGGGGTAGTGCACTACTTTAGACCAGGGGCCATAGGGGTAGTGCACTACTTTAGACCAGGGTCCAAAGGGGTAGTGCACTACTTTAGACCAGGACCCATAGGGGTAGTGCACTACTTTAGACTAGGGCCCATAGGGGTAGTGCACCACTTTAGACCAGGGCCCATAATGGTAGTGCACTACTTTAGACCAGGGCCCATAGGGGAAGTGCACTACTTTAGACCAGGGCCCATAAACATGTTGCTCTGACATGGAAACATGTTGCTCTGACATGGAAACATGTTCCTCTGACATGGAAACATGTTGCTCTGACATGGAAACATGTAGCTCTGACATGGAAACATGCAGCTCTGACATGGAAACATGCTGCTCTGACATGGAAACATGTTGCTCTGACATGGAAACATGTTGCTCTGACATGGAAACATGTAGCTCTGACATGGAAACATGTTGCTCTGACATGGAAACATGTTGCTCTGACATGGAAACATGTTGCTCTGACATGGAAACATGTTGCTCTGACATGGAAACATGTTGCTCTGACATGGAAACATGTAGCTCTGACATGGAAACATGTTGCTCTGACATGGAAACATGTTGCTCTGACATGGAAACATGTAGCTCTGACATGGAAACATGCTGCTCTGACATGGAAACATGTTGCTCTGACATGGAAACATGTTGGACTGACATGGAAACATGTAGCTCTGACATGGAAACATGTTGCTCTGACATGGAAACATGTAGCTCTGACATGGAAACATGTTGCTCTGACATGGAAACATGTTGCTCTGACATGGAAACATGTAGCTCTGACATGGAAACATGTAGCTCTGACATGGAAACATGTTGCTCTGACATGGGAACATGTTACTCTGACATGGAAACATGTTGCTCTGACATGGAAACATGTTGCTCTGACATGGAAACATGTTGCTCTGACATGGAAACATGTTGCTCTGACATGGAAACATGTTGCTCTGACATGGAAAACATGTTGCTCTGACATGGAAACATGTTGCTCTTATATGGAAACATGTAGCTCTGACATGGAAACATGTAGCTCTGACATGGAAACATGTTGCTCTGACATGGAAACATGTTGCTCTGACATGGAAACATGTTGCTCTGACATGGAAACCTGTTGCTCTGACATGGAAACATGTTGCTCTGACATGGAAACATGTAGCTCTGACATGGAAACATGTTGCTCTGACATGGAAACATGTAGCTCTGACATGGAAACATGTAGCTCTGACATGGAAACATGTTGCTCTGACATGGAAACATGTTGCTCTGACATGGAAACATGTTGCTCTGACATGGAAACATGTAGCTCTGACATGGAAACATGTTGCTCTGACATGGAAACATGTTGCTCTGACATGGAAACATGTTGCTCTGACATGGAAACATGTAGCTCTGACATGGAAACATGTAGCTCTGACATGGAAACATGTTGCTCTGACATGGAAACATGTAGCTCTGACATGGAAACATGCTGCTCTGACATGGAAACATGTTGCTCTGACATGGAAACATGTTGCTCTGACATGGAAACATGTAGCTCTGACATGGAAACATGTTGCTCTGACATGGAAACATGTAGCTCTGACATGGAAACATGTTGCTCTGACATGGAAACATGTTGCTCTGACATGGAAACATGTAGCTCTGACGTGGAAACATGTAGCTCTGACATGGAAACATGTTGCTCTGACATGGGAACATGTTACTCTGACATGGAAACATGTTGCTCTGACATGGAAACATGTTGCTCTGACATGGAAACATGTTGCTCTGACATGGAAACATGTTGCTCTGACATGGAAACATGTTGTTCTTATATGGAAACATGTAGCTCTGACATGGAAACATGTAGCTCTGACATGGAAACATGTTGCTCTGACATGGAAACATGTTGCTCTGACGTGGAAACATGTTGCTCTGACATGGAAACATGTTGCTCTGACATGGAAACATGTAGCTCTGACATGGAAACATGTAGCTTGCTCTGACATGGAAACATGTTGCTCTGACATGGAAACATGTTGCTCTGACATGGAAACATGTTGCTCTGACATGGAAACATGTTGCTCTGACATGGAAACATGTTGCTCTTATATGGAAACATGTAGCTCTGACATGGAAACATGTAGCTCTGACATGGAAACATGTTGCTCTGACATGGAAACATGTTGCGCTGACATGGAAACATGTTGCTCTGACATGGAAACATGTAGCTCTGACATGGAAACATGTTGCTCTGACATGGAAACATGTTGCTCTGACATGGAAACATGTAGCTCTGACATGGAAACATGTTGCTCTGACATGGAAACATGTTGCTCTGACATGGAAACATGTAGCTCTGACATGGAAACATGTTGCTCTGACATGGAAACATGTTGCTCTGACAGTTTCTGTTTAATAAAGAATAAAGCGTTGTAAATGAATACCACATTGAGTGGTTTGATCATCCTCAGGGGGGGGGGGGGGGGGGGAGGGTGTAAATGAGTAATGCTAAATCTGAGTAATGAGATTTCTGGACCAGTTCATCTGTTGCATGTTGGTCTTTGTCCTCAGATCCGACTGGATCTGTTATTATCACTGAGCGTTTCCAAACGGCATCCTATTTCCTGTGTAGAGACCCTATTTCCTGTATAGAGACCCTATTTCCTGTATAGAGACCCTATTTCCTGTATAGAGACCCTATTGGCTCTGGTCAAACGTGGAAACAGGGTGAGCTGCTATTCTGTTTTCCTCAGGCCTCCGTCATCGCGTTAATTAGAAGCGGAAATAGAAGACATTCGGATGTGAAATGAAGTGTTCGCTCTAAGAGCACAGGGCCCTCAGATTAATGTCACTTCATTAAATAATGACTAATGGTATTCTGGGGGCAGGGAGGGGGGGCTGTTATTTAATAAACTCAATTAATTAAAATCAACAATATTTATATTCTTACATCCTCTGTTAATTCAACTGTACACAGACTGAACTACTGTGTAATTTATAATAACAATGTTTTCTACCTGGACTGTAGGTCTCCATTATATAATAACATAATGTTTTCTCCCTGGACTCCTTTATATAATAACATAATGTTTTCTCCCTGGACTGTAGGTCTCCTTTATATAATAACATCATGTTTTCTACCTGGACTGTAGGTCTCCTTTATATAATAACATCATGTTTTCTACCTGGACTGTAGGTCTCCTTAATATAATAACATCATGTTTTCTCCCTGGACTGTAGGTCTCCTTTATATAATAACATCATGTTTTCTCCCTGGACTGTAGGTCTCCTTTATATAATAACATCATGTTTTCTCCCTGGACTGTAGGTCTCCTTTATATAATAACATCATGTTTTCTCCCTGGTCTCCTTTATATAATAACATCATGTTTTCTCCCTGGACTGTAGATCTCCTTAATATAATAACATCATGTTTTCTCCCTGGACTGTAGGTCTCCTTTATATAATAACATCATGTTTTCTCCCTGGTCTCCTTTATATAATAACATCATGTTTTCTCCCTGGACTGTAGATCTCCTTAATATAATAACATCATGTTTTCTCCCTGGACTGTAGGTCTCCTTTATATAATAACATCATGTTTTCTCCCTGGACTGTAGGTCTCCTTAATATAATAACATCATGTTTTCTCCCTGGACTGTAGGACTCCATTATATAATAACATAATGTTTTCTCCCTGGTCTCCTTTATATAATAACATCATGTTTTCTACCTGGACTGTAGGTCTCCTTTATATAATAACATCATGTTTTCTCCCTGGTCTGTAGGTCTCCTTTATATAATAACATCATGTTTTCTACCTGGACTGTAGGTCTCCTTTATATAATAACATCATGTTTTCTACCTGGACTGTAGGTCTCCTTTATATAATAACATCATGTTTTCTCCCTGGTCTCCTTTATATAATAACATAATGTTTTCTCCCTGGACTGTAGGTCTCCTTTATATAATAACATCATGTTTTCTCCCTGGTCTGTAGGTCTCCTTTATATAATAACATCATGTTTTCTACCTGGACTGTAGGTCTCCTTTATATAATAACATCATGTTTTCTCCCTGGACTGTAGGTCTCCTTTATATAATAACATCGTGTTTTCTCCCTGGTCTCCTTTATATAATAACATAATGTTTTTTCCCTGGACTGTAGGTCTCCTTTATATAATAACATCATGTTTTCTCCCTGGACTGTAGGTCTCCTTTATATAATAACATCATGTTTTCTCCCTGGACTGTAGGTCTCCTTTATATAATAACATCATGTTTTCTCCCTGGACTGTAGGTCTCCTTTATATAATAACATCATGTTTTCTCCCTGGTCTGTAGGTCTCCTTATGACTTATGAGGCAACAGGCTCAGACTCTGGGCCAAGGCTTTAAATAGCACAATATGTATCATTGTCATCGCTATGGGAATGTTTCTCAGTCCTAACGCTGAACACACAGAGCGACTAAGGAAAAGCTCCCTCCTCGTTCCTCTTGTCCGCCAACACAGCTCCACCAGGTAGAGGTTGGGTATAAATCTCAGCTAGGGGAAACAGGCACAGAGTGCGGCTCTTTGAGGGGAGAGGGTGCCAAGAGAGAGAGAGCTGGGTCCAACTTGCTCCGCCCACGGCGCCAACAAGGAACTACAGGATAATTAACCGCTGTAGTGTAGACGGCAACTACAACTCCGGCCACACAGGCTGTTACTGACAGACCCTCAGAGAGACCAAGTAGAGACCGAGTAGAGACCAGTAGAGACAAGGTAGAGACCGAGTAGAGACCAGTAGAGACCGAGTAGAGTGCAGTATGACCAGTAGAGACAAGTATAGACCGAGTAGAGACCAGTAGAGACAAGGTAGAGACCGTGTAGAGACCAGGTAGAGACAAGGTAGAGACCGAGTAGAGTGCAGTATGACCAGTAGAGACCAAGTAGAGACCAGTAGAGACTGAGTAGAGACCAGTAGAGACCGAGTAGAGACCAAGTAGAGACCGAGTAGAGACCAGGTAGAGACCGAGTAGAGTGCAGTATGACCAGTAGAACCCAGTATAGACCAGTAGAGACTGAGTAGAGACAAAGTAGAGACCAGTATAGACCAGTAGACTGAGTAGATACCACGTAGAGACCAGTATAGACCAGTAGAGACCGAGTAGAGACCAATATAGACTAGTAGAGACTGAGTAGAGACCAGTAGAGACCAGTATAGACCAATAGAGACCGAGTAGAGACACATATAAACTAGTAGAGACCGAGTAGATTGAGTGTAAACCAGTAGAGACCGAGTAGAGACCAATAGAGACTGGTAGAGACTGAGTAGAGACCAGTAGAGACCAGTATAGACCAATAGAGACCGAGTAGAGACACATATAAACTAGTAGAGACCGAGTAGATTGAGTATAAACCAGTAGAGACCGAGTAGAGGTTGAGTATAGACTAGTAGAGATTAGGTAGAGACTGAGTAGAGACCAGTAGAGACTGAGAAGAGACCAGTAGAGACGAGTAGAGACCAGTAGGCTGTTGTTGAAAGAACCTCCAGCATGTCGCTGATTGACTGAGTAGAGACCAGTAGAGACCAATAGGCTGTTGTTGAAAGAACCTCCAGCATGTCGCTGATTGACTGAGTAGAGACTGAGTAGAGACCAGTAGAGACCAATAGGCTGTTGTTGAAAGAACCTCCAGCATGTCGCTGATTGACTGAGTGGCCAAGAGAGACCAGGAAACGTCCACAGTGAACACTGGCCTTTAATTTAACCTTTATCTAAACAGGAAACACCCTTGAGGTTTCAAACCTCTATTGTGAGGGTGACCTTTAATTGACCTTCACAAATCAGACCGTACTAATGCCTCGGGAGATTAAATGAAATCTAGGTGGATTTAGAATTTGGACTATCATTTGTGTCATGTCAGATATGTCCAAAAATATAACGTGCCACGTTAGAGGGGACGGCCAGCAGCCAGGGAGACAGGAAGTGGAGAGCAGAGGAGGAGTCTGAGATGTTAGTGGCATTGTGGCCAGGAGGATGTCCAAGGTATAGGTCACATGATGCAATCCCCTCTTCCCTACATCCCAGAATAAACATCATGAATGACCACAGTAAAGGATGGCCGGGGTTCTGTTTTGGAACGCTGTGTGTTCAGGGGAACGTGTGAGGGACACTGTGTGTTCAGCAGAACGTGTGAGGGACACTGTGTGTTCAGCAGAACGTGTGAGGGACACTGTGTGTTCAGCTGAACGTGTGAGGGACACTGTGTGTTCAGCAGAACGTGTGAGGGACGCTGTGTGTTCAGCAGAAAGTGTGAGGGACACTGTGTTCAGCAGAACGTGTGAGGGACACTGTGTGTTCAGCAGAACGTGTGAGGGACACTGTGTGTTCAGCTGAACGTGTGAGGGACACTGTGTGTTCAGCAGAACGTGTGAGGGACGCTGTGTGTTCAGCTGAACGTGTGAGGGACACTGTGTGTTCAGCAGAACGTGTGAGGGACGCTGTGTGTTCAGCAGAACGTGTGAGGGACGCTGTGTGTTCAGCAGAACGTATGAGGGACGCTGTGTGTTCAGCAGAATGTGTGAGGGACGCTGTGTGTTCAGCAGAATGTGTGAGGGACGCTGTGTGTTCAGCAGAATGTGTGAGGGACGCTGTGTGTTCGGCAGAACGTGTGAGGGCCGGTAGGTGAGAGCAGGGCAGGAGGGCGAGAGCAGGGCAGGAGGGTGAGAGCAGGGAAGGAGGGTGAGAGCAGGGAAGGAGGGTGAGAGCAGGGAAGGAGGGTGAGAGCAGGGCAGGAGGGTGAGAGCAGGGCTGGAGGGTGAGAGCAGGGCTGGAGGGTGAGAGCAGGGCTGGAGAGTGAGAGCAGGGCAGGAGGGTGAGAGCAGGGCAGGAGGGTGAGAGCAGGACAGAGGGGCCGGAGGTGGCAGCAGAGCAGAGCTGGGGTAGTCTATATCAGCTCGGAGCTCGTGTTGATGGTGTACCACACAGCTTTGACCTGGTCTGGCAGGCTGGCAGCCCCGGCCCGCTCCCTCTCTGCACGCTGAGTCCCTGATCCAGTCCTGCCCAGGCTGAGTAATGACTGTATGACTGTGGAAGGCTGTGGCAAAAACACAACAGCCTTCAGATGCTCATGGAGACCTCAGCCCCTCCACAGTTCATGACCATCACAGGTAACTCCAGTAACCAGGTGAGGAAAACAGTGAAATGAATTCCACCTCAGCCTGAGAGGGACCTGCCAGAGAGGCAGCGAGGTGGAAACCATCACCGACACGCGGAACTATTTACATTGGCTCAACACACATGACATCACAGCTATGATTCGGAATGGAAACTCCATGGTTGCTCTGCTAGAGCATTATAGCTGGTGATTTGGACATGGCTTCTCAGACACAAACGTGGAGTCAATGGGCCCTACCACATATGCCTCAGCTGAGAGTCCTGAACCTGCAGCTCACAACTGAAACCTGCAACTCACAACTGAAACCTGCAGCTCACAGCTGAACCTGCAGCTCACAGCTGAACCTGCAGCCCACAGCTGAACCTGCAGCCCACAGCTGAACCTGCAGCTCACAGCTGAACCTGCAGCTCACAGCTGAACCTGCAGCCCACAGCTGAACCTGCAGCCCACAGCTAAACCTGCAGCCCACAGCTAAACCTGCAGCCCACAGCTAAACCTGCAGCCCACAGCTGAACCTGCAGCCCACAGCTGAACCTGCAGCCCACAGCTGAACCTGCAGCTCACAGCTGAACCTGCAGCCCACAGCTGAACCTGCAGCCCACAGCTGAACCTGCAGCCCACAGCTGAACCTGCAGCTCACAGCTGAACCTGCAGCCCACAGCTGAACCTGCAGCCCACAGCTGAACCTGCAGCCCACAGCTGAACCTGCAGCCCACAGCTAAACCTGCAGCCCACAGCTGAACCTGCAGCTCACAGCTGAACCTGCAGCTCAGTAGGGGTGTACTAGGGCTGTAGGGGTGGTTCCACCTTACCTGACAATCCACAGCTAAGCATCTGTTGAACATGTGGGTAGAGACAGAGGACGTGGAGGGGTTGGTACCGAAAGGGGGAGAACAGACCCCGGAGTTCGTGCTGCGGAGTTCGCCAGCGGACACAGCTCTGCCAGGTTTACATATGCAAATAAGGCTCAAATGGCTGTTGCGTGGGAAGCTGTAATTCAGGGTTCTGATGGGAGACAGGCTGACAGGGAAGACTTCACTCTCCTGACCCGGTTTACTTCACCACGTTAAAACAGTGACAACCCTGTTCTGCTTCTTCTGATTCTACTAAACTACCCGCTAAGCCAGGGTTAGTTAACAACTGAACCAGGCATAATAATGTGTTAATTCGCTAAGTCAGGGTTAGTTAACAACTGAACCAGGCATAATAATGTGTTAATTCACTAAGTCAGGGTTAGTTAACAACTGAACCAGGCATAATAATGTGTTAATTCGCTAAGTCAGGGTTAGTTAACAACTGAACCAGGAATAATAATGTGTTAATTCGCTAAGTCAGGGTTAGTTAACACAATTCCTACTCCACCCATGCTCTACCAAGGTTTTACAGCACCACAATGCCTACTCCACCCATGCTCTACCAAGGTTTTACAGCACCACAATTCCTACTCCACCCATGCTCTACCAAGGTTTTACAGCACCACAATGCCTACTCCACCCATGCTCTACCAAGGTTTTACAGCACCACAATGCCTACTCCACCCATGCTCTACCAAGGTTTTACAGCACCACAATGCCTACTCCACCCATGCTCTACCAAGGTTTTACAGCACCACAATGCCTACTCCACCCATGCTCTACCAAGGTTTTACAGCACCACAATGCCTACTCCACCCATGCTCTACCAAGGTTTTACAGCACCACAATGCCTACTCCACCCATGCTCTACCAAGGTTTTACAGCACCACAATGCCTACTCCACCCATGCTCTACCAAGGTTTTACAGCACCACAATGCCTACTCCACCCATGCTCTACCAAGGTTTTACAGCACCACAATGCCTACTCCACCCATGCTCTACCAAGGTTTTACAGCACCACAATGCCTACTCCACCCATGCTCTACCAAGGTTTTACAGCACCACAATGCCTCCTCCACCCATGCTCTAACAAGGTTTCCCAGCACACAGCTTTGACCTATTACAGTAGTGATGTTGGTATTGTACTTCAAACTATGTGTATACAGGTTGCTTAGGATTCAAACCTTCTCAAACCGCCTCATTCATACTTTTCAGAGGAATAATGGAATAGTGTCCTGCTATAAAATAATATATATTATTTAATATATATATATATATATATATATATATATATATATATATATATATATACAGTACCAGTCAAAAATGTGGACACACCTACTCATTCAAAGGTTTTTCTTTATTTGTACTATTTTCTACATTGCAGAATAATAGTGAAGACATCAACACTATGAAATAACACATCTGGAATCATGTAGTAACCAAAAAAGTGTTAATTAAATTTGAGATTCTTCAAAGTAGCCACCCTTTGCCGTGATGACAGCTTTGCACACACTTGACAGTCTCTCAACCAGCTTCATGAAGTAGTCACCTGGAATGCATTTCAATTAACAGGTGTGCCTTGTTAAAAGTACATTTGTGGAATTTCTTTCCTTCTTAATGCATTTGAACCAGCCCTATTTGGTAAAAGTCCAATTTCATATTATGGCAAGAACAAGCTCAAATAAGCAAAGAGAAATGACAGTCCATCATTACTTTAAGACATGAAGGTCAGTCAATCCGGAAAATATAATAAACTTTGAAAGTTTCTTCAAAATCAAAGCAAATTTTATTTATGTTCAAGTTATTTGACCAGGAATGAGAGTGATTGAGTACTGCATCAGATGACCTGTCCTCCACAATCACCCGATCTCAACCCAATTGAGATGGTTTGTGATGAGTTGGTCCGCAGAGTGAAGGAAAAGCTGCCGACAAGTGCTCAGCATATGTGGGAACTCCTTCAAAACTGTTTGGAAAAGCATGAAGCTGGTTGAGAGATTGCCTTGGTGTGTGCAAAGCTGTCATCAAGGCAAAGGCTGGCTACTTTGAATATATATTTGGTTACTACATGATTCCATATGTGTTATTTCATAGTTTTGATCTTTTCTTTTCTACAATGTCGAAAATAGTAAAAAATAAAGAAAACACTGGAATGAATAGGTGTGTCCAAACCTTTGACTGGTAGTGTTTCTATATATATATATATATCATTAGGCTGTATCTATATATATATATATATCATTAGGCTGTATCTATATATATATATATATATATATCATTAGGCTGTATCTATATAGATATATATATCATTAGGCTGTATCTATATATATATATATATATCATTAGGCTGTATCTATATAGATATATATATATATATATATCATTAGGCTGTATCTATATATATATATATATCATTAGGCTGTATCTATATATATATATATATATCATTAGGCTGTATCTATATAGATATATATATATATATATCATTAGGCTGTATCTATATATATATATATATATATCATTAGGCTGTATCTATATAGATATATATATATATATATCATTAGGCTGTATCTATATATATATATATCATTAGGCTGTATCTATATATATATATATATATCATTAGGCTGTATCTATATAGATATATATATATATATCATTAGGCTGTATCTATATATATATATATATCATTAGGCTGTATCTATATAGATATATATATATCATTAGGCTGTATCTATATAGATATATATATATATATATCATTAGGCTGTATCTATATAGATATATATATATATATCATTAGGCTGTATCTATATATATATATATATATAATTAGGCTGTATCTATATAGATATATATATATATATCATTAGGCTGTATCTATATATATATATATCATTAGGCTGTATCTATATATATATATATATAATTAGGCTGTATCTATATAGATATACATATATATATCATTAGGCTGTATCTATATATATATATATATCATTAGGCTGTATCTATATATATATATATATATATCATTAGGCTGTATCTATATAGATATATATATATATCATTAGGCTGTATCTATATATATATATATATATATCATTAGGCTGTATCTATATATATATATATATCATTAGGCTGTATCTATATATATATATATATATATATCATTAGGCTGTATCTATATAGATATATATATATATATCATTAGGCTGTATCTATATATATATATATATATCATTAGGCTGTATCTATATATATATATATATCATTAGGCTGTATCTATATATATATATATATATCATTAGGCTGTATCTATATAGATATAGGACTATTGTAAATGTGAATTATTGTAGCGTCACCATCTTTAAAAACACAAATACACACAACTTTAATCTCCATATTCCTTTGACAGACGTTCTGAACTGTCCATTGAACTGCACAGCAATTGATAATCAGGACCATGTTCGCAAGACAAGTGTTTCTGAGCTTGTGTCAATATTACACATGGAAGCTAATGGTTACAGACATCAGGAATGGAGACAGGCTCTATATAGGCTCTAGACATCTATATATGAGTGACTGATTTGGCATGGGTCCTCAGATCCTCAAAAAGGTTTTACAGCTGCACCATCGAGAACATCCTGACGGGTTGCATCACTGCCTGGTACCGCAAAGGAACTACAGAGGGTAGTGCGTACGGCCCTGTACATCACTGGGGCCAAGCTTCCTGCCATCCAGGACCTCTATACCAGGTGGTGTCAGAGGAAGGCCCTATAGAGGGTGGTACGTACGGCCCAGTACCTCACTGGGGCCAAGCTTCCTGCCATCCAGGACCTCTATACCAGGTGGTGTCAGAGGAAGGCCCTATAGAGGGTGGTACGTACGGCCCAGTACCTCACTGGGGCCAAGCTTCCTGCCATCCAGGACCTCTATACCAGGTGGTGTCAGAGGAAGGCCCTATAGAGGGTGGTACGTACGGCCCAGTACCTCACTGGGGCCAAGCTTCCTGCCATCCAGGACCTCTATACCAGGTGGTGTCAGAGGAAGGCCGTAAAAATTCCAGCCATCCTAGTCATAGACTGTTCTCTCTGCTACCACACGGCATGCTGTACCGGAGCGCCAAGTCTAGGTCCAAAAGGCTTCTAAACAGCTTCTACCCCCAAGTCATAAGACTCCTGAACAGCCAATCAAATGGCTACCCAGACTATTTGCATTGTCCCACCTCCTACCTCTTTTACACCGCTGCTATTCTCTGTTTATTTATACATAGTCATTATAACTCTACCTACATGTACATATTACCTCAACCGGTGTCCCCTCCACATTGACTCTGTACCGGTACCCCCTGTATATAGCCTCCACATTGACTCTGTACCGGTACCCCCTGTATATAGCCTCCACATTGACTCTGTACCGGTACCCCCCTGTATATAGCCTCCACATTGACTCTGTACCGGTACCCCCTGTATATAGCCTCCACATTGACTCTGTACCGGTACCCCCTGTATATAGCCTCCACATTGACTCTGTACCGGTACCCCCTGTATATAGCCTCCACATTGACTCTCTACCGGTACCCCCTGTATATAGCCTCCACATTGACTCTGTACCGGTACCCCCTGTATATAGCCTCCACATTGACTCTGTACCGGTACCCCCCCTGTATATAGCCTCCACATTGACTCTGTACCGGTACCCCCTGTATATAGCCTCCACATTGACTCTGTACCGGTACCCCCTGTATATAGCCTCCACATTGACTCTCTACCGGTACCCCCTGTATATAGCCTCCACATTGACTCTGTACCGGTACCCCCTGTATATAGCCTCCACATTGACTCTGTACCAGTACCCCCTGTATATAGCCTCCACATTGACTCTGTACCAGTACCCCCTGTATATAGCCTCCACATTGACTCTGTACCGGTACCCCCTGTATATAGCCTCCACATTGACTCTCTACCGGTACCCCCTGTAGATAGCCTCCACATTGACTCTGTACCGGTACCCCCTGTATATAGCCTCCACATTGACTCTGTACCGGTACCCCCTGTATATAGCCTCCACATTGACTCTGTACCGGTACCCCCTGTATATAGCCTCCACATTGACTCTGTACCGGTACCCCCCTGTATATAGACTCCACATTGACTCTGTACCGGTACCCCTGTATATAGCCTCCACATTGACTCTGTACCGGTACCCCCTGTATATAGCCTCCACATTGACTCTGTACCGGTACCCCTGTATATAGCCTCCACATTGACTCTCTACCGGTACCCCCTGTATATAGCCTCCACATTGACTCTGTACCGGTACCCCCTGTATATAGCCTCCACATTGACTCTCTACCGGTACCCCCTGTATATAGCCTCCACATTGACTCTGTACCGGTACCCCCTGTATATAGCCTCCACATTGACTCTCTACCGGTACCCCCTGTATATAGCCTCCACATTGACTCTGTACCGGTACCCCCTGTATATAGCCTCCACATTGACTCTCTACCGGTACCCCCTGTATATAGCCTCCACATTGACTCTCTACCGGTACCCCCTGTATATAGCCTCCACATTGACTCTGTACCGGTACCCCCTGTATATAGCCT
>NC_092179.1:34844093-34861593 GCF_045791955.1 Oncorhynchus clarkii lewisi | reverse complement strand
GACGTTATGGGACTAGAGCCCCACCATGTCTGGGGCGTTATGGGACTAGAGCCCCACCGTGTCTGGGGAAGTGGAGAGGGAAGGACATTATGGGACTAGAGCCCCAACGTGTCTGGGACGTTATGGGACTAGAGCCCCACCGTGTCTGGGGAAGTGGAGAGGGAAGGACGTTATGGGACTAGAGCCCCACCGTGTCTGGGGCGTTATGGGACTAGAGTCCCACCGTGTCTGGGGAAGTGGAGAGGGAAGGACGTTATGGGACTAGAACCCCACCGTGTCTGGGACGTTATGGGACTAGAGCCCCACCGTGTCTGGGGAAGTGGAGAGGGAAGGACGTTATGGGACTAGAGCCCCACCGTGTCTGGGGAAGTGGAGAGGGAAGGGCGTTATGGGACTAGAGCCCCACCGTGTCTGGGGAAGTGGAGAGGGAAGGACGTTATGGGACTAGAGCTCCACCGTGTCTGGGGCGTTATGAGACTAGAGCCCCACCGTGTCTGGGGAAGTGGAGAGGGAAGGACGTTATGGGACTAGAGCCCCACCGTGTCTGGGGAAGTGGAGAGGGAAGGGCGTTATGGGACTAGAGCCCCACCGTGTCTGGGGAAGTGGAGAGGGAAGGACGTTATGGGACTAGAGCTCCACCGTGTCTGGGGAAGTGGAGAGGGAAGGGCGTTATGGGACTAGAGCTCCACCGTGTCTGGGGCGTTATGGGACTAGAGCCCCACCGTGTCTGGGGAAGTGGAGAGGGAAGGACGTTATGGGACTAGAGCCCCACCGTGTCTGGGGAAGTGGAGAGGGAAGGGCGTTATGGGACTAGAGCCCCACCGTGTCTGGGGAAGTGGAGAGGGAAGGGCGTTATGGGACTAGAGCCCCACCGTGTCTGGGGAAGTGGAGAGGGAAGGGTGTTATGGGACTAGAGCTCCACCGTGTCTGGGGCGTTATGGGACTAGAGCCCCACCGTGTCTGGGGAAGTGGAGAGGAGATGTAAAAGCTGTTATGAGATTCTTCCTGGCCAGCAAAAACCCCACAATAAACACTAATATGGCTGAGACATGCCAGTCTACCCCACGGCTGGCGGGTAGACATTAGTCTGGACGAGGAATAGTCTCTGTGTGTGTGAGGGGTGTGTGTGAGGGGTGTGTGTGAGGAGTGTGTGTGTGTGTGTGTGTGAGGAGTGTGTGGGTAAGCGGTGTAAGCCAACGATTCAAGAGACTTCAGGTAGATCTGAAATGTAGTCCGGAGACAGAAAGAGGGGACTTCCTGCGTCCCACCGCCTGGGTAAAGGATATCACGCCGTGGTATTAGCATAAAGGGAAGGGGACAATGTGATTGAACAGACCGGACTTGGGGCTCAATGATATTTGACTTATAAAGACACAATATCCAATATAACTAACTTGAACTGCGTTATCTGAAAATGGTGAGAAATTAAATATTGGGGTAATACCAAAGCTAATAAAAGTCAATACAACATGATAAATGTATGTCAGGCAGACGACAGCAAGTCAGGGTTTTTACTGAATATTAAAGTGCTTGGGCTGGCCGCCTTAATGTTTTTTAGGGCCGGCCATGTCGAACAATTTGGGATGTAAAAAAAGTTTTCAGTTTCAACTTCAATTATTTAATTATAACGTTTGAGTCACACACACCCACCCATGGCAAGGAAATGTGCTTTTTAACTGCAACATTTTATCTCTGCTTCATGGCAAAATGTGTAGAATTTCAGGAAATTACCTTTAAAACTGCAACATTTTATCTCTGCTTCATGGCAAAATGTGTAGAATTTCAGGAAATTACCTTTAAAACTGCAACATTTTATCTCTGCCACATGGCAAAATGTGTAGAAATGCAGAAAATGACCTTTAAAACTGCAACATTTTTATCTCTGCCTCATGGCAAATGTGTAGAAATGCAGAAAATTACCTTTAAAACTGCAACATTTTATCTCTGCCACATGGCAAAATGTGTAGAAATGCAGAAAATGACCTTTAAAACTGCAACATTTTATCTCTGCCTCATGGCAAAATGTGTAGAAATGCAGAAAATGACCTTTAAAACTGCAACATTTTTATCTCTGCCTCATGGCAAAATGTGTAGAAATGCAGAAAATTACCTTTAAAACTGCAACATTTTATCTCTGCCTCATGGCAAAATGTGTAGAAATGCAGAAAATGACCTTTAAAACTGCAACATTTTATCTCTGCCTCATGGCAAAATGTGTAGAAATGCAGAAAATGACCTTTAAAACTGCAACATTTTTATCTCTGCCTCATGGCAAAATGTGTAGAAATGCAGAAAATTACCTTTAAAACTGCAACATTTTATCTCTGCCTCATGGCAAAATGTGTAGAATTGATCCAGCAGACCCCCTGAGAACAGCAGATCAACTCTAATAGAAACCAGGGACTCCATACTGGGGGATCCACCAGTCAGGGTCCAGTTCCCTGCAGATCAACTCTAATAGAAACCAGGGAATAGAAGTGTCCACTGCAGGGACTCCATACTGGGGGATCCACCAGTCAGTGTCCAGTTCCCTGGCAGATCAACGAGCTCTAATAGAAACCAGGGCACTGGGGGATCCACCAGTCAGTGTCCAGTTCCCTGCAGATCAACTCTAATAGAAACCAGGGACTCCATACTGGGGGATCCACCAGTCAGGGTCCAGTTCCCTGGCAGATCAACGAGCTCTAATAGAAACCAGGGACTCCATACTGGGGGATCCACCAGTCAGGGTCCAGTTCCCTGCAGATCAACTCTAATAGAAACCAGGGACTCCATACTGGGGGATCCACCAGTCAGTGTCCAGTTCCCTGGCAGATCAACGAGCTCTAATAGAAACCAGGGACTCCATACTGGGGGATCCACCAGTCAGGGTCCAGTTCCCTGGCAGATCAACTCTAATAGAAACCAGGGACTCCATACTGGGGGATCCACCAGTCAGTGTCCAGTTCCCTGCAGATCAACTCTAATAGAAACCAGGGACTCCATACTGGGGGATCCACCAGTCAGGGTCCAGTTCCCTGGCAGATCAACTCTAATAGAAACCAGGGACTCCATACTGGGGGATCCACCAGTCAGGGTCCAGTTCCCTGGCAGATCAACGAGCTCTAATAGAAACCAGGGACTCCATACTGGGGGGTCCAGGTAGAAACCATCAGTGTCCAGTTCCCTGCACTCTAATAGAAACCAGGGACTCCATAGAT
This sequence comes from Oncorhynchus clarkii lewisi, assembly GCF_045791955.1. NCBI lineage: Eukaryota > Metazoa > Chordata > Actinopteri > Salmoniformes > Salmonidae > Oncorhynchus > Oncorhynchus clarkii. Next base: position 34,858,393 of record NC_092179.1, on the reverse strand, counting down.
CCACCAGTCTGGCAGATCAACTCTAAGGGTCCACGAGCTCTAATAGAAACCAGGGACTCCATACTGGGGGATCCACCAGTCAGGGTCCAGTGCAGATCAACTCTAATAGAAACCAGGGACTCCATACTGGGGGATCCACCAGTCAGTGTCCAGTTCCCTGGCAGATCAACGAGCTCTAATAGAAACCAGGGACTCCATACTGGGGGATCCACCAGTCAGGGTCCAGTTCCCTGGCAGATCAACTCTAATAGAAACCAGGGACTCCATACTGGGGGATCCACCAGTCAGGGTCCAGTTCCCTGGCAGATCAACGAGCTCTAATAGAAACCAGGGACTCCATACTGGGGGATCCACCAGTCAGGGTCCAGTTCCCTTGCAGATCAACAAGCTCTAATAGAAACCAGGGACTCCATACTGGGGGATCCACCAGTCAGGGTCCAGTTCCCTGGCAGATCAACGAGCTCTAATAGAAACCAGGGACTCCATACTGGGGGATCCACCAGTCAGGGTCCAGTTCCCTGGCAGATCAACGAGCTCTAATAGAAACCAGGGACTCCATACTGGGGGATCCACCAGTCAGGGTCCAGTTCCCTGGCAGATCAACGAGCTCTAATAGAAACCAGGGACTCCATACTGGGGGATCCACCAGTCAGGGTCCAGTTCCCTGGCAGATCAACTCTAATAGAAACCAGGGACTCCATACTGGGGGATCCACCAGTCAGGGTCCAGTTCCCTGGCAGATCAACTCTAATAGAAACCAGGGACTCCATACTGGGGGATCCACCAGTCAGTGTCCAGTTCCCTGGCAGATCAACGAGCTCTAATAGAAACCAGGGACTCCATACTGGGGGATCCACCAGTCAGTGTCCAGTTCCCTGCAGATCAACTCTAATAGAAACCAGGGACTCCATACTGGGGGATCCACCAGTCAGTGTCCAGTTCCCTGCAGATCAACTCTAATAGAAACCAGGGACTCCATACTGGGGGATCCACCAGTCAGGGTCCAGTTCCCTGGCAGATCAACTCTAATAGAAACCAGGGACTCCATACTGGGGGATCCACCAGTCAGGGTCCAGTTCCCTGGCAGATCAACGAGCTCTAATAGAAACCAGGGACTCCATACTGGGGGATCCACCAGTCAGGGTCCAGTTCCCTGCAGATCAACTCTAATAGAAACCAGGGACTCCATACTGGGGGATCCACCAGTCAGTGTCCAGTTCCCTGGCAGATCAACGAGCTCTAATAGAAACCAGGGACTCCATACTGGGGGATCCACCAGTCAGGGTCCAGTTCCCTGGCAGATCAACTCTAATAGAAACCAGGGACTCCATACTGGGGGATCCACCAGTCAGTGTCCAGTTCCCTGCAGATCAACTCTAATAGAAACCAGGGACTCCATACTGGGGGATCCACCAGTCAGGGTCCAGTTCCCTGGCAGATCAACTCTAATAGAAACCAGGGACTCCACTGGGGGATCCACCTCAGGGTCCAGTTCCCTGGCAGACCAGGGACCACTGGGGGATCCACCAGTCAGGGTCCAGTTCCCTGGGGGCAGCAGATCAACTCTAATAGAAACCAGGGACTCCATACTGGGGGATCCACCAGTCAGTCAGGGTCCAGTTCCCTGGCAGATCAACGAGCTCTAATAGAAACCAGGGACTCCATACTGGGGGATCCACCAGTCAGGGTCCAGTTCCCTGGCAGATCAACTCTAGCTCTAATAGAAAAGGGACCACTGGGGGGAGGGTCCAGTTCCCTGGCAGATCAACTCTAATAGAAACCAGGGACTCCATACTGGGGGATCCACCAGTCAGGGTCCAGTTCCCTGGCAGATCAACGAGCTCTAATAGAAACCAGGGACTCCATACTGGGGGATCCACCAGTCAGGGTCCAGTTCCCTTGCAGATCAACAAGCTCTAATAGAAACCAGGGACTCCATACTGGGGGATCCACCAGTCAGGGTCCAGTTCCCTGGCAGATCAACGAGCTCTAATAGAAACCAGGGACTCCATACTGGGGGATCCACCAGTCAGGGTCCAGGCAGTCCAGTTCCCATACTGGGGGATCCACCAGTCAGGGTCCATGGCAGATCAACGAGCTCTAATAGAAACCAGGGACTCCATACTGGGGGATCCACCAGTCAGGGTCCAGTTCCCTGGCAGATCAACTCTAATAGAAACCAGGGACTCCATACTGGGGGATCCACCAGTCAGGGTCCAGTTCCCTGGCAGATCAACTCTGGCAGATCAACTCTAATAGAAACCAGGGACTCCATACTGGGGGATCCACCAGTCAGGGTCCAGTTCCCTGGCAGATCAACTCTAATAGAAACCAGGGACTCCATACTGGGGGATCCACCAGTCAGGGTCCAGTTCCCTGGCAGATCAACGAGCTCTAATAGAAACCAGGGACTCCATACTGGGGGATCCACCAGTCAGGGTCCAGTTCCCTGGCAGATCAACGAGCTCTAATAGAAACCAGGGACTCCATACTGGGGGATCCACCAGTCAGGGTCCAGTTCCCTGGCAGATCAACGAGCTCTAATAGAAACCAGGGACTCCATACTGGGGGATCCACCAGTCAGGGTCCAGTTCCCTGGCAGATCAACGAGCTCTAATAGAAACCAGGGACTCCATACTGGGGGATCCACCAGTCAGTGTCCAGTTCCCTGGCAGATCAACGAGCTCTAATAGAAACCAGGGACTCCATACTGGGGGATCCACCAGTCGCACCTGGATAGAATACAACACCACACCCATATGGTGACGAAGGCAAATGCCACACAGACTTTTCTTAGCAGAGGAATTGATTTGAAAGACTGAGGCGACTACGGTGCCACACAACCAGTCTTTATGGGATCTGAGATCTAAGGGTTAAAGGTTGAAGGTCAAACCAGGTAGCAGCAAATCAAAATCAAATGTATTTATATAGCCCTTCGTACATCAGTTGATATCTCAAAGTGCTGTACAGAAACCCAGCCTAAAACCCCAAACAGCAAGCAATGCAGGTGTAGAAGCACGGTGGCTAGGAAAAACTCCCTAGAAAGGCCAAAACCTAGGAAGGAACCTAGAGAGGAACCAGGCTATGTGGGGTGGCCAGTCCTCTTCTGGCTGTGCCGGGTGGAGATTATAACAGAACATGGCCAAGATGTTCAAATGTTCATAAATGACCAGCATGGTCAAATAATAATAATCACAGGCAGAACAGTTGAAACTGGAGCAGCAGCATGGCCAGGTGGACTGGGGACAGCAAGGAGTCATCATGTCAGGTAGTCCTGAGGCATGGTCCTAGGGCTCAGGTCCTCCGAGAGAGAGAAAGAAAGAGAGAAGGAGAGAATTAGAGAACGCATACTTAAATTCACACAGGACACCAGGTAGGACAGGAGAAGTACTCCAGATATAACAAACTGACCCTAGCCCCCCGACACATAAACTACTGCAGCATAAATACTGGAGGTTGAGACAGGAGGGGTCAGGAGACACTGGGGCCCCATCCAGCAGGAACTATAGTTATTCTGAGATGGGGTCAGACCAGGTAACAGCAGGAACTATAGTTATTCTGAGATGGGGTCAGACCAGGTAGCAGCAGGAACTATAGTTATTCTGAGATGCTATCGCGGCTTCTACATCTCAAAGCATTACTATTTGTGGTTGCCTAGCGCTAGCAGGCTGACTGGCTGGCTAACTGGCTGGCTGGCTGACTGGCTGGCTGGCTGACTGGCTGGCTGGCTGACTGGCTGGCTGACTGGCTGGCTGGCTGACTGGCTGGCTGGCTGGCTGACTGGCTGGCTGGCTGGCTGGCTGGCTGACTGGCTGACTGGCTGAAGGCAAAGTCTTCTCATGCTTTGTTGATTTCAAAAAAGCCTTTGAAACAATTTGGAATGAGGGTCTGCTATACAAACTGATGGAAAGTGGTGTTGAAGGAATAACATACGACATTATAAAATCCATGTACACAAACAACAAAAAACACAGGACCATGGGGTGCGACAGGGATGCAGCTTAAGCCCCACCCTCTTCAACATATATATCAACGAATTGGCGAGGGCACTAGAACAGTCTGCAGCACCCGGCCTCACCCTGCTAGAATCTGAAGTCAAATGTCTACTGTTTGCTGATGATCTGGTGCTTCTGTCACCAACCAAGGAGGGCCTACAGCAGCACCTAGATCTTCTGCACAGATTCTGTCAGACCTGGGCACTGACAGTAAATCTCAGTCAGACAAAAAATAATGGTGTTCCAAAAAAGGTCCAGTCGCCAGGACCACAAATACAAATTCCATCTAGACACCGTTGCCAAAGAGCGCACAAAAAACAATACATACCTCGGCCTAAACATCAGCACCACAGGTAAATTCAACAAAGCTGTGAACGAGCTGAGATACAAGGCAAGAAGGGCCTTCTATGCCGCCAAAAGGAACATAAAATTTGACATACCCATTAGGATCTGACTAAAAATACTTGAATCAGTCACAGAGCCCATTGCCCTTTATGGTTGTGAGGTCTGGGGTCCGCTCACCGATCAAGACTTCACAAAATGGGACAAACACCAAATTGAGAATCTGCATGCAGAATTCTGCAAAAATATCCTCCATGTACAATGTGAAACACCCAACAATGCCTGCAGAGCAGAATTAGGCCGATACCCACTAATTATCAAAATCCAGAAAAGGGCTGTGAAATTCCTAAAAGGAAGCGATTCCCAAACCTTCCATCACCTACAGAGAGATGAACCTGGAGAAGAGTCCCCTAAGCAAGCTGGTCCTGGGGCTCTGTTCACAAACACAAACACACCCCACAGAGCCCCAGGACAGCAGCACAATTAGACCCAACCAAATCAATGAGAAAAAAAAGATAATTACTTGACACATTGGAAAGAATTAACAAAAAAACAGAGCAAACTAGAATGTTATTTGGCCCTAAACAGAGAGTACACAGTGGCAGAATACCTGTCCACTGTGACTGTGAAAGCTTTGAATATGTACAGACTCAGTGAGCATAGCCTTGCTATTGAGAAAGGCCGCCGTAGGCAGACATGGCTCTCAAGAGTGCACACTGCCCACAAAATGAGGTGGAAACTGAGCTGCACTTCCTAACCTCCTGCCAAATATATGACCATATTAGAGACACATATTTCCCTCAGGTTACACAGATCCACAAAGAATTCGAAAACAAATCTAATTTTGATAAACTCCTATATCTACTGGGTGAAATTCCACAGTGTGCCATCACAGCAGCAAGATTTGTGACCTGTTGCCACAAGAAAAGTGCAACCAGTGAAGAACAAACACCATTGTAAACACAACCCATATTTATGCTGATTTATTTTCTCATTTGCACATCGTTACAAAACTGTATATAGACATAATATGACATTTCAAATGGAACTTTTGGAAGTGTAATGTTTACTCTTCATTTTTATTGTTTATTTCACTTTTGTTTATTATCTATTTAACTTGCTTTGGCAATGTTTACAATGTTTCCCATGCCAATAAAGCCCTTGAATTCAATTCAATTGAATTGAGAGAGAGAGAGAAAGAGAGAGAGACAGAGAGAGGGAGACCTGCTCAGACACAAAGAGAGAGACAGACACAGAGAGAGAGAGACAGACAGAGAGAGAGAGACCAACAGAGAGAGCGATAGGCCACCCCAGAGAGGAGTATGAGGCAAGTCCTGTCATTGCCTCTTCATAATTTTTAAACTCTTCTCCACCCCCTCCCTTCTTCCAAGCTCTCTGTGACACATTAGGAGTCCCACTGCTTGTGGTCTGTAAATCTGTTCCATCTCAGCCATGTGACTGTATGCCTTGTGGGTATAGAAGACCCTGCACACTGTGTGAGGGGGTCATGGCAGGGGTTAGGGCTGGGTTAGAGCTGGGTTAGGGCAGGGGTTGGGTTAGGGAAGGGGTTAGGGCAGGGGTTGGATTAGGACTGGGGTTGGGGTTAGGGTTAGGGCAGGGCTTGGGTTATAGCTGGGTTAGGGTTAGGGCAGGGCTTGGGTTATAGCTGGGTTAGGGCTGGGGTTAGGGCTGGGGACAGGGCTGGGGACAGGGATGGGGCTGGGGACAGGGCTGGGGACAGGGCTGGGGCTAGGGACAGGGCTGGGGCTGGGGACAGGACTGGGGACAGGGCTGGGGACAGGGCTGGAGCTGGGGACAGGGCTGGGGACAGGGCTGGGTACAGGACTGGAGCTGGGGACAGGGCTGGGGACAGGGCTGGGTACAGGACTGGAGCTGGGGACAGGGCTGGGGACAGGGCTGGAGCTGGGAAAAGGCTGGAGCTGGGGACAGGGCTGGGGACAGGGCTGGGGACAGGGCTAGGGATTGGAGTGGCAGTCAGATTATGGGTCTGACTGAAGGAAGAGAGGAGGAATAACAGAACGTGTTTTAGTGAGGAGGATCGTTTTCAAAGAGAGAGGCAGCAGAGAAGAGAGGAGGAATAACAGAACGTGTTTTAGTGAGGAGGATCGTTTTCAAAGAGAGAGGCAGCAGAGAAGAGAGGAGGAATACCAGAACGTGTTTTAGTGAGGAGGATCGTTTTCAAAGAGAGAGGCAGCAGAGAAGAGAGGAGGAATAACAGAACGTGTTTTAGTGAGGAGGATCGTTTTCAAAGAGAGAGGCAGCAGAGAAGAGAGGAGGAATAACAGAACGTGTTTTAGTGAGGAGGATCGTTTTCAAAGAGAGAGGCAGCAGAGAAGAGAGGAGGAATAACAGAACGTGTTTTAGTGAGGAGGATCGTTTTCAAAGAGAGAGGCAGCAGAGAAGAGAGGAGGAATACCAGAACGTGTTTTAGTGAGGAGGATCGTTTTCAAAGAGAGAGGCAGCAGAGAAGAGAGGAGAGGGAGAGGAAGTTGTCCGATAAAAAGCGGACATTTGTTTTGTGTATGTTGCCCTCTGCCAAAACGATGTCCACTGCCCACCACCGCTGCAGGAAAAGCCTTTCATCACCTGTTTATAAGCAGGTAGAGGAGAGAATAGAGGACGGAGATTGAGAGTAAGAGTCTGTTTATAAGCAGGTAGAGGAGAGAATAGAGGACGGAGATTGAGAGTAAGAGTCTGTTTATAAGCAGGTAGAGAAGAGAATAGAGGACGGAGATTGAGAGTAAGAGTCTGTTTATAAGCAGGTAGAGGAGAGAATAGAGGACGGAGATTGAGAGTAAGAGTCTGTTTATAAGCAGGTAGAGGAGAGAATAGAGGACGGAGATTGAGAGTAAGAGTCTGTTTATAAGCAGGTAGAGGAGAGAATAGAGGACGGAGATTGAGAGTAAGAGTCTGTTTACAAGCAGGTAGAGGAGAGAATAGAGGACGGAGATTGAGAGTAAGAGTCTGTTTATAAGCAGGTAGAGGAGAGAATAGAGGACGGAGATTGAGAGTAAGAGTCTGTTTATAAGCAGGTAGAGGAGAGAATAGAGGACGGAGATTGAGAGTAAGAGTCTGTTTATAAGCAGGTAGAGGAGAGAATAGAGGACGGAGATTGAGAGTAAGAGTCTGTTTATAAGCAGGTAGAGGAGAGAATAGAGGACGGAGATTGAGAGTAAGAGTCTGTTTATAAGCAGGTAGAGGAGAGAATAGAGGACGGAGATTGAGAGTAAGAGTCTGTTTATAAGCAGGTAGAGGAGAGAATAGAGGACGGAGATTGAGAGTCAGAGTCTGTTTATAAGCAGGTAGAGGAGAGAATAGAGGAAGGAGATTGAGAGTAAGAGTCTGTTTATAAGCAGGTAGAGGAGAGAATAGAGGACGGAGATTGAGAGTACGAGTCTGTTTATAAGCAGGTAGAGGAGAGAATAGAGGACGGAGATTGAGAGTCAGAGTCTGTTTATAAGCAGGTAGAGGAGAGAATAGAGGAAGGAGATTGAGAGTAAGAGTCTGTTTATAAGCAGGTAGAGGAGAGAATAGAGGACAGAGATTGAGAGTAAGAGTCTGTTTATAAGCAGGTAGAGGAGAGAATAGAGGACGGAGATTGAGAGTAAGAGTCTGTTTATAAGCAGGTAGAGGAGAGAATAGAGGACGGAGATTGAGAGTAAGAGTCTGTTTATAAGCAGGTAGAGGAGAGAATAGAGGACGGAGATTGAGAGTAAGAGTCTGTTTATAAGCAGGTAGAGGAGAGAATAGAGGACGGAGATTGAGAGTAAGAGTCTGTTTATAAGCAGGTAGAGGAGAGAATAGAGGACGGAGATTGAGAGTAAGAGTCTGTTTATAAGCAGGTAGAGGAGAGAATAGAGGACGGAGATTGAGAGTAAGAGTCTGTTTATAAGCAGGTAGAGGAGAGAATAGAGGACGGAGATTGAGAGTAAGAGTCTGCAGAGTGGAAGCACGAGGTCTTTTTCCCCCTACAGAATGTCATGAAGGTATTACGTTATCGGCTATAGTGTGAAGGTGGTCTGCAACAGAGACAGGTAGACTCTGGACAACCAATCAGAACAGGGGATTTTGTAGGGCTGTGGTACTGTGCAGAGTTAAGAGGCAGGACTATGGACAACCAATCAGACCATGGGATTTTATAGGGCTGTGGTACTGTGCAGAGTTAGAGGCAGGACTCTGGACAACCAATCAGACCAGGGGATATTATAGGGCTGTAGTACTGTGCAGAGTTAGAGGCAGGACTCTGGACAACCAATCAGACCAGGGGATATTATAGGGCTGTAGTACTGTGCAGAGTTAGAGGCAGGACTCTGGACAACCAATCAGACCAGGGGATTTTATAGGGCTGTAGTACTGTGCAGAGTTAGAGACAGAGTTAGAGGCAGAGTTAGAGACAGAGTTAGAGGCAGAGTTAGAGACAGAGTTAGAGGCAGAGTCAGAAACAGTTCTGGACTGTGCAGAGTTAGAGACAGAGTTAGAGGCAGAGTCAGAAACAGTTCTGGACTGTGCAGAGTTAGAGACAGAGTTAGAGGCAGAGTTAGAGACAGAGTTAGAGGTAGAGTTAGAGACATAGTTAGAGGGAGATTCAGAAACAGTTCTGGACTGTGCAGGTTGAAACAATTGTAAACAGAGCAACAGCCTATAAACTGGTGGGGGAACTTGACTAATTTGCTGCCTGTCGGGAGAACAACTGTAGAATATTCTCTGGGGGGTAATCTTCCTCCTCTTTACTCCGTCCCCGGAGTGAACATGCCTACGTCCTGAATGGAGCACTATTCCCCCCACATAGTGCACTACTTCTAGACCAGAGTCCTTAATGGGGGAAATGAAAGAACATGGTGCCATTTGGAACGCAGCCCTGAACACAGCAGTCCGTCTGTTAGTCATTATGCAACAACTACACTAATGAATGAAACAACCACGTCTCTAGAAAGCAGCCCCGTTTCCTCCTCAGGTGTGTGACATCATCAAACCGAGACCACATGTTGTCCTGGCTGCTGATGCTGATTGATGCCGTTCACAATAACTCCTAATTGGCCTACTTGGTAAATAAAGCGGCCGTTGTCTCGGTCTACAGTGACCTTTACAGCTGCTATATTTAGGGAAACATTATTACTGACCCCTAAACAAGCCTTCTGGAAGCCAGCGGAAACGTGTTGGAAAACAGTCCATTGGGAAAACTGAGTCAGTGACTAAAACCTAGTTAGTTGAGTCAGTATTGAGTCAGAACACCAAGAGAACACCCCGCGTAACAATAACTGTCCACGGCCTCGCAGGACGTTTAATAACATCCACAGCAAAGAGAAGACAAAAATGTATACGTGAACACGCTTTCCCCTCTGCAAAGCACATTCAGTCCATTTCCCTTGTCTGGGATGTTGGGGACACGTGTAGAGACCGTTGAGCTGTTGGAGACCCGTCCACAACGTTAGCTGAACAGGGGGATAAATCCCAGGGATTCTGCTCTTTGCCTTCTGGATCTCTGGAAATCTGATGACGAGTGGGAGGGATTAGACAGAGCAATGCATATGGGTCTTTCTATAAACTAGGGTACTAGTTAACGTTTATCTGCCGAAGTCGATGCCTCTCTCCACACGACGTGACAGAGTGGGAGGGATTAGACAGAGTAATGTATAAGGGTCTTTCTATAAACTAGGGTACTAGTTAACGTTTATCTGCCGAAGTCGATGCCTCTCTCCACACAACGTGATAGAGTGGGAGGGATTAGACAGAGCAATGCATATGGGTCTTTCTATAAACTAGGGTACTAGTTAACGTTTATCTGCCGAAGTCGATGCCTCTCTCCACACGACGTGACAGAGTGGGAGGGATTAGACAGAGCAATGCATATGGGTCTTTCTATAAACTAGGGTACTAGTTAACGTTTATCTGCCAAAGTCGATGCCTCTCTCCACACGACGTGACAGAGTGGGAGGGATTAGACAGAGTAATGCATATGGGTCTTTCTATAAACTAGGGTACTAGTTAACTTTTTTCTGCCGAAGTCGATGCCTCTCTCCACACGACGTGACAGAGTGGGAGGGATTAGACAGAGCAATGTAGGGTCTTTCTATAACCTAGGGTACTAGTTAACATTTAATTCAAAAAACAACAACAAAAATATTATTATGTATTGTGTTTTTATTTAACTAACCTTTATTTAACTAGGCAAGTCAGTTAAGAACAAATTCTTATTTACAATGACGTATCTACCCCGGCCAAACCCGGACGACGCTGGGCCAATCGTGCGCCGCCCTATAGGACGTACTGTATGGGTCTTTCCATAAATTAGGGTACTAGTTAGCATTTATTTTACAAGGCAATTCAGTTAAGACCAAATTCTTATTTTCCATGACGGCCTAGGAACAGTGGGGTAACTGCTGGTTCAGGGGCAGAACGACAGATTTGTACCTTGTCAGCTCGGGGGTTTGAACTTGTAACCTTCCGGTTACTAGTCCAACGCTCTAACCACTAGGCTACCTGCTGGTTACTAGTCCAATGCTCTAACCACTAGGCTACCTGCTGGTTACTAGTCCAACGCTCTAACCACTAGGCTACCTGCTGGTTACTAGTCCAATGCTCTAACCACTAGGCTACCTGCTGGTTACTAGTCCAATGCTCTAACCACTAGGCTACCTGCTGGTTACTAGTCCAATGCTCTAACCACTAGGCTACCTGCTGGTTACTAGTCCAATGCTCTAACCACTAGGCTACCCTGCCGCCCCATGATGCCATTATTGATTATTATTACTATTATCAATGATTTAGTTGACATAACCCATTGTATTATTGTATTCAATTATTATATCAACTATTAAAACATGTAGAAATGGTGTTGTTTATCTTTTTAATTATTCAGGAATGTTTAGCACGGCTATAAATGATAGAGAAGTTGACTAAAAGCACAAGCAGACCTGCTACTAGGCAGGACAGACCTGCTACTAGGCAGGACAGACCTGCTACTAGGCAGGACACGGAAACATGCAGTGTCCATGTTTCATCTGACATAACAGACCTTCTACTAGGCAGGACACAGAAACATGCAGTGTCCATGTTTCATCGGACATAACAGACCTGCTACTAGGCAGGACAGACCTGCTACTAGGCAGGACACAGAAACATGCAGTGTCCATGTTTCATCTGACATAACAGACCTTCTACTAGGCAGGACACAGAAACATGCAGTGTCCATGTTTCATCGGACATAACAGACCTGCTACTAGGCAGGACAGACCTGCTACTAGGCAGGACACAGAAACATGCAGTGTCCATGTTTCATCTGACATAACAGACCTGCTACTAGGCAGGACAGACCTGCTACTAGGCAGGACACAGAAACATGCAGTGTCCATGTTTCATCGGACATAACGGACCTGCTACTAGGCAGGACACAGAAACATGCAGTGTCCATGTTTCATCTGACATAACAGACCTGCTACTAGGCAGGACACAGAAACATGCAGTGTCCATGTTTCATCGGACATAACAGACCTGCTACTAGGCAGGACACAGAAACATGCAGTGTCCATGTTCCATCGGACATAACAGACCTGCTACTAGGCAGGACACAGAAACATGCAGTGTCCATGTTTCATCGGACATAACAGACCTGCTACTAGGCAGGACAGACCTGCTACTAGGCAGGACACAGAAACATGCAGTGTCCATGTTTCATCTGACATAACAGACCTGCTACTAGGCAGGACAGACCTGCTACTAGGCAGGACACAGAAACATGCAGTGTCCATGTTTCATCTGACATAACAGACCTGCTACTAGGCATTACACAGAAACATGCAGTGTCCATGTTTCATCGGACATAACGGACCTGCTACTAGGCAGGACACAGAAACATGCAGTGTCCATGTTTCATCTGACATAACAGACCTGCTACTAGGCAGGACACAGAAACATGCAGTGTCCATGTTTCATCGGACATAACAGACCTGCTACTAGGCAGGACACAGAAACATGCAGTGTCCATGTTCCATCGGACATAACAGACCTGCTACTAGGCAGGACACAGAAACATGCAGTGTCCATGTTTCATCTGACATAACAGACCTGCTACTAGGCAGGACACAGAAACATGCAGTGTCCATGTTCCATCGGACATAACAGACCTGCTACTAGGCAGGACACAGAAACATGCAGTGTCCATGTTTCATGAGGCATTTATAATGACATGTACATGTTTTGTTGTTGCTAGGTGGAGTTGTGGTCTCATTGTGACATGTAGATGTTGTGTTGTTGCCAGGTGGAGTTATGGTCTTATTGTGCCTATCTAGAATTTATGTTAACTACATACGTGAAGCTGCAAGAAAATGTAATTCACATGTACAGTATATCAAACCAGTTTGAACATTTTAACCCGGATGTCACACACTGACCCCTTTATTTATAGAAAGACCTGTATACTGTAGCTCTGGGATTAGCTGATATGACTGATTAGAGAAACAGGACATATCAAATACCTGGTTTAAATATGGCGCCTCATCAGTTGCCCCAAGCCAAAGTGGCGCTTTTTTCCCCACTTAGTAGGCGAGGTAGCGAAGAGTGCTTGTGAAACTCCCTCCTCTCCTGAAGGCAGAACAACAGGAAGTTTGATAAACAGTGTGGTGAGTGCATCATTCCTCTCCTCCACTCTGACTGGAGACTAACTGACAGGAGCTGAAATGTCGCCAATCCAGTCCAGCTGTTCAGAACAGCCTTGGAACGTTCCAATGAAACACAGCGAGAAAACCTCCCAAACAAGCAAGATTCAATTCTCCCAACCAAGCAAGATTCAATTTTTCCATACAAGCAAGATTCAATTCTCCCGACCAAGCAAGATTCAAACCTCCCAACCAAGCAAGATTCAATTCTCCCGACCAAGCAAGATTCAAACCTCCCAACCAAGCAAGATTCAATTCTCCCAACCAAACAAGATTCAAACCTCCCAACCAAGCAAGATTCAAACCTCCCAACCAAGCAAGATTCAAGCCTCCCAACCAAGCAAGATTCAAACCTCCCAACCAAGCAAGATTCAAACCTCCCAACCAAGCAAGATTCAATTTTCCCAACCAAGCAAGATTCAATTTTCCCAACCAAGCAAGATTCAATTCTCCCAACCAAGCAAGATTCAAACCTCCCAACCAAGCACGATTCAAACCTCCCAACCACGCAAGATTCAATTCTCCCAACCAAGCAAGATTCAATTCTCCCAACCAAGCAAGATTCAATCCTCCCAACCAAGCAAGATTCAAACCTCCCAACCACGCAAGAATCCATTCTGAACCAAGCAAGACTCAAATCTCCCAACCAAACTAGATTCAAACCTCCCAACCAAGCAAGAATCCATCCTGAACCAAGCAAGATTCAAACCTCCCAACCAAACAAGAATCCAGCCTGAACCAAGCAAGATTCAAACCTCCCAACCAAACAAGATTCAAACCTCCCAACCAAGCAAGATTCAAGCCTCCTAACCAAGCAAGATTCAAGCCTCCCAACCAAACAAGATTCAAACCTCCCAACCAAGCAAGTTTCAAGCCTCCTAACCAAGCAAGATTCAAACCTCCCAACCAAACAAGATTCAAATCTCCCAACCAAGCAAGATTCAAACCTCCCATCCAAGCAAGTTTCAAGCCTCCTAACCAAGCAAGATTCAAACCTCCCAACCAAACAAGATTCAAATCTCCCGACCAAGCAAGATTCAAACCTCCCAACCAAGCTAGATTCAAATCTCCCAACCAAACAAGATTCAAGCCTCCCAACCAAGCAATAATCAATTAAGGCTCTACAGTAGGTTAGACACATTAAGACTCTACAGTAGATAGGGCACATTAAGACTCTACAGTAGGTTAGACACATTAATGCTCTACAGTAGGTTAGACACATTAAGACTATACAGTAGATAGGGCACATTAAGACTCTACAGTAGGTTAGACACATTAAGGCTCTACA
>NC_092179.1:34781593-34839093 GCF_045791955.1 Oncorhynchus clarkii lewisi | reverse complement strand
GGGAGAGAAAAAAAGCCCTCTGTGATAAAGCGAGTCAAATCCCCACAACCACCCTCCTTTCCCTCCTTCCCTCCCGCCAGTTCCCAAGCACTCGTTTAGGGCCGCTTTGGGCCGTCTTAGGCGGTCTCCCCCCCGGGGGTCCCCCCTCCTCGCCTCTTGCCTCCTCCCCTCCTCTCCTAGCCATGCAGGGGGTTTTGGACCACCGGCTAAAAACAGAAATGTCCTTGTTTGCTTGTTAGTTAGTTTGGTGTCTCTTCACACCTATCCCTCCCTACCTCACGGTCTGTTGTAGTTGTTCAGGTATCTCTGGGCTGGGCCCCCGCTAGCTGCTCTCTCCCTACCTCACGGTCTGTTGTAGTTGTTCAGGTATCTCTGGGCTGGGCCCCCCGCTAGCTGCTCCCTCCGTACCTCACGGTCTGTTGTAGTTATTCAGTTATCTCTGGGCTGGGCCCCCTGCTAGCTGCTCCCTCCCTACCTCACGGTCTGTTGTAGTTATTCAGGTATCTCTGGGCTGGGCCCCCTGCTAGCTGCTCCCTCCCTACCTCACGGTCTGTTGTAGTTGTTCAGGTATCTCTGGGCTGCCCCCCCCCCCCCCCTACCTCACGGTCTGTTGTAGTTGTCCAGGTATCTCTGGGCTGGGCCCCCTGCTAGCTGCTCCCTCCCTACCTCACGGTCTGTTGTAGTTGTCCAGGTATCTCTGGGCCCCCCCCTCCCTACCTCACGGTCTGTTGTAGTTGTCCAGGTATCTCTGGGCTGGGCCCCCCCCCCCTCCCTACCTCACGGTCTGTTGTAGTTGTCCAGGTATCTCTGGGCCCCCGCTGGCTGCCTGGTGTCTGTCAGGATAAAGAGGGTTGAATAGTGCTGATGCACGGCCAGGCGGCCGACCAAACTAAACCCAGCGCTCTTGGTGGGACTGTATTATGCCTAACAGAGTAAACCCTCTTTCAAGTCCCGACAGCCCTGTGTAGTGAGGCTCAAACAGCAACCTATCCCCTATGCAGTGTACTACTTCTGACCAGGGCCCATAGGGCAGCTAGAAAGGGAATAGGGGGCCATTTTGGACACGCTCCTTGAAACCCATGACAGCCAGAATGAAAAATAAGATCTGAGAGCTTTTCCCCTTGGAAAGATACCATCTCTGAGACAGATAATATCTCTGACACAGATACCATCTCTGAGACAGATAATATCTCTGAGACAGATAATATCTCTGACACAGATACTTTCTCTGACACAGATAATTTCTCTGACACAGATACTTTCTCTGACACAGATAATTTCTCTGAAACAGATACTATCTCTGAAACAGATACTATCTCTGAGACAGATACTATCTCTGAGACAGATACTATCTCTGAGACAGATACCATCTCTGAGACAGATAATATCTCTGACACAGATACTATCTCTGAGACAGATACTATCTCTGACACAGATACTATCTCTGAGACAGATAATATCTCTGACACAGATAATATCTCTGAGACAGATCATTTCTGACACAGGCTGCAGTGGTTCTCTGCGTGTCCTGTCCTCCCTCTCTCTGGTCTCTGACTGAGGAAGGTTTAATGAAGCCATAGACAGCCAGAGAGCGAGGAGAGGAGAGGAGAGGAGAGGAGAGGAGAGGAGAGGAGAGGAGAGGAGAGGAGAGGAGAGGAGAGGATGTGGGTAAGAGCTGGTAAAGGTGAAGCCTCATAACATTGACACATCTGTGAGACTTGATATTATGGCGCTGTAGGTTCTCTATGTAGGATATCTATGTAGGATCTCTATGTAGGTTCTCTATGTGGAGAGAGTCTATGGCTGGTCTGGGATGACACCCGAATACCCCCTATATAGTACACTACTTTTGACCAGGGCCCACTGCACTTTTTAAGGACTAGGGTGCCAGGATGGAACCAGTGTCTATCTAAGTGGATCAGGGTAGCATCCCTGCTCAGAGGGAGGGGTGTGAGCAGTAACATCTGACAATGATTTGGCTGCAGTGTTGACAGGTTTGTTCCTGGTTCCTGGGAAAAAAGGGCGTCTGAAAGGAGATTAGAACCAGGTGCTGCTGGGCCGTCCCAGCAGGAGCTTTGAACCTGGCGACTAACAGACGGTGAGAGAGAGAGTAGCGGGTTCATGGGGCCCCTCGTCTGTAGAGTAGGACTCAGGAGGGTTCATGGGGCCCCTCGTCTGTAGAGTAGGACCCAGGAGGGTTCATGGGGCCCCTCGTCTGTAGAGTAGGACCCAGGAGGGTTCATGGGGCCCCTCCCCTCGTCTGTAGAGTAGGACCCAGGAGGGGGTTAGTCCTGATGAGTCTGTAGAGTAGGACCCAGGAGGGGGTTAGTCCTGAAGAGTCTGTAGAGTAGGACCCAGGAGGGTTCATGGGGCCCCTCGTCTGTAGAGTAGGACCCAGGAGGGGGTTAGTCCTGATGAGTCTGTAGAGTAGGACCCAGGAGGGGGTTAGTCCTGATGAGTCTGTAGAGTAGGACTCAGGAGGGGGTTAGTCCTGATGAGTCTGTAGAGTAGGACTCAGGAGGGGGTTAGTCCTGAAGAGTCTGTAGAGTAGGACCCAGGAGGGGGTTAGTCCTGATGAGTCTGTAGAGTAGGACTCAGGAGGGGGTTAGTCCTGATGAGTCTGTAGAGTAGGACCCAGGAGGGGGTTAGTCCTGATGAGTCTGTAGAGTAGGACCCAGGAGGGGGTTAGTCCTGAAGAGTCTGTAGAGTAGGACCCAGGAGGGGTTTGTCCTGATGAGTCTGTAGAGTAGGACTCAGGAGGGGGTTAGTCCTGATGAGTCTGTAGAGTAGGACTCAGGAGGGGTTAGTCCTGATGAGTCTGTAGAGTAGGACTCAGGAGGGGTTAGTCCTGATGAGTCTGTAGAGTAGGACTCAGGAGGGGTTAGTCCTGATGAGTCTGTAGAGTAGGACCCAGGAGGGGGTTAGTCCTGATGAGTCTGTAGAGTAGGACCCAGGAGGGGTTAGTCCTGATGAGTCTGTAGAGTCTGGTAGGTCTTTACTGTTAGGAGACAGAGCTGTGGGGTCTGGTAGGTCCTTACTGTTAGGAGACAGAACTGTGGGGTCTGGTAGGTCCTTACTGTTAGGAGACAGAGCTGTGGGGTCTGGTAGGTCCTTACTGTTAGGAGATAGAGCTGTGGGGTCTGGTAGGTCCTTACTGTTAGGAGACAGAGCTGTGGGGTCTGGTAGGTCCTTACTGTTAGGAGACAGAGCTGTGGGGTCTGGTAGGTCCTTACTGTTAGGAGACAGAGCTGTGGGGTCTGGTAGGTCCTTACTGTTAGGAGACAGAGCTGTGGGGTCTGGTAGGTCCTTACTGTTAGGAGACAGAGCTGTGGGGTCTGGTAGGTCCTTACTGTTAGGAGACAGAGCTGTGGGGTCTGGTAGGTCCTTACTGTTAGGAGACAGAGCTGTGGGGTCTGGTAGGTCCTTACTGTTAGGAGACAGAGCTGTGGGGTCTGGTAGGTCCTTACTATTAGGAGACAGAGCTGTGGGGTCTGGTAGGTCCTTACTGTTAGGAGACAGAGCTGTGGGGTCTGGTAGGTCCTTACTGTTAGGAGATAGAGCTGTGGGGTCTGGTAGGTCCTTACTGTTAGGAGATAGAGCTGTGGGGTCTGGTAGGTCCTTACTGTTAGGAGACAGAGCTGTGGGGTTTGGTAGGTCCTTACTGTTAGGAGATAGAGCTGTGGGGTCTGGTAGGTCCTTACTGTTAGGAGATAGAGCTGTGGGGTCTGGTAGGTCCTTACTGTTAGGAGACAGAGCTGTGGGGTCTGGTAGGCCCTTACTGTTAGGAGATAGAGCTGTGGGGTCTGGTAGGTCCTTACTGTTAGGAGATAGAGCTGTGGGGTCTGGTAGGTCCTTACTGTTAGGAGACAGAGCTGTGGGGTCTGGTAGGTCCTTACTGTTAGGAGACAGAGCTGTGGGGTTTGGTAGGTCCTTACTGTTAGGAGATAGAGCTGTGGGGTCTGGTAGGTCCTTACTGTTAGGAGACAGAGCTGTGGGGTCTGGTAGGTCCTTACTGTTAGGAGACAGAGCTGTGGGGTCTGGTAGGTCCTTACTGTTAGGAGACAGAGCTGTGGGGTCTGGTAGGTCCTTACTGTTAGGAGACAGAGCTGTGGGGTCTGGTAGGTCCTTACTGTTAGGAGACAGAGCTGTGGGGTCTGGTAGGTCCTTACTGTTAGGAGACAGAGCTGTGGGGTCTGGTAGTTACAGTCTGGACGAAAGAGTCAGCAGTGATCTGAACTGAGTTGGATTGTAAGGGAGCATCCAATTAAATGAAAGATTGCGATTTTTTTTTAAACATGATAAAATCACATTTGTTTGTAACAATACAAAAGGTGAAAGCCTTTTTTTTGTCTGTTTCTCGAGCATAACCCTGTGCTGTCCCAGAAAATTAGCATTTTATTAAGTTATCATTGTGTGATGTACTTTACCAGAAGGAGAGTTGAGTCCTCAACAATGGAGTTACTGTATCCCACCACACTATCTAACCCCTCCAGACCACGTATGATCTCAGCTAACATCAAACACAGTGTTGACAGCTTCAAAATAGGACAAACACTGAGTCAATCAAATGTATTGGAACCCAGCCACCAAGTCTCAGGAGTCAGGACTCAGCCTAACGATAGTTTTGGGCCTGGGCCACCAAGCTTTAGGAGTCAGGACTCACCCTAACGATAGTGTTGGACCTGGGCCACCAAGCTTTAGGAGTCAGGACTCAGCCTAACGATAGTGTTGGACCTGGGCCACCAAGCTTTAGGAGTCAGAACTCACCCTAACGATAGTGTTGGACCTGGGCCACCAAGCTTTAGGAGTCAAGACTCACCCTAACGATAGTGTTGGGCCTGGGCCACCAAGCTTTAGGAGTCAAGACTCACCCTAACGATAGTGTTGGACCTGGGCCACCAAGCTTTAGGAGTCAGGACTCACGCTAACGATAGTGTTGGACCTGGGTCACCAAGCTTTAGGAGTCAGGACTCACCCTAACGATAGTGTTGGGCCTGGGCCACCAAGCTTTAGGAGTCAGGACTCACCCTAACGATAGTGTTGGGCCTGGGCCACCAAGCATCAGGAGTCAGGACTCACCCTAATGATAGTGTTGGGCCTGGGCCACCAAGCTTTAGGAGTCAGGACTCACCCTAACGATAGTGTTGGACCTGGGCCACCAAGCATCAGGAGCCAAATTAAAGCTTTAGCAAACGGTCTGCCAAGGTTTGGATAGAGCTTCAATCAGACAGAGCAGATAAATGACATGCCTAGTGGGTAGGAGTAAACACAGTGTACTATTTCGTTCTCTCGTTCCCTCTGCCTCCCCTTTTTCCCCCCTTTACCCCGCACAGAGAAACAATTATCATCAGGTAGGCCAAGAAAAGGTCTGTTCTGTTGGAATCGTGCCACATCAGGATGTATCCAACCCCTTTTTTTTCTTAATGCTTTCCTCTCTTCCCCTCCTTCCTCTCTTCCCCTCCTTCCTCTCTTCTAGTTGTGCCTTGGGGAGTGTTTGATGTTGGGCTTTATTAAAGGTAAAAAAAAAAAAAATCAACAGGGAGATCGTTTTTCAAAGACCAAGCCTGTTCAGTTCCCTGCCTCACTCTCCCTGAGAATCACAGGAAATGGTCTGTATGTATATAAACACAGCTCCTTTCAAACATCTCTCTGTACGGGAGGTAGTCTCTTACCAGGATATTATTGCACTGGGACAAGTAAATATCTGTTCCGTGGCTTTGGAAGAACTTGGAGAAATTAATAAATGATGTGACCAGTTCTTTCCTTGATCTAATGTTAATCTTTTCTAAGGAAAATAATTGAGAATATTACTTTTCATGATGTTTTCAGTTTTAGTGTGATGATGGATACTATTCAATGGTTTTACTGTTATGTAAAAGGAACTGGCCCTAGTGGTCAGGGTATAGCTTGGACATACCTGACACTAACTGGCCCTAGTGGTCAGCTTGGACATACCTGACACTAACTGGCCCTAGTGGTCAGCTTGGACATACCTGACACTAACTGGTCCTAGTGGTCAGGGTATAGCTTGGACATACCTGACACTAACTGGCCCTAGTGGTCAGGGTATAGCTTGGACATACCTGACACTAACTGGCCCTAGTGGTCAGCTTGGACATACCTGACACTAACTGGCCCTAGTGGTCAGCTTGGACATACCTGACACTAACTGGTCCTAGTGGTCAGGGTATAGCTTGGACATACCTGACACTAACTGGCCCTAGTGGTCAGGGTATAGCTTGGACATACCTGACACTAACTGGCCCTAGTGGTCAGGGTATAGCTTGGACATACC
Organism: Oncorhynchus clarkii lewisi; assembly: GCF_045791955.1. Classification (NCBI taxonomy): domain Eukaryota; kingdom Metazoa; phylum Chordata; class Actinopteri; order Salmoniformes; family Salmonidae; genus Oncorhynchus; species Oncorhynchus clarkii. The sequence continues at coordinate 34,832,798 of NC_092179.1, read as the reverse complement.
TGACACTAACTGGCCCTAGTGGTCAGCTTGGACATACCTGACACTAACTGGCCCTAGCGGTCAGCTTGGACATACCTGACACTAACTGGCCCTAGTGGTCAGCTTTGACATACCTGACACTAACTGGCCCTAGTGGTCAGCTTGGACATACCTGACACTAACTGGCCCTAGTGGTCAGCTTGGACATACCTGACACTAACTGGCCCTAGTGGTCAGCTTGGACATACCTGACACTAACTGGCCCTAGTGGTCAGCTTGGACATACCTGACACTAACTGGCCCTAGTGGACAGCTTGGACATACCTGACACTAACTGGCCCTAGTGGTCAGCTTGGACATACCTGACACTAACTGGCCCTAGTGGTCAGCTTGGACATACCTGACACTAACTGGTCCTAGTGGTCAGGGTATAGCTTAGACATACCTGACACTAACTGGCCCTAGTGGTCAGGGTATAGCTTGGACATACCTGACACTAACTGGCCCTAGTGGTTAGCTTGGACATACCTGACACTAACTGGCCCTAGAGGTCAGGGTATAGCTTGGACATACCTGACCTGGCTGAGGTGGGTTAGGGTTAGATCAGGGCTGAGGTGGGTTAGATCAGGGCTGAGGTGGGTTAAGGTTAGATCAGGGCTGAGGTGGGTTAGATCAGGGCTGAGGTGGGTTAGGGTTAGATCAAGAACTTTGGGAAACAGCGGACAAAAATACATTTTGTTGTTGTTGGTGTGCTGCCGTTTCCCAATGCTCTTGAACACAGCATGATGCCTCTGTGACAGTAGGGATTAGTTCCTGGATGCTGCTCTCTCCGAGGGGGGGGGGGGGATTTTCCTAAAGAAAGGAAAAGTAATCTCTTTGTGTTTGGCAGCAAGCAGGCTAATCTGACGTCCCAGTGGAAACACTCTCTCCCTCTCTCTGCTATGAATCATCTCATCCTGAAGGCCAAGGAGATCAGTATCATGGATACACAGATAATAGTTGACTGATATTGGACAATAACTGTTGTGTTGTCAACAAACAAACAAACAAATACATATTACCTGCCACGAGGTCTGGAACAAAATAAATTGTCTTGATTAGCTTCATGGATGTTGTTGCCAGTTGTTGACAGATATTGTACAGTGAGTGTTGTGTTGGCAGATACCAGCACACAAACAAACTAAGAGTCCTTACCTGGTAGTAGTCTGGATCTAGGCTGTGTTGTTCTGTAGTCTGGATCAAGGCTGTGTTGTTCTGTAGTCTGGATCAAGGCTGTGTTGTTCTGTAGTCTGGATCAAGGCTGTGTTGTTCTGTAGTCTTGGTCAAGGCTGTGTTGTTCTGTAGTCTGGATCTAGGCTGTGTTGTTCTGTAGTCTGGATCAAGGCTGTGTTGTTCTGTAGTCTGGATCTAGGCTGTGTTGTTCTGTAGTCTGGATCAAGGCTGTGTTGTTCTGTAGTCTGGATCTAGGCTGTGTTGTTCTGTAGTCTGGATCTAGGCTGTGTTGTTCTGTAGTCTGGATCTAGGCTGTGTTGTTCTGTAGTCTTGGTCAAGGCTGTGTTGTTCTGTAGTCTGGATCTAGGCTGTGTTGTTCTGTAGTCTGGATCAAGGCTGTGTTGTTCTGTAGTCTGGATCTAGGCTGTGTTGTTCTGTAGTCTGGATCAAGGCTGTGTTGTTCTGTAGTCTGGATCTAGGCTGTGTTGTTCTGTAGTCTGGATCAAGGCTGTGTTGTTCTGTAGTCTGGATCTAGGCTGTGTTGTTCTGTAGTCTTGGTCAAGGCTGTGTTGTTCTGTAGTCTGGATCTAAGCTGTGTTGTTCTGTAGTCTGGATCTAAGCTGTGTTGTTCTGTAGTCTTGGTCAAGGCTGTGTTGTTCTGTAGTCTTGATCAAGGCTGTGTTGTTCTGTAGTTTTGACCAAGGCTGTGTTGTTCTGTAGTCTGGATCAAGGCTGTGTTGTTCTGTAGTTTTGACCAAGGCTGTGTTGTTCTGTAGTCTGGATCTAGGCTGTGTTGTTCTGTAGTCTTGATCTAGGTTCTGTTGTTCTGTAGTCTGATCTATCCTGTGTTGTTCTGTAGTCTTGACAAAGGCTGTGTTGTTCTGTAGTCTTGGTCAATGCTGTGTTGTTCTGTAGTCTGGATCAAGGCTGTGTTGTTCTGTAGTCTTGGTCAATGCTGTGTTGTTCTGTAGTCTGGATCAAGGCTGTGTTGTTCTGTAGTCTGGATCTAGGCTGTGATGTTCTGTAGTCTGGATCTAGGCTGTGTTGTTCTGTAGTCTGGATGAAGGCTGTGTTGTTCTGTAGTCTTGGTCAAGGCTGTGTTGTTCTGTAGTCTGGATCAAGGCTGTGTTGTTCTGTAGTCTGGATCTAGGCTGTGTTGTTCTGTAGTCTGGATCTAGGCTGTGTTGTTCTGTAGTCTTGGTCAAGGCTGTGTTGTTCTGTAGTCTGGATCTAGGCTGTGTTGTTCTGTAGTCTTGATCAAGGCTGTGTTGTTCTGTAGTCTGGATCTAGGCTGTGTTGTTCTGTAGTCTTGATCAAGGCTGTGTTGTTCTGTAGTCTGGATCTAGGCTGTGTTGTTCTGTAGTCTGGATCTAGGCTGTGATGTTCTGTAGTCTGGATCTAGGCTGTGTTGTTCTGTAGTCTTGGTCAAGGCTGTGTTGTTCTGTAGTCTGGATCTAGGCTGTGTTGTTCTGTAGTCTGGATCAAGGCTGTGTTGTTCTGTAGTCTGGATCTAAGCTGTGTTGTTCTGTAGTCTGGATCTAGGCTGTGTTGTTCTGTAGTCTGGATCTAGGCTGTGTTGTTCTGTAGTCTTGACATGTTAATTTAGACTGACACCCTAGTGGGGACATGTTGTTCATTTAGACTGACCCCCTAGTGGGGACATGTTAATTTAGACTGACCCCCTAGTGGGGACATGTTGTTCATTTAGACTGACCCCCTAGTGGGGACATGTTCATTTAGACTGACCCCCTAGTGGGGACATGTTCATTTAGACTGACCCCCTAGTGGGGACATGTTGTTCATTTAGACTGACCCCCTAGTGGGGACATGTTCATTTAGACTGACCCCCTAGTGGGGACATGTTCATTTAGACTGACCCCCTAGTGGGAACATGTTGTTCATTTAGTCTGACCCCCTAGTGGGGACATGTTCATTTAGACTGACCCCCTAGTGGGGACATGTTGTTCATTTAGACTGACCCCCTAGTGGGGACATGTTGTTCATTTAGACTGACCCCCTAGTGGGGACATGTTGTTCATTTAGTCTGACCCCCTAGTGGGGACATGTTCATTTAGACTGACCCCCTAGTGGGGACATGTTGTTCATTTAGACTGACCCCCTAGTGGGGACATGTTGTTCATTTAGACTGACCCCCTAGTGGGGATATGTTGTTCATTTAGTCTGACCCCCTAGTGGGAACATGTTGTTCATTTAGTCTGACCCCCTAGTGGGGACATGTTCATTTAGACTGACCCCCTAGTGGGGACATGTTCATTTAGACTGACCCCCTAGTGGGGACATGTTCATTTAGACTGACCCCCTAGTGGGGACATGTTGTTCATTTAGTCTGACCCCCTAGTGGGGACATGTTGTTCATTTAGTCTGACCCCCTAGTGGGGACATGTTCATTTAGACTGACCCCCTAGTGGGGACATGTTCATTTAGACTGACCCCCTAGTGGGGACATGTTGTTCATTTAGACTGACCCCCTAGTGGGGACATGGTAATTTAGACTGACCCCCTAGTGGGGACATGTTGAATTCCTCCTGTACTCCATATCTGGGCCGTGGATCTCGGTCTGACTCAAAGAGTAAACGTTTTTGAAATAACAGCAAAGTTATACTTTACTTTGGCCTGTGAAAGATCAGAGTGTTGAAATGTGTAATTGTTTCAAGACGTTTGGAGAGTGTCCCTGTTGCTATCCAACTGTACACCGGAGTAGAGCCGAGAGGTTTCACTCCTGTCAGTTGTTTGAGGTAATGAGAGGACTGGACAACTTTTAAGATTTATAAAAAAAAATAAAAAAAATGTTTTAGAGATGAAGGCAACGTCACCATCATGTCAAACTACAGTTGATATTTCTAGTTGTGGTGGGGGTCTTTAGTACAGCCAGGCTGTGACATTCAGCATGACAAGAACACTGTGGACTGAATGAGAGCCAATGCCAACGTCGAAGATATTTCTCTGGCTAGTGTATCAGTCACAGTGATTACACATTTCACAGAAGGTTTTAGTTGTAATTCCAGGCTACTAACATGCTGTTTACAGGGAACAGTTTATCTGTAGCCTCTTTACAGTGTCGTTCTCATGGTCAGAGACATCTATTGGAAACCTGAGAGCACACGTGTGGGAAAACAAAACTGAAAAAGTCTAATGTCTGTGTTTCTCAATCTTCTGTGATCTAAGTTTAATGTCCCAATTCTAACCGTCCTCCTCCTGCTCTCTCTCTCTCTCCTCTCCTAGGAAGCGCTCGGTGACCCACGCCCAGCTGATGCACGATAAGGGCCGGACGCTGCAGGATTTCAAGCGTCGCATGTGGCTCCAAGAGCTGCTGGAGGAGGTCCATACGGCTGAGATCAGGGAGCTGCCCGCCCGCCCGGTGTTCAGCAGCGGACTGGGGCTGGGACTACCGGGTGCCGGGGTAGGGGTCAGCCTGGGATTGGGCACCACTGGGGGTACCCTGCACCCCCACCCCAAACCTCCAGGGGGCACCAAAAACCTTCCCATTAACTTCCATATGGAGGAGGAGGGAACCAACCTGCCGCAGGAGACCAACAAGTCCCCAACATACAAAGACAAAGACGGGGTGCGGAGGGCCAAGGAAGGGAAGAAAAAGAAAGGGAGGAATGGGAAGAGGAGGGAGGGGGAGAGGAGGGAGGGGGAGAGGAGGGACGGGGGGGAGAAGAGGAAGAGGCGGGCGCGCTCACTGGGCTGGGCGCAGGAAGGGGAGGAGCCTGGGAATGGGTACCACCTGGAGTGGCGCTCAGGCCCCTCTTCGGCCTGAGGGGGGCGCTGCACTAGAACACTGTCACACTCTGACTAAGGTAAACAAACACCTGATGGTGTTGTTGTTGTTTCTGGGTGATAGATTGCTGAGTGAATGTCAGTGAATGTCTACTTTACAGTGAACTGACGTCTTTCTCTCGTGTGTTTCAGAAACCCTGAGGACATTCAGATGAACACCCAGACACTCCTGTTGCAGGGTTCTGTGATAGTGATTGGTCGGAAAGTAAAATAAGAAAATATTTATTTTCTGTAAATATTGTAAACGCACCAGACTAGTGATAATGACGAAGACAATAAAAATTACAGACGCTCGGCTCTGCGGAGCAACATAATTTAATAATTGTGAAATCCTTCCTGTTCTGGTTTTGTTTTGTTAGGACTATGCCGATTATTATTCATGTCACATTTTGCTGTAATTTATTTTTGTTTGAATCGTGTATTTATTTTGTAAATGTATCGAGGTGCTGCTGACCTTCTATATTTTTGTACCATAGTGCACTTTTAGATTTTTATATATATATATATATATATATATATATATATACAAGTAATTTTGTTAATTGACTTTTTGTGGTTGATTGAAATGAAGAAAACAGTGTTGGTCATTCCTCCGTGTTATCTAGGCTCCTTCTCTGCACGGTTCTATAGTGATCACATGACTCGTCTGTCCGCTCTGACTGGCCCACAGACGTCTAATCTAGTTGGTTGTTGACCAGGGGCGTGTTCAATAGGCACACTATGGAAAATGTTTTAAAATGTTTTACAAAATAGGAAACCAAAAAAATTAGCATTTCTAATTGGACTAAAGTCCAGCTAGTCCCCTCCCCGTTCCAGATGGTTCTCTTCAGTTCGATACCTAACGAACACGACCCAGGACGACCCACGCAGCTGTCCTCAACCCCTGACCCCTGACCTCTGTACATTGTGCTTCAACTCCCCCCTCCGTCAGTTGGTCCACTGGGAACCACCTCGTCTTTCTCCTGTTATGCTTCTGAATGCTGTCCTAAGTTCAAAGTTCACTCGGCCTGTACATAACCTGAACACAATGCAACAACTTCATATCGTTGTTTGGCACTTGCACTGAGAGACTACCCTATATTGAATGGATTAAACATTTGACAGTATCTCCCCTGAGTGTGATGTGTCCTTGCTATGTGTCTGACTGATATCCTGTCTGGTTGTATGAACTGACTGTCGTCCTGTCTGGTTGTATGAACTGACCGTCGTCCTGTCTGGTTGTATGAACTGACTGTCATCCTGTCTGGTTGTATGAACTGACCATCGTCCTGTCTGGTTGTATGAACTGACTGTCATCCTGTCTGGTTGTATGAACTGACTGTCGTCATGTCTGGTTGTATGAACTGACTGTCGTCCTGTCTGGTTGTATGAACTGACTGTCGTCCTGTCTGGTTGTATGAACTGACTGTCATCCTGTCTGGTTGTATGAACTGACTGTCATCCTGTCTGGTTGTATGAACTGACCATCGTCCTGTCTGGTTGTATGAACTGACTGTCGTCCTGTCTGGTTGTATGAACTGACTGTCATCCTGTCTGGTTGTATGAACTGACTGTCATCCTGTCTGGTTGTATGAACTGACTGTCATCCTGTCTGGTTGTATGAACTGACTGTCATCCTGTCTGGTTGTATGAACTGACTGTCGTCCTGTCTGGTTGTATGAACTGACCATCGTCCTGTCTGGTTGTATGAACTGACCATCGTCCTGTCTGGTTGTATGAACTGACTGTCATCCTGTCTGGTTGTATGAACTGACTGTCATCCTGTCTGGTTGTATGAACTGACTGTCATCCTGTCTGGTTGTATGAACTGACTGTCATCCTGTCTGGTTGTATGAACTGACTGTCATCCTGTCTGGTTGTATGAACTGACTGTCATCCTGTCTGGTTGTATGAACTGACTGTCATCCTGTCTGGTTGTATGAACTGACTGTCATCCTGTCTGGTTGTATGAACTGACTGTCATCCTGTCTGGTTGTATGAACTGACTGTCATCCTGTCTGGTTGTATGAACTGACTGTCATCCTGTCTGGTTGTATGAACTGACTGTCGTCCTGTCTGGTTGTATGAACTGACTGTCGTCCTGTCTGGTTGTATGAACAGACTGTCGTCCTGTCTGGTTGTATGAACTGACTGTCATCCTGTCTGGTTGTATGAACTGACTGTCGTCCTGTCTGGTTGTATGAACTGACCGTCATCCTGTCTGGTTGTATGAACTGACCATCGTCCTGTCTGGTTGTATGAACTGACCATCGTCCTGTCTGGTTGTATGAACTGACTGTCGTCCTGTCTGGTTGTATGAACTGACTGTCATCCTGTCTGGTTGTATGAACTGACTGTCATCCTGTCTGGTTGTATGAACTGACTGTCGTCCTGTCTGGTTGTATGAACTGACTGTCATCCTGTCTGGTTGTATGAACTGACTGTCATCCTGTCTGGTTGTATGAACTGACCGTCGTCCTGTCTGGTTGTATGAACTGACTGTCATCCTGTCTGGTTGTATGAACTGACTGTCATCCTGTCTGGTTGTATGAACTGACTGTCGTCCTGTCTGGTTGTATGAACTGACTGTCGTCCTGTCTGGTTGTATGAACTGACTGTCATCCTGTCTGGTTGTATGAACTGACTGTCGTCCTGTCTGGTTGTATGAACTGACTGTCATCCTGTCTGGTTGTATGAACTGACTGTCATCCTGTCTGGTTGTATGAACTGACTGTCGTCCTGTCTGGTTGTATGAACTGACTGTCATCCTGTCTGGTTGTATGAACTGACCATCGTCCTGTCTGGTTGTATGAACTGACTGTCATCCTGTCTGGTTGTATGAACTGACTGTCATCCTGTCTGGTTGTATGAACTGACCATCGTCCTGTCTGGTTGTATGAACTGACTGTCATCCTGTCTGGTTGTATGAACTGACTGTCGTCCTGTCTGGTTGTATGAACTGACTGTCGTCCTGTCTGGTTGTATGAACTGACTGTCATCCTGTCTGGTTGTATGAACTGGCTGTCGTCCTGTCTGGTTGTATGAACTGACTGTCATCCTGTCTGGTTGTATGAACTGACTGTCGTCCTGTCTGGTTGTATGAACTGACTGTCGTCCTGTCTGGTTGTATGAACTGACTGTCGTCCTGTCTGGTTGTATGAACTGACTGTCATCCTGTCTGGTTGTATGAACTGACTGTCATCCTGTCTGGTTGTATGAACTGACTGTCATCCTGTCTGGTTGTATGAACTGACTGTCGTCCTGTCTGGTTGTATGAACTGACCATCGTCCTGTCTGGTTGTATGAACTGACTGTCATCCTGTCTGGTTGTATAAACGGTGTGTTTTGTCTTGTCCTGCTGATATCCCTCACCTCACCATCTCACACTGGCTGTGGAGTTCCATAATAATCATCAATCAATCGATCGATCAATAACTATCTTATTATTAGTGAAGCTATAATTCCCTGAAATCAATCACAACAACATCCCTGATTAGGGTCCACCCTCACTCCGTGGCCCTGTGCTTCACAGCGCGGTATGGGGGAATTGATTGACAGCTGTTCTGAACTTCAAGTTGCCCTCATCCCTCCTGCTGATTGGTTCACTTTTGTACGTTTTGTTGTCTGAGTGGGGAAATGCTGTAAGTGTAGAGAACTCGATGGATTTTGAAAGATGAGACATTGAGGATTAGAATAAATATGTCATATGAGCAAGCCAAACACAAGAGAGTCCAAATGTGTATTTCACATTTCCATAAAACTCATGTAACATAGTGTCAACGTTGATCACCATGTTAGATGTACAGTTACATCCTATGTGAACCAAAATGATGGGACAAACTGATTACTGTCCAGCACCTCCTCCAGGGACAGACTGATTACTGTCCAGCACCTCCTCTAAGGACAGACTGATTACTGTCCTGCACCTCCTCTCCTCTGTTACTGTCCACCTCCTCTCCTCTGTTACTGTCCACCTCCTCTCCTCTGTTACTGTCCACCTCCTCTCCTCTGTTACTGTCCACCTCCTCTCCTCTGTTACTGTCCACCTCCTCTCCTCTGTTACTGTCCACCTCCTCTCCTCTGTTACTGTCCACCTCCTCTCCTCTGTTACTGTCCACCTCCTCTAGGGACAGACTGATTACTGTCCACCTCCTCTCCTCTGTTACTGTCCACCTCCTCTCCTCTGTTACTGTCCACCTCCTCTCCTCTGTTACTGTCCACCATACACCACTTCACCATTATTCACTGGTCAAAAGCAGAGCACTATACAGGGAATAAGATTCTTCTCCCACAGAGTGGTCAATGTTGCAGGGATTTCTGGGTACCAGACAGCAGACAGACAGCAGTGTCTTGACTTGATTCCTGTAAAAACTATTAAAGTACAGCAGCAATGATCACGATGGCCTCATACAGAGAGCACAACCCCATTGACCCAGCCAGAACCCATCGGGCCTCCCTCCTCTCATGGCATGCCTGAGTAAATGGCCTCCTTTGGCTTTGACTATTGACAGAGATGTCATCCCTGGAGTCCATATGCTGGCAAGCTGTCTATGAGTGAAGACAACCACTGTCTCTATCTCTGAGTTAAGACAACCCCTGTCTCTATCTATGAGTGAAGACAACCCCTGTCTCTGTCTATGAGTGAAGACAACCCCTGTCTCTGTCTATGAGTTAAGACAACCCCTGTCTCTCTATCTCTGAGTTAAGACAACCCCTGTCTCTATCTATGAGTGAAGACAACCCCTGTCTCTGTCTATGAGTGAAGACAACCCCTGTCTCTGTCTATGAGTGAAGACAACCCCTGTCTCTGTCTATGAGTGAAGACAACCCCTGTCTATGTCTATGAGTGAAGACAACCCCTGTCTATGAGTGAAGACAACCCCTGTCTCTGTCTATGAGTGAAGACAACCCCTGTCTCTATCTCTGAGTTAAGACAACCCCTGTCTCTATCTATGAGTGAAGACAACCCCTGTCTCTGTCTATGAGTTAAGACAACCCCTGTCTCTCTATCTCTGAGTTAAGACAACCCCTGTCTCTATCTATGAGTGAAGACAACCCCTGTCTCTGTCTCTGAGTTAAGACAACCACTGTCTCTATCTCTGAGTTAAGACAACCCCTGTCTCTATCTATGAGTGAAGACAACCCCTGTCTCTGTCTATGAGTGAAGACAACCCCTGTCTCTGTCTCTGAGTTAAGACAACCCCTGTCTCTGTCTATGAGTGAAGACAACCCCTGTATCTGTCGATGAGTGAAGACAACCCCTGTCTATGAGTGATGACAACCCCTGTCTCTGTCTATGAGTTAAGACAACCCCTGTCTCTGTCTATGAGTGAAGACAACCCCTGTCTCTGTCTATGAGTGAAGACAACCCCTGTCTCTATCTCTGAGTTAAGACAACCCCTGTCTCTATCTATGAGTGAAGACAACCCCTGTCTCTGTCTATGAGTTAAGACAACCCCTGTCTCTCTATCTCTGAGTTAAGACAACCCCTGTCTCTATCTATGAGTGAAGACAACCCCTGTCTCTGTCTCTGAGTTAAGACAACCACTGTCTCTATCTCTGAGTTAAGACAACCCCTGTCTCTATCTATGAGTGAAGACAACCCCTGTCTCTGTCTATGAGTGAAGACAACCCCTGTCTCTGTCTCTGAGTTAAGACAACCCCTGTCTCTGTCTATGAGTGAAGACAACCCCTGTCTCTGTCGATGAGTGAAGACAACCCCTGTCTATGAGTGATGACAACCCCTGTCTCTGTCTATGAGTTAAGACAACCCCTGTCTCTGTCTATGAGTGAAGACAACCCCTGTCTCTGTCTATGAGTGAAGACAACCCCTGTCTCTATCTCTGAGTTAAGACAACCCCTGTCTCTATCTATGAGTGAAGACAACCCCTGTCTCTGTCTATGAGTGAAGACAACCCCTGTCTCTGTCTCTGAGTTAAGACAACCCCTGTCTCTGTCTATGAGTGAAGACAACCCCTGTCTCTGTCTATGAGTGAAGACAACCCCTGTCTATGAGTGAAGACAACCCCTGTCTCTGTCTATGAGTTAAGACAACCCCTGTCTCTATCTATGAGTGAAGACAACCCCTGTCTCTATCTATGAGTTAAGACAACCCCTGTCTCTCTATCTATGAGTTAAGACAACCCCTGTCTTTCTGTCTATGAGTTAAGACAACCCCTGTCTCTCTGTCTATGAGTTAAGACAACCCCTGTCTCTGTCTATGAGTTAAGATAATCCCTGTCTCTGTCTCTGAGTTAAGACAACCCCTGTCTCTCTGTCTATGAGTTAAGACAACCCCTGTCTCTATCTATGAGTTAAGACAACCCCTGTCTCTGAGTTAAGACAACCCCTGTCTCTGTCTATGAGTGAAGACAACCCCTGTCTCTGTTTATGAGTGAAGACAACCCCTGTCTCTGTCTATGAGTGAAGACATCCCCTGTCTCTATCTATGAGTGAAGACAACCCCTGTCTCTATCTATGAGTTAAGACAACCCCTGTCTCTGAGTTAAGACAACCCCTGTCTCTGAGTTAAGACAACCCCTGTCTCTGAGTTAAGACAACCCCTGTCTCTGAGTTAAGACAACCCCTGTCTCTCTGTCTCTGAGTGAAGACAACCCCTGTCTCTCTGTCTCTGAGTGAAGACAACCCCTGTCTCTGTCTATGAGTTAAGACAACCCCTGTCTCTCTGTCTATGAGTTAAGACAACCCCTGTCTCCACCTATGAGTTAAGACAACCACTGTCTCTATCTATGAGTTAAGACAACCCCTGTCTCTGAGTTAAGACAACCCCTGTCTCTGAGTTAAGCCAACCCCTGTCTCTCTATCTATGAGTTAAGACAACCCCTGTCTCTATCTATGAGTTAAGACAACCCCTGTCTCTGTCTATGAGTTAAGACAACCCCTGTCTCTGAGCTAAGACAACCCCTGTCTCTATCTATGAGTTAAGACAACCCCTGTCTCTATCTATGAGTTAAGACAACCCCTGTCTCTATCTATGAGTTAAGACAACCCCTGTCTCTGAGCTAAGACAACCCCTGTCTCTATCTATGAGTTAAGACAACCCCTGTCTCTGAGCTAAGACAACCCCTGTCTCTATGAGATAAGACAACCATTGTCTCTTTGAGTTAAGACAACCCCTGTCTCTCTATTTTTAAGGTACAAAAGACAGGCCTGAGGCTGAAGCCCATGTCGATAAATTAGACCTCCTCATTTCTTTGGTACCAATGTTATATTTTTAAAGGAGGGCCGAGGCACACAGCAGACCCAAATACAGCAGCTATATATTCTCCTCTCTCTAGTTCTCTATTCTTCTGTAACTCCCTCCAGGGGCGGGACAGCACTACGTGGCGCTCCTCTCCTCACAGCGAAGCTAAAGTGTCAACAAATTGCCACTTCTCATCATAAATTCGATTTGAAATTCAATTACAAATGATTAACGTTTCCAAAAGAAGAGGAATGTGGCGAGGAGGAGAGCTTGGCTTTCCAGCAGAACCATTAAAATCATTCACACCACTGCGTTTTGCAACATGACAAGTTTGGTTTGGCCATAAGCTGAGGGGCTGAGAGACCTTAAGCAGGAGTAGAGACACACATACACTACACACTCTCTCTCTCTCTCTCTCTTTCACACACACGTACACACGCAGGGCCGTGTTGATGTTATGATTCAAACACTGTGGGGACGGCTGGGCAGAGACGGGAGGACGACTGTAAGACAGCTCTCTAAGCTGGAACATCCAACCAACCAAAACATCCCTGGTATAAACTCCATAACCAACCAAAACAACCCTAGTATAAATTACATAACCAACCAAAACCACCCTGGTATAAATTCCATAACCAACCAAAACAACCCTGGTATAAACTCCATAACCAACCAAAACAACCCTAGTATAAACTCCATAACCAACCAAAACAACCCTGGTATAAACTCCATAACCATCCAAAACAACCCTGGTATAAACTCCATAACCATCCAAAACAACCCTGGTATAAACTCCATAACCATCCAAAACAACCCTAGTATAAACTCCATAACCAACCAAAACAACCCTGGTATAAACTCCATAACCAACCAAAACAACCCTGGTATAAACTCCATAACCATCCAAAACAACCCTGGTATAAACTCCATAACCATCCAAAACAACCCTAGTATAAACTCCATAACCATCCAAAACAACCCTGGTATAAATGACATAACCAACCAAAACAACCCTAGTATAAACTCCATAACCAACCAAAACAACCCTGGTATAAACTCCATAACCAACCAAAACAACCCTAGTATAAACTCCATAACCATCCAAAACAACCCTAGTATAAACTCCATAACCAACCAAAACAACCCTGGTATAAACTCCATAACCAACCAAAACAACCCTGGTATAAATTGGTATAACATAGTTCCCCAAAGACAAAGTACCACCTCTCTCTCATTACCGTGTGCCTAGTACAGGGTTCCCTAACTGGCAAGTCATTTTATTTGGCCACCCCAAGTTTTCTGAGAAAAAATAATATATATTTGTTTATATTGTTGGACATAGACTGTAAAAACAACAAATCAGCTCCAATTGATCTAACTTTTTTTTAAAATGTGTTCTACAGTATTCCCACACATAACAGAGAGATACTGTACATGTGATAGTATATAAGCAAGGTTTGAAATGATTATGTTCTAGTCTGTTTGGTCAATTTGAAGTCGACAGATATTTATAATTATGTTCCTGCCCCCTGACCATCCACTCAAGACAAAATTGGTCCTCTTAAAGATCTGCCTCGTTTTTTTTTCTCCCATTTTCGACCCTAAAATGACATCTCCAAATCTAACTGCCAGGACCTGATGCAAGGATATGCATATTCTTGGTACCATTTGAAAGGAAACACTTTGAAGTTTGTGGAAATACGAAAGGAATGTAGGAGAATATAACACATTAGATCTGTTAGAAGATAATACAAAGAAAAAAACAACTGTTTTTTTGGTATTTTTTTGTTCCATCATCTTTGAAATGCAAGAGAAAGGCCATAATGTATTATTCCAGCCCAGGTGCAATTTAGATTTTGGCCACAGCGTATTTGTATTTATTTAAAAAAAATTGTATCAAGACTGCCCAAATGTGCCTAATTTGTTTATTAATAACTTTAAGTTCGTAACTGTTCACTCTCCTCAAAAAATAGCATGGTATTATTTCACTGTAATAGCTTCTGTACAGTGCAGTTAGATTAACAAGAATGTAAGCTTTCTGCCAATATCAGATATGTCTATGTCCTAGGAAATGTTCTTGTTGCTAATCTCATTAGCCTACGTTAGCTCAACCTCATGCTAATCTCATTAGCCTACGTTAGCTCAACCTCATGCTAATCTCATTAGCCTACGTTAGCTCAACCTCATGCTAATCTCATTAGCCTACGTTAGCTCAACCTCATGCTACTCTCATTAGCCTACGTTAGCTCAACCTCATGCTAATCTCATTAGCCTACGTTAGCTCAACCTCATGCTAATCTCATTAGCCTACGTTAGCTCAACCTCATGCTAATCTCATTAGCCTACGTTAGCTCAACCTCATGCTAATCTCATTAGCCTATGTTAGCTCAACCTCATGCTAATCTCATTAGCCTACGTTAGCTCAACCATCCCTCAGGGGACCCACCGATCCTGTTGAAGTTTTAATCTAGTTGATGATCCCTGGTCTAGCACACGGTTTTCAAAATACGTTGCAATTTGAGTATATGTTCACCAAGCAGGAATACACCTAACATTTAAACATTTTGTGCAAGACAATCTTAGGATACAAATTAGGGTTAGGCAGGTTTAAACAACATACTGTATCAGGGCTGACAGGCAGGTTTAAACAACATACTGTATCTGGGCTGACAGGCAGGTTTAAACAACATACTGTATCTGGGCTGACAGGCAGGTTTAAACAACATACTGTATCTGGGCTGACAGGCAGGTTTAAACAACATACTGTATCTGGGCTGACAGGCAGGTTTAAACAACATACTGTATCTGGGCTGACAGACAGGTTAACCAACATACTGTATCTGGGCTGACAGACAGGTTAACCAACATACTGTATCTGGGCTGACAGGCAGGTTTAAACAACATACTGTATCTGGGCTGACAGACAGGTTAACCAACATACTGTATCTGGGCTGACAGACAGGTTAACCAACATACTGTATCTGGGCTGACAGGCAGACAGCAGTGAAGAGTTAGACAGGTTAACCAACATACTGTATCTGGGCTGACAGGCAGACAGCAGTGAAGAGTTAGACAGGTTAACCAACATACTGTATCTGGACTGACAGGCAGGTTAACCAACATACTGTATCTGGGCTGACAGGCAGGTTAACCAACATACTGTATCTGGGCTGACAGGCAGACAGCAGTGAAGAGTTAGACAGGTTAACCAACATACTGTATCTGGGCTGACAGGCAGACAGCAGTGAAGAGTTAGACAGGTTAACCAACATACTGTATCTGGGCTGACAGGCAGGTTAACCAACATACTGTATCTGGACTGACAGGCAGACAGCAGTGAAGAGTTAGACAGGTTAACCAACATACTGTATCTGGGCTGACAGGCAGGTTAACCAACATACTGTATCTGGGCTGACAGGCAGACAGCAGTGAAGAGTTAGACAGGTTAACCAACATACTGTATCTGGGCTGACAGGCAGACAGCAGTGAAGAGTTAGACAGGTTAACCAACATACTGTATCTGGGCTGACAGGCAGGTTAACCAACATACTGTATCTGGGCTGACAGGCAGACAGCAGTGAAGAGTTAGACAGGTTAACCAACATACTGAATCTGGGCTGACAGGCAGACAGCAGTGAAGAGTTAGACAGGTTAACCAACATACTGTATCAGGACTGACAGGCAGACAGCAGTGAAGAGTTAGACAGGTTAACCAACATACTGTATCTGGGCTGACAGGCAGGTTAACCAACATACTGTATCTGGGCTGACAGGCAGACAGCAGTGAAGAGTTAGACAGGTTAACCAACATACTGTATCTGGGCTGACAGGCAGACAGCAGTGAAGAGTTAGACAGGTTAACCAACATACTGTATCTGGGCTGACAGGCAGACAGCAGTGAAGAGTTAGACAGGTTAACCAACATACTGTATCTGGGCTGACAGGCAGGTTAACCAACATACTGTATCTGGACTGACAGGCAGACAGCAGTGAAGAGTTAAACAGGTTAACCAACATACTGTATCTGGGCTGAGAGGCAGACAGCAGTGAAGAGTTAGACAGGTTAACCAACATACTGTATCTGGGCTGACAGGCAGGTTAACCAACATACTGTATCTGGGCTGACAGGCAGGTTAACCAACATACTGTATCTGGGCTGACAGGCAGACAGCAGTGAAGAGTTAGACAGGTTAACCAACATACTGTATCTGGGCTGACAGGCAGACAGCAGTGAAGAGTTAGACAGGTTAACCAACATACTGTATCTGGGCTGACAGGCAGGTTAACCAACATACTGTATCTGGGCTGACAGGCAGACAGCAGTGAAGAGTTAGACAGGTTAACCAACATACTGTATCTGGGCTGAGAGGCAGACAGCAGTGAAGAGTTAGACAGGTTAACCAACATACTGTATCAGGACTGACAGGCAGGTTAACCAACATACTGTATCTGGGCTGACAGGCAGACAGCAGTGAAGAGTTAGACAGGTTAACCAACATACTGTATCTGGGCTGACAGGCAGACAGCAGTGAAGAGTTAGACAGGTTAACCAACATACTGTATCTGGGCTGACAGGCAGGTTAACCAACATACTGTATCTGGGCTGACAGGCAGGTTAACCAACATACTGTATCTGGGCTGACAGGCAGACAGCAGTGAAGAGTTAGACAGGTTAACCAACATACTGTATCTGGGCTGACAGGCAGGTTAACCAACATACTGTATTTGGGCTGACAGGCAGACAGCAGTGAAGAGTTAGACAGGTTAACCAACATACTGTATCTGGGCTGACAGGCAGGTTAACCAACATACTGTATCTGGGCTGACAGGCAGACAGCAGTGAAGAGTTAGACAGGTTAACCAACATACTGTATCTGGGCTGACAGGCAGACAGCAGTGAAGAGTTAGACAGGTTAACCAACATACTGTATCTGGGCTGACAGGCAGACAGCAGTGAAGAGTTAGACAGGTTAACCAACATACTGTATAAGGGCTGACAGGCAGACAGCAGTGAAGAGTTAGACAGGTTAACCAACATACTGTATTAGAACTGACAGGCAGGTTAACCAACATACTGTATCTGGACTGACAGACAGGTTAACCAACATACTGTATCTGGACTGACAGGCAGGTTAACCAACATACTGTATCTGGACTGACAGACAGGTTGACCAACATACTGTATCTGGGCTGACAGGCAGACAGCAGTGAAGAGTTAGACAGGTTAACCAACATACTGTATCTGGGCTGACAGGCAGACAGCAGTGAAGAGTTAGACAGGTTAACCAACATACTGTATCTGGGCTGACAGGCAGGTTAACCAACATACTGTATCTGGGCTGACAGGCAGACAGCAGTGAAGAGTTAGACAGGTTAACCAACATACTGTATCTGGGCTGACAGGCAGACAGCAGTGAAGAGTTAGACAGGTTAACCAACATACTGTATCAGGACTGACAGGCAGGTTAACCAACATACTGTATCTGGGCTGACAGGCAGACAGCAGTGAAGAGTTAGACAGGTTAACCAACATACTGTATCTGGGCTGACAGGCAGACAGCAGTGAAGAGTTAGACAGGTTAACCAACATACTGTATCTGGGCTGACAGGCAGGTTAACCAACATACTGTATCAGGACTGACAGGCAGGTTAACCAACATACTGTATCTGGACTGACAGGCAGGTTAACCAACATACTGTATCTGGACTGACAGACAGGTTGACCAACATACTGTATCTGGGCTGACAGGCAGACAGCAGTGAAGAGTTAGACAGGTTAACCAACATACTGTATCTGGGCTGACAGGCAGACAGCAGTGAAGAGTTAGACAGGTTAACCAACATACTGTATCTGGGCTGACAGGCAGGTCAACCAACATACTGTATCTGGGCTGACAGGCAGACAGCAGTGAAGAGTTAGACAGGTTAACCAACATACTGTATCTTGGCTGACAGGCAGACAGCAGTGAAGAGTTAGACAGGTTAACCAACATACTGTATCAGGACTGACAGGCAGGTTAACCAACATACTGTATCTGGGCTGACAGGCAGACAGCAGTGAAGAGTTAGACAGGTTAACCAACATACTGTATCTGGGCTGACAGGCAGACAGCAGTGAAGTGTTAGACAGGTTAACCAACATACTGTATCTGGGCTGACAGGCAGGTTAACCAACATACTGTATCAGGACTGACAGGCAGGTTAACCAACATACTGTATCTGGACTGACAGGCAGACAGCAGTGAAGAGTTAGACAGGTTAACCAACATACTGTATCTTGGCTGACAGGCAGGTTAACCAACATACTGTATCTGGGCTGACAGGCAGACAGCAGTGAAGAGTTAGACAGGTTAACCAACATACTGTATCTGGGCTGACAGGCAGACAGCAGTGAAGAGTTAGACAGGTTAACCAACATACTGCATCTGGGCTGACAGGCAGGTTAACCAACATACTGTATCTGGGCTGACAGGCAGACAGCAGTGAAGAGTTAGACAGGTTAACCAACATACTGTATCTGGGCTGACAGGCAGACAGCAGTGAAGAGTTAGACAGGTTAACCAACATACTGTATCTGGGCTGACAGGCAGGTTAACCAACATACTGTATCTGGGCTGACAGGCAGACAGCAGTGAAGAGTTAGACAGGTTAACCAACATACTGTATCTGGGCTGAGAGGCAGACAGCAGTGAAGAGTTAGACAGGTTAACCAACATACTGTATCAGGACTGACAGGCAGGTTAACCAACATACTGTATCTGGGCTGACAGGCAGACAGCAGTGAAGAGTTAGACAGGTTAACCAACATACTGTATCTGGGCTGACAGGCAGACAGCAGTGAAGAGTTAGACAGGTTAACCAACATACTGTATCTGGGCTGACAGGCAGGTTAACCAACATACTGTATCTGGGCTGACAGGCAGGTTAACCAACATACTGTATCTGGGCTGACAGGCAGACAGCAGTGAAGAGTTAGACAGGTTAACCAACATACTGTATCTGGGCTGACAGGCAGGTTAACCAACATACTGTATTTGGGCTGACAGGCAGACAGCAGTGAAGAGTTAGACAGGTTAACCAACATACTGTATCTGGGCTGACAGGCAGGTTAACCAACATACTGTATCTGGGCTGACAGGCAGACAGCAGTGAAGAGTTAGACAGGTTAACCAACATACTGTATCTGGGCTGACAGGCAGACAGCAGTGAAGAGTTAGACAGGTTAACCAACATACTGTATCTGGGCTGACAGGCAGACAGCAGTGAAGAGTTAGACAGGTTAACCAACATACTGTATAAGGGCTGACAGGCAGACAGCAGTGAAGAGTTAGACAGGTTAACCAACATACTGTATTAGAACTGACAGGCAGGTTAACCAACATACTGTATCTGGACTGACAGACAGGTTAACCAACATACTGTATCTGGACTGACAGGCAGGTTAACCAACATACTGTATCTGGACTGACAGACAGGTTGACCAACATACTGTATCTGGGCTGACAGGCAGACAGCAGTGAAGAGTTAGACAGGTTAACCAACATACTGTATCTGGGCTGACAGGCAGACAGCAGTGAAGAGTTAGACAGGTTAACCAACATACTGTATCTGGGCTGACAGGCAGGTTAACCAACATACTGTATCTGGGCTGACAGGCAGACAGCAGTGAAGAGTTAGACAGGTTAACCAACATACTGTATCTGGGCTGACAGGCAGACAGCAGTGAAGAGTTAGACAGGTTAACCAACATACTGTATCAGGACTGACAGGCAGGTTAACCAACATACTGTATCTGGGCTGACAGGCAGACAGCAGTGAAGAGTTAGACAGGTTAACCAACATACTGTATCTGGGCTGACAGGCAGACAGCAGTGAAGAGTTAGACAGGTTAACCAACATACTGTATCTGGGCTGACAGGCAGGTTAACCAACATACTGTATCAGGACTGACAGGCAGGTTAACCAACATACTGTATCTGGACTGACAGGCAGGTTAACCAACATACTGTATCTGGACTGACAGACAGGTTGACCAACATACTGTATCTGGGCTGACAGGCAGACAGCAGTGAAGAGTTAGACAGGTTAACCAACATACTGTATCTGGGCTGACAGGCAGACAGCAGTGAAGAGTTAGACAGGTTAACCAACATACTGTATCTGGGCTGACAGGCAGGTCAACCAACATACTGTATCTGGGCTGACAGGCAGACAGCAGTGAAGAGTTAGACAGGTTAACCAACATACTGTATCTTGGCTGACAGGCAGACAGCAGTGAAGAGTTAGACAGGTTAACCAACATACTGTATCAGGACTGACAGGCAGGTTAACCAACATACTGTATCTGGGCTGACAGGCAGACAGCAGTGAAGAGTTAGACAGGTTAACCAACATACTGTATCTGGGCTGACAGGCAGACAGCAGTGAAGTGTTAGACAGGTTAACCAACATACTGTATCTGGGCTGACAGGCAGGTTAACCAACATACTGTATCAGGACTGACAGGCAGGTTAACCAACATACTGTATCTGGACTGACAGGCAGACAGCAGTGAAGAGTTAGACAGGTTAACCAACATACTGTATCTTGGCTGACAGGCAGGTTAACCAACATACTGTATCTGGGCTGACAGGCAGACAGCAGTGAAGAGTTAGACAGGTTAACCAACATACTGTATCTGGGCTGACAGGCAGACAGCAGTGAAGAGTTAGACAGGTTAACCAACATACTGCATCTGGGCTGACAGGCAGGTTAACCAACATACTGTATCTGGGCTGACAGACAGACAGCAGTGAAGAGTTAGACAGGTTAACCAACATACTGTATCTGGGCTGACAGGCAGACAGCAGTGAAGAGTTAGACAGGTTAACCAACATACTGTATCAGGACTGACAGGCAGGTTAACCAACATACTGTATCTGGGCTGACAGGCAGACAGCAGTGAAGAGTTAGACAGGTTAACCAACATACTGTATCTGGGCTGACAGGCAGACAGCAGTGAAGAGTTAGACAGGTTAACCAACATACTGTATCTGGGCTGACAGGCAGGTTAACCAACATACTGTATCTGGGCTGACAGGCAGACAGCAGTGAAGAGTTAGACAGGTTAACCAACATACTGTATAAGGGCTGACAGGCAGACAGCAGTGAAGAGTTAGACAGGTTAACCAACATACTGTATCTGGACTGACAGGCAGGTTAACCAACATACTGTATCTGGGCTGACAGGCAGGTTAACCAACATATTGTATCTGGGCTGACAGGCAGACAGCAGTGAAGAGTTAGACAGGTTAACCAACATACTGTATCTGGGCTGACAGGCAGACAGCAGTGAAGAGTTAGACAGGTTAACCAACATACTGTATCTGGGCTGACAGGCAGGTTAACCAACATACTGTATCTGGGCTGACAGGCAGACAGCAGTGAAGAGTTAGACAGGTTAACCAACATACTGTATCTGGGCTGACAGGCAGGTTAACCAACATACTGTATCTGGGCTGACAGGCAGACAGCAGTGAAGAGTTAGACAGGTTAACCAACATACTGTATCTGGGCTGACAGGCAGACAGCAGTGAAGAGTTAGACAGGTTAACCAACATACTGTATCTGGGCTGACAGGCAGGTTAACCAACATACTGTATCTGGGCTGACAGGCAGACAGCAGTGAAGAGTTAGACAGGTTAACCAACATACTGTATCTGGGCTGACAGGCAGACAGCAGTGAAGAGTTAGACAGGATAACCAACATACTGTATCAGGACTGACAGGCAGGTTAACCAACATACTGTATCTGGGCTGACAGGCAGACAGCAGTGAAGAGTTAGACAGGTTAACCAACATACTGTATCTGGGCTGACAGGCAGACAGCAGTGAAGAGTTAGACAGGTTAACCAACATACTGTATCTGGGCTGACAGGCAGGTTAACCAACATACTGTATCTGGGCTGACAGGCAGACAGCAGTGAAGAGTTAGACAGGTTAACCAACATACTGTATAAGGGCTGACAGGCAGACAGCAGTGAAGAGTTAGACAGGTTAAACAACATACTGTATCAGGACTGACAGGCAGGTTAACCAACATACTGTATCTGGGCTGACAGGCAGACAGCAGTGAAGAGTTAGACAGGTTAACCAACATACTGTATCTGGGCTGACAGACAGGTTAACCAACATACTGTATCTGGGCTGACAGGCAGACAGCAGTGAAGAGTTAGACAGGTTAACCAACATACTGTATCTGGGCTGACAGGCAGGTTAACCAACATACTGTATCAGGACTGACAGGCAGGTTAACCAACATACTGTATCTGGACTGACAGGCAGGTTAACCAACATACTGTATCTGGACTGACAGACAGGTTGACCAACATACTGTATCTGGGCTGACAGGCAGACAGCAGTGAAGAGTTAGACAGGTTAACCAACATACTGTATCTGGGCTGACAGGCAGACAGCAGTGAAGAGTTAGACAGGTTAACCAACATACTGTATCTGGGCTGACAGGCAGGTCAACCAACATACTGTATCTGGGCTGACAGGCAGACAGCAGTGAAGAGTTAGACAGGTTAACCAACATACTGTATCTGGGCTGACAGGCAGACAGCAGTGAAGAGTTAGACAGGTTAACCAACATACTGTATCAGGACTGACAGGCAGGTTAACCAACATACCGTATCTGGGCTGACAGGCAGACAGCAGTGAAGAGTTAGACAGGTTAACCAACATACTGTATCTGGGCTGACAGGCAGACAGCAGTGAAGAGTTAGACAGGTTAACCAACATACTGTATCTGGGCTGACAGGCAGGTTAACCAACATACTGTATCAGGACTGACAGGCAGGTTAACCAACATACTGTATCTGGGCTGACAGGCAGACAGCAGTGAAGAGTTAGACAGGTTAACCAACATACTGTATCTGGGCTGACAGGCAGACAGCAGTGAAGAGTTAGACAGGTTAACCAACATACTGTATCTGGGCTGACAGACAGGTTAACCAACATACTGTATCTGGGCTGACAGGCAGACAGCAGTGAAGAGTTAGACAGGTTAACCAACATACTGTATCTGGGCTGACAGGAAGGCCAACATTCTCTAATGTAGCTATAAAAGGTTTCTGTAAAGCACCTCTACGGACAAATAAACTACTCTTATTTTGACAGGCAGGAAGCTGAACACACAAAGGCCTCTGGCGGACGCTTGATCCAATTTCCAAACTGGCTGGAATTCTGAGGGAGCCGGTCATTCCCGCTGGTTAGGAAAACAGGACCGGATAAATAATTAGTGGAGACCTGGGAACAGACTACTGAGAAAAGGAGAGGACAGGAGAGGAGAAACAGAGGAGGTACTACGGTGTTGCTAGGGGTTGACAGGACAGGAGCTTCTACATTGCTTGCTGTTTGGGGTTTTTAGGCTGGGTTCCTGTATAAGCGCTTTCTGACATCTGCTGATGTAAGAAAAGAAAAGGGCTCTATAAATATAAATACATTTGATTTGATTTGCGTGACCCATTTAAGTAGACCCCACCACAGACGTGTCAGACCGAACCACTCCACTGTTCTGCTCGGTTACCAGTACTTAGGGACACTTCACCTCAGTCCGTGTCTCTGTATTCATACGCCTCAACTCAAAAGCCAACTGACATCAATCTGGAATATACTATAACGAGCCAATGAATGTGTAAGTTCCTTGTGCTGTAGTGTAATGCACAAATCGTAATTTCTGTCGTCTATGATTCAGAGGAAAATGCTGGGCATTGGGTTCTACACTGCCTGCTGCTGTTACAGTCTATTGCTGATTAGACTAAGTCTACAGACCAACCAGACCCCTAAGTCTATGGCCAGACTGCTGATTAGACAAAGTCTACAGACCAGCCAGACCCCTAATGCCAGACTGTTGATTAGACTAAGTCTACGGACCAACCAGACCCCTAAGTCTATGGCCAGACTGCTGATTAGACTAAGTCTACAGAACAGCCAGACCCCTAAGTCTATGGCCAGACTGCTGATTAGACTAAGTCTACAGACCCCTAAGTCTATGGCCAGACTGCTGATTAGACTAAGTCTACAGAACAGCCAGACCCCTAAGTCTATGGCCAGACTGCTGATTAGACTAAGTCTACAGACCAGCCAGACCCCTAAGTCTATGGCCAGACTGCTGATTAGACTAAGTCTACAGACCCCTAAGTCTATGGCCAGACTGCTGATTAGACTAAGTCTACAGAACAGCCAGACCCCTAAGTCTATGGCCAGACTGCTGATTAGACTAAGTCTACAGACCAGCCAGACCCCTAAGTCTATGGCCAGACTGCTGATTAGACTAAGTCTACGGACCAGCCAGACCCCTAAGTCTATGGCCAGACTGCTGATTAGACTAAGTCTACGGACCAGCCAGACCCCTAAGTC
Organism: Oncorhynchus clarkii lewisi; assembly: GCF_045791955.1. Classification (NCBI taxonomy): domain Eukaryota; kingdom Metazoa; phylum Chordata; class Actinopteri; order Salmoniformes; family Salmonidae; genus Oncorhynchus; species Oncorhynchus clarkii. The sequence goes on along the minus strand of NC_092179.1, from coordinate 34,808,218 downwards.
TATGGCCAGACTGCTGATTAGACTAAGTCTAGAGATCAGCCAGACCCCTAAATCTATGGCCAGACTGCTGATTAAACTAAGTCTAGAGATCAGCCAGACCCCTAAATCTATGGCCAGACTGCTGATTAGACTAAGTCTAGAGATCAGCCAGACCCCTAAATCTATGGTCTGACTGCTGGGCCAAGTACATGACATCATCTCAATAACAGTCCAGGAGGACAGAGATCCATGAGTCTAGTCATCAATATACCAGGTGAGGGTTTGGAAACACTGTCTGACGTATTTCAAACACAGACAGACCGAGACAGCGAGAGAAACAGAGAGAGAGAGAGAGAGACAGAGAGAGAAAGAGAGAGAAAGAGACAGCAAGAGAGGGAGAGAGAGAGAGAGACAGCGAGAGAGGGAGAGAGAGAGAGAGACAGCGAGAGAGACAGCGAGAGAGACAGCGAGAGACAGCGAGAGAGAGAGAGAGAGAGAGAGAGAGAGAGAGAGAGGTACAGCCGCCCGGAGTCGGACTGCTACCCAGCAGGGAAATCACTGTGCCCTCATCTCAAAGTAGCGTGGGAAACATCTGGTAGATTAGATGAACGGAGGGCCGCTCCCTACCAGAGAAATTACCCGGGATTATTGTTTCAAAGGATATCCTGCCAAGGCAGACGTAGTCTCACTCTCTGGCCTCGTCCTACCTGCCCCCCACCCCCACCAGGCTGTGGGAAACGTAGCCGATCAAAATGAGTTGGTGTGAGTGGATTGGTCTTCAACAAGGTCTCGTGGATCTGGTTTAAAAAGCCTTTAAATAAACAGGCTCCAATCGACAAAAAGAGAAAAATAGAGAATCAGTTTCAGCTTCAAAAATGTTTTAAACAAACCGAGTGTGATTTTTAGAGCAGTCGAAAGAAGTCTACACCGAGGCCAATACGCTGTCCCATATGGCATCCTGTCCCCTATATAGTGCCCTGCTGTTGACCAGGGACCATGCATCCTGTCCCCTATATAGTGCCCTGCTGTTGACCAGGGCCCATGCATCCTGTCCCCTAAATAGTGCCCTGCTGTTGACCAGGGCCCATGCATCCTATCCCCTATATAGTGCCCTACTGTTGACCAATGCACCCAATTCCCTATATAGTGAACTACTTTTGACCAGGGCCCATGCATCCTATCCCCTAAATAGTGCCCTACTGTCGACAAGGGCCCTTGCACCCTATTCCCTATATAGTGCACTACTTTTAGACCAGGGCCCATGGGATTAGGAGTCCATACCTCCTGATGGTTGCTCTGATACGGGATAAACAGCACACCTCCTCCCACACTGACAGGGTGAAGGAGTAACAGACCTCCTCCCACACTGACAGGGAGAAGGAGTAACAGACCTCCTCCCACACTGACAGGGTGAAGGAGTAACAGACCTCCTCCCACACTGACAGGGTGAAGGAGTAACAGCAGAACTCCTCCCACACTGACAGGGAGAAGGAGTAACAGACCTCCTCCCACACTGACAGGGTGAAGGAGTAACAGACCTCCTCCCACACTGACAGGGTGAAGGAGTAACAGACCTCCTCCCACACTGACAGGGTGAAGGAGTAACAGACCTCCTCCCACACTGACAGGGTGAAGGAGTAACAGACCACCTCCCACACTGACAGGGTGAAGGAGTAACAGCAGAACTCCTCCCACACTGACAGGGAGAAGGAGTAACAGACCTCCTCCCACACTGACAGGGTGAAGGAGTAACAGACCTCCTCCCACACTGACAGGGTGAAGGAGTAACAGACCTCCTCCCACACTGACAGAGTGAAGGAGTAACAGACCTCCTCCCACACTGACAGGGTGAAGCTTTATCTGAAAAAGGAACATCAACACGGCCTGGTTTGGTGACACACTAAACTAAAATAGAAATTGAACAGGTAAAAGTGTCCCATGTTTCATGAGATTAAATAAAAAATCCCAGAAATATTCCATTCGCACAAAAAGTATATTTCTCACATTTTCGGCACAATGTTTTTTATATCCCTGTTAGTGAGCATTTCTCCTTTGCCAAGATAATCCATCCACCTGACAGGTGAGACTTATCAAGACGCTGATTAAACAGCATGAGCATTACACAGGTGCACCTTGTGCTGGGGACAATAAAAAGCCACTCTAAAATGTGCAGTTTTGTCACACAACACAATGCCACAGATGTCTCAAGTTAAGGGAGTGTGCAATTGGTATGCAGCAATGTCCACCAGAGCTGTTGCCTGATAATCAAATGTTTATTTCTCTAACATAAGCCGCCTCTAAAGTTTTAGAGAATTTGGCAGAACATCCAACTGGCCTCACAACCACAGACCACATGTAACCACGCCAGCCCAGGACCCCCACATCCGGCTTCTTTACCTGCGGGATCGACCTGCCACCCAGATAGCTGATGAAATTGTGGGTTTGCACAACAAAATAATTTCTGGTACAGTCAGCCAGCAACCGTCAGTTCATCTGCATGCTTGACCTGACTGCAGTTCGGCATCGTAACCGACTTCAGTGGGGTAATGCTCACCTTCGATGGCCACTGGCCTCCCTGTACCGGGCAGATGGCAGACAGTGTGGATGGCATTGTTTGGGTAAGCGGTTTTCTGATGTCAACGTTGTGAACAGTGTGCCCCATGGTGGCGGTGGGGTTATGGGTAGGCATAAGTTACGGACAATGAACACAATTGCATTTTATCAATGGCAATTTGAACGCCCAAAGATTCCGTGACGAGATCCTGAGGCCCATTGTCGGGCCATTCATCCTCCATCACCTCATGTTTCAGCATGATAATGCACGGCCCCAATTTGCAAGGATCTGTACACAATTACTGGAAGCTGAAAATGTCCCAGTTCTTCCATGGCCTGCAGACTCACCAGACACGTCACCCCATTGAGCATGTCTGGGATCGACGTGTACGACAGCGTGTTCCAGTTCCTGCCCAATATCCAGCAACTTCACACAGCCATTGAAGAGGAGTGGGACAACATCCTACAATCAACAGCCTGATCAACTCTATGCGAAGGAGACATGTCACGCTGCATGAGACAAATGGTGGTCACACCAGATACTGACTGGTTTTCTGATCCACACCAGATACTGACTGGGTTTCTGATCTCACCAGATACTGACTGGGTTTCTGATCCACACCAGATACTGACTGGTTTTCTGATCACACCAGATACTGACTGGTTTTCTGATCACACCAGATACTGACTGGTTTTCTGATCACACCAGATACTGACTGGTTTTCTGATCACACCAGATACTGACTGGTTTTCTGATCACACCAGATACTGACTGGTTTTCTGATCCACTCCAGATACTGACTGGTTTTCTGATCACACCAGATACTGACTGGTTTTCTGATCCACACCAGATACTGACTGGGTTTCTGATCACACCAGATACTGACTGGGTTTCTGATCACACCAGATACTGACTGGTTTTCTGATCACACCAGATACTGACTGGTTTTCTGATCACACCAGATACTGACTGGTTTTCTGATCCACTCCAGATACTGACTGGTTTTCTGATCACACCAGATACTGACTGGTTTTCTGATCACACCAGATACTGACTGGGTTTCTGATCACACCAGATACTGACTGGTTTTCTGATCCACACCAGATACTGACTGGTTTTCTGATCACACCAGATACTGACTGGGTTTCTGATCCACACCAGATACTGACTGGGTTTCTGATCCACACCAGATACTGACTGGGTTTCTGATCCACACCAGATACTGACTGGGTTTCTGATCACACCAGATACTGACTGGTTTTCTGATCCACACCAGATACTGACTGGTTTTCTGATCCACACCAGATACTGACTGGTTTTCTGATCCACACCAGATACTGACTGGTTTTCTGATCCACACCAGATACTGACTGGTTTTCTGATTTTGTTTCAGAAGGGCTTTCCAAGGGGATCTGTCAGGACCATGCCATCTGAAACCACTTGGAAACCTGTATTAAACTGCTATTAATACTGGTGTTACATTTCATCTGTCACTGAGCAACAATGTGTGTTCTCCTCTCTTCTCTGACAACACCGTATGCCTTTAGCATGTCGGGCATTGACCGGTCACCGATATCCGTAGGCCTCCGTTACCCACATGAGATTGTTGAAAATGTATCCATTCATATTGCAAGTCAGCCGACATGTCTGACACGTTAGCCAACATCCTAAAAGCACGTTAGAATGGAACAAAACTGACACCGGACATAACGCGTGATGTGACATTGGACTTAAGGTCTATTGAGTTGAGCAAAAAAAACATATTTACCTCAGATTTAGTCTCATCCGCGAATGGAAGACATGAAAGCGTCCCACGTGAAGTTTAACACAATTTCAATGGAGAATAACTTTCCTCGCTCATTTTACCGAATTGAGACTACATTTTCCTGCTCACTTTACCGAATTTACGGTTAACCAACTTACCTGAAGCTTTGCCAGGTATTTAACCTTTAACGAAATCCCCGTGATGACAGTAAAACATCTATGACCGCGGTACCTCAGACTACCACGCGCTCGAGCCACGAGATGGCGCCAACTTACAGGAAATGGACATGCGGACAGTGTGTGTGTGCCACAAAACAACGAAATACATTTAGAATATAAAGCATTTAAATACACAGCAAACAAAATGGGTATGGTTTCTTCACAAATATTAGTGGTGTGAAACTACTTGTCATTCTAGGACAAAAGACAAGAACTGTTAAAACGTGAGCCTATAATGGAAAAGGGGGGTTAAAATGGCCTCTTCCAGGCCACTGCATATTACAACCTACAGATGATCCAGATGAGTTCAACCATGTTATTATGTGGTAACTTTTATCTTTCATATATTGATCAGCACTCATATGCAACGCATAATCTTTCTAAATGGTCATTATAAAGCCATAATTAGGGGCTGTTTTGTTAGCAAATCTGTGGCGATGGTCCACATTTTCTCTCTTCACATTTCTTAATGTTAACTAATAACCTTTCACATAATATCCACTGACAACCATTTCACCCCTCCTGCAAAGCATGATGCAATCCAACTCATGACTCAGAGAAACTAGGCTTCACTTCAAACTTGCTGGAAGTATCACAAAACCAATTCTTAGCCAAACATGTAAAAAATTAAACTCAAAAACAAAATGGCTTCTTTTCTACAATTAGAATTTTTATTGTGCCGCACAAAGTGAAAACAGAGGTTATTTCCTTTAGAAGAAGGTGTTTGGTCTCTTGGTGGTGAAGCGGGGCTTGTGTTGGCGACGCAGGACCCTGTGGGGCAGGGGGAACTTGATCTTGGAGTCCTGAGGAGAGGACAAGAGGAGATGTTTTAGGCAAAGACATTTGACGGGCAGAAGAAATGAGGCGAGGTGCTGGTTAGTCGGAGAAGAACACTTAAACGAAAAGGAGCGCCACACACACACACACAGGAGGAGCTAAGATACAATAACTGAATAACAACGTTCAACGATTGCGTCTGAGCTCCTAGCGTTTCCATTAAGAAAACAAGGCACACAGCCGCCATGCTAACACTTAGCTGGGTTTATTTGAACGGCAGAAACCTACAGTCATCATAACTACAATAATTTAAAAACCAAGTAGAAATATATAGAATTTGCCTTAAAGTGGCAATGTGGGGGGGGGGGGGGGGGTTAGATAACTAGGGGATAAAAGTAAGTTTTGCCGATCATCCATTGAAATTACAACACCATACTAATTTTACAGGCGGTAGCATCAGCATGGAGCCAGATTCGAAAACACGCCAGGTTTTAAGACCAGGAACATTAAATCTGGAAGAGGAATCTGGTGTTCTGTCTGGCAGGTTTTATATCCGGAGCGGACCAATACAGCGCCAGAGACCCGCGGCACATCAGACTCAGTTAAAACAGCAAGACGCAATACACCCTGGCATTACGATACGCTCACAATACCATTCACATTGGAGTCATTTAGCAGACGCTCCTTTTTTCCAGAGCAACTTATAGGAGCGTATGGGGCTAAGTGTCTTGCTCAAGGGCACAACGGCAGATTTTTCACCTAGCCCACGCGGGGATTTAAATCAAATTGTATTTGTCACGTGTGCCGAACACAACAGTGAAATGCTACAAATACTTACTAAATAAACTAAAGTAAAAAATGAAATAAAAACAAAATAACAATAACGAGGCTTTATATACGGGGTACCAGTAGAGTCAATGTGTGGGGGTACAGGTTAGTAATGAGGCTATATACAGGGGGTACAGGTTAGTAATGAGGCTATATACAGGGGGTACCAGTAGAGTCAATGTGTGGGGGTACAGGTTAGTAATGAGGCTATATACAGGGGGTACCAGTAGAGGTAATGTGTGGGGGTACAGGTTAGTAATGAGGCTATATACAGGGGGTACCAGTAGAGGTAATGTGTGGGGGTACAGGTTAGTAATGAGGCTATATACAGGGGGTACCAGTAGAGGTAATGTGTGGGGGTACAGGTTAGTAATGAGGCTATATAGACGGGGTACCAGTAGAGTCAATGTGCTGGGGTACAGGTTAGTAATGAGGCTATATACAGGGGGTACCAGTAGAGGTAATGTGTGGGGGTACAGGTTAGTAATGAGGCTATATACAGGGGGTACCAGTAGAGTCAATGTGTGGGGGTACAGGTTAGTAATGAGGCTATATACAGGGGGTACCAGTAGAGTCAATGTGTGGGGGTACAGGTTAGTAATGAGGCTATATACAGGGGGTACCAGTAGAGTCAATGTGTGGGGGTACAGGTTAGTAATGAGGCTATATACAGGGGGTACCAGTAGAGTCAATGTGTGGGGGTACAGGTTAGTAATGAGGCTATATACGGGGTACCTGTACCTAGTCAATGTGTGGGGGTACAGGTTAGTTGAGGTACTATGTACATGTAGGTAGGGGTAAAGTGACTATGCATAGATAATAAACAGTGAGTAGCAGCAGTGTGCTCAGCAGTCTTGGGGGTAAGAAGCTGTTAAGGACCCTCTTGGACCTAGACTTGGCGCAGAGAACAGTCTGACCTAGACCCGGTACCGTGCCGTAGCACAGAGAACAGTCTGACCCAGACCCGGTACCGTAGCACAGAGAACAGTCTGACCTAGACCCGGTACCGTGCCGTAGCACAGAGAACAGTCTGACCTCGGGTGGATGATATACGATGTGAGTTGACCTAGTTGACCTAGACCCGGTCCCGGTACCGTGCGGTAGCACCTCGGGTGGATGATATACGATGTGAGTTGACCTAGACCCGGTCCCGGTACCTCGGGTGGATGATATACGATGTGAGTTGACCTAGACCCGGTCCCGGTCCCTCGGGTGGATGTGAGTTGACCCGGTCCCGGTACCTCGGGTGGATGTGAGAAGACCTAGACCCGGTCCCGGTACCGGGTGGATGATATACGATGTGAGAAGACTTACGTGGAACTGCTTGATGGCAGGCCTGCGGCATTTGTTGGCAGCGATCTCCTGGACCTTCATGATGTGGATGGAGTGGGCACGGGCACGATGGCGAGCGCCCATATCACGATCTGGAGAACACAGACACAACATCAGAATAACAACAACACCCAACTGTCCTCCTGGAAGACATATCACCATCTGGAGAACACAGACACAACATCAGAATAACAAAAACACCCAACTGTCCTCCTGGAAGACATATCACCATCTGGAGAACACAGACACAACATCAGAATAACAAAAACACCCAACTGCCCTCCTGGAAGACATATCACGATCTGGGAGGACACACAGACACAACATCAGAATAACAACAACACCCAACTGTCCTCCTGGAAGACATATCACGATCTGGGAGGACACACAGACACAACATCAGAATAACAAAAACACAGCTAGTGGCAACGACACCCAACTGCCCTCCTGGAAGACTGGCCAAGTTAGTATTTACCCCCCCCAAGAAAGATTTATCAAGACCTTTAGGAGGGAAAATTAAGCAACGTCTCACTGATTTAATTTCAGGCCTGCTGCTGGGGGGGGGGCAGATTAGGTTCATGTCTCAAAGCTTTAGGTGTGGATTGTAGAACGTTGTTTTCACTTCCATGAGCACGTGTAGCTGCTGGAAGACAACAGCGGTCTGATGGTTTGATTTCTGACACGACAAGATCAGACACAGTAGGCCTGTAAATGATCTCCAGCCTGGGCTCCAGCTAAGCATCTGGCTTGCCAACTAAGATGTACTGAGTAAATTAAATTTGGTTTGCTAACTTCCTAGCTAAATATTAGCTGTCGAGATCAAGCTTCTGGGTTACAGTAGAAATAATCAAGATCCAGGTTGACTAAATTGTTTTCTGTGTCGCAGATTTATTTATTTTGGGGGGGGTGCAACTTAGGTACACTTCCGATAGTACCGGTATGATACAGAAACGGTATGTACATCTGCATAGCGCCCAAACCCAATACACAGAGACAACGCACAGAGACAACGCACGTTGGGTTTATGTGCCAACTCAACGTTCACACAGTTAACTCTAAATTCACTCTCCGTTCTCCTGGGACGGATCTACAGCAGCTACAAGCTGTTTCCCTAAACAGCTCATGAGGAACCGTCTAATAATGATCTTATAAATGTCTGTCCAATGCATCAATGGGTTAAACCCAGTGTTCTCCAGACTGTCAGACAGACTGGGGCCAAACAGGGACACACTCACAGCACTGGGTAACGGTCCAGTGCACTCCAGACTATCAGACAGACTGCAGGACATGGGGCCACACTGGGACATACTCACAGCACTGGGTGACTGCTGCAGAGGGTGTCAGACTGTCAGACAGACTGCAGGACATGGGGCCACACTGGGACATACTCTCCAGACTGTCAGACAGACATACTCACAGCACTGGGACATACTCACAGCACTGGGTGACTGCTGCAGAGGTGGTCAGGTCTCTGTATTCTCGGTACATGTTGTGGGTTCCGCTACGGGAGTCGTAACGCAACCAGATGCCAAAGTTCTTCACCTTCAGGGGAGTCTTCTCGTGCACCTGAGACAGAGGTGGGGGAAATAAGAGTTCATTAGACAAGGTTCAACCTTACAAAACGAGACAACTTCCCGACTGACACCTAACTGACCGACAGGTTCAACCTCACAGAACGAGACAACTTCCTGACTGACAGGTTCAACCTTACAGAACAAGACAACTTCCTGACCGACACCTAATTGGCAGACAGGAAGTTGCCTCATTCTATAAGGTTTAACCTGACTTATACAGAAATGGCAGAGGGACGTTAGGGATGCACGGTATACTGAAAATTATCCAGTACAGGGATTTGGTTACATTCCGTCAAACGGGTCTCACGCGATTGAGAGGTTCAAGTCTATCAGTTCAATGCTAGTCCTAAACAGAAGGGGTTGTTGGTTATCTGCAGCCCCGTGAAATCAGCTCAAAACAAGCTGAATAACACATCGGTTTAAAAAAAAAAAAACGTTTCTATTGAACATGCCAAACTAAAGGCATTTAAATTAATTATATTAAGAGTGCCTTGGTCCACATTCTCCTGTACCGTGAATAAGACCTAGTCTACATCTCCATTTAATTAAGTTTATCTAGAAATGTTCCTTTTAAGTAAATTATTAAAACTGAGTTTTTACTAATCTACAAAAGAACAATCCAATCAAATCAAATGTATGACTGATTCATTGTGCGTCACCCACACAACTGGCCCGGCATCGTCCGGGTTTGGCCGTCACTGTAAAGAATAATTTGTTCTTCAGTGACTTGCCTAGTTAAATAAAGGCTAAAGTAAAAAGAAACCAAATGAAATAAAAACTCCAAGATACAGAACAGTAGCTGAGTTCCTCCATCTGGATCAGGTGACGTTTTGTTTGGTTTGTTTGCTGTGGCATCGTTTTGAAAATCGAGTATTGTGATGATATTGAGTATCCTGACACTGAAGCAGGTAGCCAAGTCTAAATTCAGGTATCGTGACAACACTGGTGTACATGCATAGCATTTACTCATGTTTACCCTGAAAACGTCTCATTTCTCCAGGAGAGGATGTTTACCCTGAAAACGTCTCATTTCTCCAGGAGAGGATGTTTACCCTGAAAACGTCTCATTTCTCCAGGAGAGGATGTTTACCCTGAAAACGTCTCATTTCTCCAGGAGAGGATGTTTACCCTGAAAACGTCTCATTTCTCCAGGAGAGGATGTTTACCCTGAAAACGTCTCATTTCTCCAGGAGAGGATGCTTACCCTGAAAACGTCTCATTTCTCCAGGAGAGGATGTTTACCATGAAAACGTCTCATGTCTCCAGGAGAGGATGTTTACCCTGAAAACGTCTCATTTCTCCAGGAGAGGATGTTTACCCTGAAAACGTCTCATTTCTCCAGGAGAGGATGTTTACCCTGAAAACGTCTCATTTCTCCAGGAGAGGATGTTTACCCTGAAAACGTCTCATTTCTCCAGGAGAGGATGTTTACCATGAAAACGTCTCATTTCTCCAGGAGAGGATGTTTACCCTGAAAACGTCTCATTTCTCCAGGAGAGGATGTTTACCCTGAAAACGTCTCATTTCTCCAGGAGAGGATGTTTACCCTGAAAACGTCTCATTTCTCCAGGAGAGGATCACCAGACAAACAATGCAGCAATTAATTTTTTTACATACAAATCTAATACCGGTCAAACGCATCAACAGTTTCTTTTCTCCTGTAATCTCTCTTTAAAGGGCAGTGTCTTTAAACTACTTCATGTGTGCAACAGTAATACTGACTTCCAGCCAGACCACTGACACCATCCATTTCCATAATAGTTTATTGGCACATACTGAAACACATTAAAGAACATATGCATTCAATACTGGTGAATCTTGGCAGTTTATTTGTTACCCCAATCCCACCCATGAGCCCACCCGGTCCCCTGTGCTACCTACCAGACCACAGTAGACTGTCTCTCCGTTGGCCTTCTTCATCTTCCTCAGCTGGGAGACAAAGTACCAGAAGCGAGACTTGGCCACCACGTGGTTAGGAGCGAAGATCCTCATGCGGTAGAGAGGAGGGGTGGGGTTCTTAACTGAGGGCAGGAGGCGCCCAACGACTTTGTACTCCCTAAGCTGTGTGGATGGAGCAGGAGGAATGTGAGTGAAATACAATGTCCATAGGCGAATACAGGTTGTCTATATATACCAGTTGCTAACTTAAAGACTATGATGGATACTGGATAAGACACATATGTATTAAAATGTTGAACCTTGGATTCACTTTCAACGGCACATCAGCATCAGAGAAAGGCGACAAGGTACATCATGTTGATTTTAGCACACCTGACAAGATCATACCATTTATTTGATATGGCCTTTGGGTTAGGGTGCATTGCAATTCGTAAATCTAAATTAAATGAATACAATGCATGACATTTCCTACAGTCAACTGCAAGGATGTCAACATTACGTTTGCTTCATGTACCAGGCGCAATGTATTTAGCTTGGTAGCCAGCCAATCTTAGCCTGCTAACTTTGATATTTTACAGTTCTGAATGACACTAGCTAGCTATAGCTAACAACTACTTCCAGTTAACAACCCAACTAATTACTTGTTTCGGGATTGAGAAACAGGATGGGCAGCTAACATGTGTCTGGAGAGGATAATTAGCTACGAGATTTGTATTCGCTAACTGGCCAAGTTAGCCGACTAGCAACGCGGCCTACGCCTGGCCAGGTATGTGGCAACTAGCTTACTGAAGTTAGCAATCTAGGCTAATAGATACATGTTAGTTAGCACTTCGCGGGCATTTTAACACACTTTGAGAAGAAGTGTACAGAAGACAAATTGTTTGGAGGTGGCTAAATACATAAGACGGGCATATTTGTTTGGTTCACTGTTGCCACATATTTTCCTAGCTAGCTGCATTGTTTCTCTAGGTGCCCACATGGTCCAAAATCTCAAACGTGGACGCCATGTTACAGCCGCGGAGGCTTCAGTTTTTTAAAGCCGAAAAAATTGAACTATTTATCGATTTAGCATCATGTGACTACACAATTCAAACGATTGAAGCAATGTGTGCTCAAATCTGTCTAAATAACTGGCTTTATGTGACTTAAAAAGGTTGAATAAACAATTTTACATACTGTGCCAGACGCCTTCATGGTGTCTCTCGCTGACTGCGAACTGGGAAAGAGGAAGTAGTAGGGCGGAGACTCCGGATGTGAAGTACAAAAAGGGGCGGGATCCAACGCTTTAATTCCTCTGATTGGTTCGCCGTCCAGAGCGTTTATGAGCTGTTTTTAATGAACGTTTATTTATATTTTAAGCTATAATTTTATCAGTATCTTTGACATTGTCAACGACAGTCAATCTTTGATTGTATCAGAGAGTAGAAGGAGTAGAACCACTTCATATCTAATAAATAAGATTTATCTAATCAATCTGTCAGAATAGTCAAATATTCCCTTTCAAAACATTTATGGAATTGTTATCAGAAGAGGGATCCTCCAAAAAAACATATATCTAGCCACAGACTTGTCGTGAAGGAAATTACGTTTATTTAAAACACGTTTTATTGGAAATAAAATAATTTGTGGGGGAGAACTTCTTCCTGTGGTCATGACCCAACGAAAATGTGACGTTTCCCGTTCCGTTGAATCGACACGCCGCAAGAAATCGACTCCTGAAATTCCTGCTCTGAACCCTTAGCCGAGCTAAACAGACAAACTCGAAGTGCTTTTTTGGGTAATTCCTGACGATTTAGGGATGTACTGACGGACGGAGACGATGAAGATAAAAGTATAACAATAAGGTGAGATATTATAAAATATCGGTTTACTTCTGAATTGACTTTGTTCAACGGGCCTCGGGAGTCTTTCACCGGGAGCGTTATGGTGGCTCAATGTGCGGTAAACGTGTGCTGATGATACCGGAGGAAAAACAGTCTGCCGTAGCTCTAACGTTAATTTGATGTTGTGACGTTTTGATAGTACAAGTATAAAAACCTGTATTTAACGTTGTTACCTTGTTTCATTTAAACGAAACTAGTTAGATATCCAGCTAACGTTATGCGACCAAGCCAGAACAACACACACAAGGGCAACTTTTTATGAGGAGTGGCTGACCAGACGGTATTTCGGTGCCAACTGTCCAGCCGCTAGCTAGTTAACGTTAGTCAATACTAGGTAACCGGCATCTAAGTCAAAATAGTTTATTAGCCCTCACAAGGCTGCCGGCCCAGACAGCATCCCGCGTCCTCAGAGCATGTGTAGACCAGCTGGCTGGAGTGTTTACGGACGGATTCAGTCTTTCCCTACCCCACTTACTTCAAGATGTCCACCATTGTTCCTTTACCCAAGAAGGCAAAAGTACCTGAACTAAATGACCATCGCCCCACTGCACTCACTTCTGTCACCCTGAAGTGCTTTGACGCCAGTTAAGGATTATGTCATCTTACCCGAAGCCCTAAACCCACTAGTTAAGGATCATATCACCTTACCTGAAGCCATAGACCCACTAGTTAAGGATCATACCACCTTACCTGAAGCCCTAAACCCACTAGTTAAGGATTATATCTCCTGCACCTTACCTGAAGCCCTAAACCCACTAGTTAAGGATCATATAATCTTACCCGAGCCCCTGAACCCACTAGTTAAGGATTATACCACCTTACCCGAAGCCCTAAACCCACTAGTTAAGGATCATATCTTACCCGAAGCCCTAAACCCACTAGTTAAGGATCATATCACCTTACCTGAAGCCCTAGACCCACTAGTTAAGGATCACATCACCTTACCTGAAGCCCTAGACCCACTAGTTAGGGATCACATCATCTTACCTGAATCCCTAGACCCTCTACAATTTGTGTGCTTCCCCAACAGATGACTCAATTGCCGTCGCATGCACACTGCCCTATCCCATCTGGACAAGATGAATACCTATGTAAGAATGCTGTTCATCGACTACAGCGCAGCTTTCAACACCATAGTGCCCTCCAAGCTCATCACTGAGCTCGGGGTCCTGGTTCTGAGCCCAGCCCTATGTAACTGGGTGCTAGATCCCCTCCTGTACTGCTTGGCTGTGCACGTCTCCAACTCAATCATCAAGTTTGCTGATGACACAACAGTGGTAGTGCTGATTTGCCAACAATGACAAGACAGCCTACAGGGAGGAGGGGAGGGCCCTGGCGGAGTGGTGCCAGGACAATAACCTCTTACCTCAACGTCAACATAACGGAAGGAGCTGATTGTGGACTTCAGGAGACAACAGAGAGATCACACCCCCATCCACATCGATGGGCCACAGTGGAGAGGGTGAACATGTTTCAAGTTCCTCAGCGTGCACTGACAACCTGAAATGATCCATTCACACAGACAATGTGGTGAAGAAGACACAGCGACTGCCTCTTCAACCTCCAGGAGGCTGAAGAAATTAGGCGTGGCCCATAAGATCCTCACATTCTTTTACAGATGCGCCATTGAGATCATCCTGTCTGTCGGGCTGTATGACCGCCTGGTACGGCACCTGCACCGTCCTCTGCTTGCTGTGCGGTAGCAGAGCGAACAGTCTATGACTTGGGTGACTGGAGTCTTTGACAATTTTTGGGCCTTCCTCTGACACCGCCTGGTATAGAGGTCCTGGATGGCAGGAAGCTTGGCCCCAGTGATTTACTGGGCCGTACACACTACCCTCTCTAGTGCTTTATGGTCAGATGCCGAGCAGTTGCCATTAGGGAGGCACGATCGTAACATATCGTAATAGGGCGATATTAGCTAAAAATGCCAACGTTAATCGTTATTGTAGCTAGCTTCACCTAGATGGGTCCGACCACCATTAACCAAATAAGAACTGTCTGTTGGTTATTTTAGATGATGACACCTAGCTAGATAGTTAGCCAGATATCTATAGCTACTGAAACAGATGGTTGTTTTTCTGTGTTTTGGGGGAAGAACATTGTTTGCCTCCATGAGCTAGCTAGCTTTCTTAAACGACCAGCACTGTAGGTGCGCGAGACAACTTGACCAGCATCATAGCAACGATGATGAATCGTTGTGATATATGAAATACGAGGGATCGTCTAATCAATGTGTAACAACTACGTAAACAATGTATTAATGCGTTACATTATCATGTGACGTCATATTCAGGTCCTGATTGGTCAACAAGCTTCATTGACATGTTTTAATACAAACGGCGTTCCGTAGCAACGTCCCCAACGGCGTTCCGTAGCAACGGCCCCAGCGGCGTTCCGTAGCAACGGCCCCAGCGGCGTTCCGTAGCTGGTAATGGGGACATGCGTAAATGCCAACAAATTAGCTTTTGGGTCAGTGTGGTGTGTGTGTGTGTGGTGTGTGTGTAACCTTTATTTAACTAGCAAGTCAGTTAAGAACGCATGGATGGATGTGGTACAGCCTGGATTCGAACCAGGGACTGTAGTGATGCCTCTTGCTCTGAGATGCAGTGCCTTAGACCTCTGCATCCGCGTGTGTGTTAACTATTTAACTATAAGGCTTAAAAGGCAGCCAACATTTTTAGTATCGTTCTAATTGTTTTTGGCAAGGGAAATATTGTATCAGCCAAGAAGATGAGAAGATCCTGACCGGTTGCATCACTGCCTGGTGTGGCAACCGCTCGTTGGTTAAGGGCTTGTCTGTAAACATTTCACAGTACGGTCTACACCTGTTTGTATTCGGCGCATGGGACAAATAACATTTTGATTTGATCATCAAGCAGCTCAGCCACCCGAGCCACTGCCTGTTCTCCCCTCTACCATCTAGAAGATCATCAAGGACCCCAGCCACCCGAGCCACTGCCTGTTCTCCCCTCTACCATCTAGAAGATCATCAAGGACCCGAGCCACTGCCTGTTCTCCCCTCTACCATCTAGAAGATCATCAAGGACCCGAGCCACTGCCTGTTCTCCCTCTCTACCATCTAGAAGATCATCAAGGACCCGAGCCACTGCCTGTTCTCCCCTCTACCATCTAGAAGATCATCAAGGACCCCAGCCACCCGAGCCACTGCCTGTTCTCCCCTCTACCATCTAGAAGATCATCAAGGACCCCAGCCACCCGAGCCACTGCCTGTTCTCCCCTCTACCATCTAGAAGATCATCAAGGACCCGAGCCACTGCCTGTTCTCCCCTCTACCATCTAGAAGATCATCAAGGACCCCAGCCACCCGAGCCACTGCCTGTTCTCCCCTCTACCATCTAGAACAGGGGTGTCAAAGTCAAATGGACGGAGGGCCAAATAAAAAAATCAGCTACAAGACGAGGGCCGGACTGTTCGAATGTTCATTGAAAAATTTTTAAATGACGCATATAGTCTAGTGAACCTAATTGAACCTACTGAAAACCTAACAAATATATTACAATATGATCAGATAAATAAAGCAATATTTTCTTATGGCTCTGTCAGTAATCTTTAATTTTCAACAGACACAAAAGACAAATTTCCTTTATATAAATATCCCCATAACATGAACATTAAATGAAAGAAACCGGTATTCAAGGCACCATCAGTAGACTATATTTTCTATTTTAGCAAAAGTGGGCTAAATTTACTTCAAAGAAAAAACAATAATAGCAATTTTCTATCATCCACTCAACTGAAATATTTTTAAAATATAATTGGATTGAAATACAAAAAAATAAAGTGCAAAAATCTATTAATCAAAAACAACACTTTGTTTAAGGAGAAGTAACATGCAGTGAAAACAAATATTAAATTTTAACTTTTAAACTTGAACTGAGTAAAAACTCTAAATATGTGATTGCACAGTAATGTTCACTTGTTTGAGGTTGAGGGTGATACTTGGTGGTGTCCCATCTTTTCCACAAGTTCATCAATGTTCGGGGTAAGGCTCTGAGCTGAAGAAATCCTCAGAATTGAGTGGAGGTGTTCAGCAGTAAGTCGACTTCTGTGTGATGTTTTGTTCAGGTTCATCAAAGAAAACAGTTGTTCACACAGGTATGTGCTGCCAAACATAGACAACGTTTGAGCAGCCTGGATGCGCAGCTGGGGCATTGTGCCGGGGAGGAAACGGGCGAACTCCGCAGCACCCACTGCCGCATATTTTGCCCTCAGTGCATCATTGCATTGGAGGTCAATCAACTCCATTTGGAGGTTTGGTGGTGAGCTTTCCACGTCAACAGCAAATGGGTTACCGAGCAGTTCCAACCTGCTTTTTTGTGCTTCAAAGTCAGCAAATCGGCGTCGAAAGTCAGCGGCAAGCATACCTATTTTATCAGCCAACTGTGTGCTCGGGAACGCACTGGTAGAGAGCTTCTCTTTCATGGTCTGGCAGCTGGGAAAGTGGCTCAAATTTTCTTTCCGCATCTGCGTCTCCCACAGAGTCAGTTTGGTTTTAAATGCCTTCACTGTACTGTACATATCAGAGATGACACGATCCCGACCCTGCAGCTGCAAGTTTATTGCATTCAGATGACTCGTAATGTCACACAGAAAAGCCATTTCACACAGAAACATTTCGTCTCGGAGTTGTGTTGTGTCTTTCCCTTTGCTGTCCAAGAACAGACAAATCTCCTCACGAAGCTCGAAACATCTTTGAAGCACCTTTCCCTGGCTTAGCCATCGCACCTCTGTGTGATAAGGCAAATCACCATGCTCCGTTTCTAACTCCGTCAGAAATGCCTTGAACTGGCGGTGATTCAAACCTTTGGCTCTGATAAAGTTAACTGTGCGCGTGATGATGCTCATTACATGCTCCATTTTCAAGGCTTTACCGCACAACGCTTCCTGGTGTATGATACAATGATAAGCTGTCAGCTCACCTGTCGCGTTTTCCTCTTGCATCTTTTCCCGTATCTTCGCCACCAGTCCGCTCCTGTGTCCACACATCGCAGGTGCTCCGTCGGTTGTCAAACCCACAAGTTTTTCCCAAGGCAGCTCCATCTCATTTACACATCTTGACACCTCTTCATACAAATCATGCCCCGTAGTTGTGCCATGCATAGGACGTAAAGCCAAAAACTCCTCTGTCACGCTTAGGTTGGAGTCCACTCCGCGGATGAAAATTGACAACTGGGCAATGTCAGAAATGTCGGTGCTCTCATCCACAGCCAAGGAATATGCAATAAAATCTTTTCCCTTTTTCACAAGCTGCTCTTTTAGATTGATGGACAACTGGTCTACTCTCTCGGCAATGGTGTTTCTGCTCAGACTCACATTTAAAAAGAGTTGCCTTTTTTCTGGGCAAACTTCGTCACAAACTTTAATCATGCAGTTTTTGATGAAATCCCCCTCCGTAAATGGCCGGGCTGATTTAGCGATCTCTTCTGCCAAAATAAAACTGGCCTTGACAGCAGCCTGGCCTTGTGATTTGGCTTTTTTGAACAGAGCCTGTCGAGATTTGAGGCCTCGTTTTAATTCCTCTGCCTTTTGTAGCCTTTGTTCCATGTCCATATTCTTGTTTTTGTCCGCGTGTTTCGTTTCATAATGTCGTCTCAGATTATACTCTTTCAGTACCGCCACACTTTCTCCACACAGAAGACACACAGGTTTTCCAGCTACCTTCGTGAACATATACTCCGACTCCCACCTTGTTTGAAACCCCCGGTTCTCAGTATCCACCTTCCGTTTTGCCATTTTTGATGGGTATCTGAAAGTTAATTTTACTGTGATGCTGACGACTGCTGTGCCAATAAATATTGAAATGAAGCAGCCTACTGCTCGGTGCGTCACCTTTGCATTGTGGGAAATGTAGTATTGGTGCGTGTAAAAGATCTGCGGGCTGCCGGCTTGCTGCGGGCCGGTTCTAATAATAAATCAAGATCATCCCAGGGGCCGTAAAAAACCTTCTTGCGGGCCGGATGTGGCCCGCGGGCCTTGACTCTGACATATGTGATCTAGAAGATCATCAAGGACCCGAGCCACTGCCTGTTCTCCCCTCTACCATCTAGAAGATCATCAAGGACCCCAGCCACCCGAGCCACTGCCTGTTCTCCCTTCTACCATCTAGAAGATCATAAAGGACCCGAGCCACTGCCTGTTCTCCCTTCTACCATCTAGAAGATCATAAAGGACCCGAGCCACTGCCTGTTCTCCCTTCTACCATCTAGAAGGTGGAGACAGTACATGTGCATTGAAGCTGGGACAGAGAAACTGAACAACAGCTTCTATCTCCAGGCCATCAGTACTGAACTTTAGTCACTGTTACTAGCCTGCTACCACCCCCAGTACCCTGCTACCACCCCCTGAACTTTAGTACCACTGTTACCACTAGCCTGCTACCACCCGGTGCTCTACCAGCTAGCCCGCTACCACCCGGTGCTCTAGCCCGCTACCACCCGGTGCTAGCCCGCTACCACCCGGTGCTCTAGCCTGCTACCACCCGGTGGTAACATTATATATTACTGCACTGTTAACTAGAAACACAAACATTATATATTACTGTACTGTTGGAGCTACCAAACCTGTACGTTAGAAACATTATATATTACTGTACTGTTGGAACTAGAAAGACAAGCATTCTCTGCACCTGTTATGATATCTGTGTACTTAACTGATTAGAAATATTGAGTCCATGTTGCATCATGCTAGCTATGTGTTGTGTAACTGTTAGTTACTGGGTACAGCAGGGGAACTGGGGTTAGCCCCCGGGTACAGCAGGGGAACTGGGGTTAGCCGCAGGGGAACTGGGGTTAGCCCCCGGGTACAGCAGGGGAACTGGGGTTAGCCGCAGGGGAACTGTTGTTAGCCCCCGGGTACAGCAGGGGAACTGGGGTTAGCCGCAGGGGAACTGGGGTTAGCTACTGGGTACAGCAGGGGAACTGGGGTTAGCTGCCAGGTACAGCAGGGGAACTGGGGTTAGCCACTGGGTACAGCAGGGAAACTGGGGTTAGCCCCCGGGTACAGCAGGGGAACTGGGGTTAGCCCCCGGGTACAGCAGGGGAACTGGGGTTAGCCCCCGGGTACAGCAGGGGAACTGGGGTTAGCCCCCGGGTACAGCAGGGGAACTGGGGTTAGCCCCCGGGTACAGCAGGGGAACTGGGGTTAGCCCCCGGGTACAGCAGGGGAACTGGGGTTAGCCCCCGGGTATTGTTCATTATGTAGAGTGGAGAGGCCAGTTCCAGGGTCTGTCTGGCCCTCCCATCAACACCTACGTGTTTCTGTTGACTCAGCGTTACTCTCTTTGTCTGTGTGTGTGTGTGTCAAACAATATTAGCCACACACACACGCTGACACTCGCAGTGCCATGCAGGTCACTACACTGCTGTGCTCGTTAGCTACTGTTGTGCAGCTGTCCTGGGCATGCTGGTCAGCTGCCACTGAGTCAATGACTCAATCACACAAAGGAACTCAACAGCACCACTAGCTAAGAAGTGTAGACTAGCTCTATGCTAAGAAGTGGAGACTGGCTCTACGCTAAGAAGTGTAGACTAGCTCTGTGCTAAGAAGTGCAGACTAGCTCTGTGCTAAGAAGTGCAGACTAGCTCTGTGCTAAGAAGTGGAGACTGGCTCTTTGCTAAGAAGTGGAGACTGGATCTGCGCTAAGAAGTGGAGACTGGCTCTATGCTAAGAAGTGGAGACTGGCTCTACGCTAAGAAGTGTAGACTAGCTCTGTGCTAAGAAGTGCAGACTAGCTCTGTGCTAAGAAGTGCAGACTAGCTCTGTGCTAAGAAGTGGAGACTGGCTCTTTGCTAAGAAGTGGAGACTGGATCTGCGCTAAGAAGTGGAGACTGGCTCTATGCTAAGAAGTGGAGACTGGCTCTATGCTAAGAAGTGGAGACTGGCTCTATGCTAAGAAGTGGAGACTGGCTCTATGCTAAGAAGTGGAGACTGGCTCTATGCTAAGAAGTGGAGACTGGCTCTATGCTAAGAAGTGGAGACTGGCTCTATGCTAAGAAGTGGAGACTGGCTCTATGCTAAGAAGTGGAGACTGGCTCTATGCTAAGAAGTGGAGACTGGCTCTATGCTAAGAAGTGGAGACTGGCTCTATGCTAAGAAGTGGAGACTGGCTCTATGCTAAGAAGTGGAGACTGGCTCTATGCTAAGAAGTGGAGACTGGCTCTACGCTAAGAAGTGGAGACTGGCTCTACGCTAAGAAGTGGAGACTGGCTCTACGCTAAGAAGTGGAGACTGGCTCTACGCTGAGAAGTGGAGACTGGCTCTACGCTGAGAAGTGGAGACTGGCTCTACGCTGAGAAGTGGAGACTGGCTCTACGCTGAGAAGTGGAGACTGGCTCTACGCTGAGAAGTGGAGACTGGCTCTACGCTGAGAAGTGGAGACTGGCTCTACGCTGAGAAGTGGAGACTGGCTCTACGCTGAGAAGTGGAGACTGGCTCTACGCTGAGAAGTGGAGACCGGCTCTACGCTGAGAAGTGGAGACCGGCTCTACGCTGAGAAGTGGAGACCGGCTCTACGCTGAGAAGTGGAGACCGGCTCTACGCTGAGAAGTGGAGACCGGCTCTACGCTGAGAAGTGGAGACCGGCTCTACGCTAAGAAGTGGAGACCGGCTCTACGCTAAGAAGTGGAGACCGGCTCTACGCTAAGAAGTGGAGACCGGCTCTACGCTAAGAAGTGGAGACCGGCTCTACGCTAAGAAGTGGAGACCGGCTCTACGCTAAGAAGTGGAGACCGGCTCTACGCTAAGAAGTGGAGACCGGCTCTACGCTAAGAAGTGGAGACTGGCTCTACGCTAAGAAGTGGAGACTGGCTCTACGCTAAGAAGTGGAGACTGGCTCTACGCTAAGAAGTGGAGACTGGCTCTACGCTAAGAAGTGGAGACTGGCTCTACGCTAAGAAGTGGAGACTGGCTCTACGCTAAGAAGTGGAGACTGGCTCTACGCTAAGAAGTGGAGACTGGCTCTGTGCTAAGAAGTGGAGACTGGCTCTGTGCTAAGAAGTGGAGACTGGCTCTATGCTAAGAAGTGGAGACTGGCTCTGTGCTAAGAAGTGGAGACTGGCTCTGTGCTAAGAAGTGGAGACTGGCTCTGCGCTCTATAAAGTTACAGTGGTTATTTAAGTTATCCATACATGTTTATCTACTCTTCATACCTGCCGTTTGGTAAACAGGTGGGTTTGAATGTATTCCATAGATTACAATGGGTTTCAAATCTGGCTATATAATATGACTTTTACCATCATCATTCTTCTTCCTTGTGTGTTGTTGTGGTTGGTAATGTGTGTGTGTGTGTGTGTGTTGTGGTTGGTAATGTGTGTGTGTGTGTGTGTGTGTGTTGTGGTTGGTAATGTGTGTGTGTGTGTGTGTGTGTGTGTGTATCCATAACAGTGTTCAGTAAATTCTCAGACTTTCAAATCATTATTATTAGTGATAGGGGGGGGGGTTGATCGTTACATATCAGGATATTTATTTTGGATGATATCACAATAGTTTTGCGTTAGTTGTCTGTACCTGCACCAAAACTGCAGTTTGTTTCCGTCATAACTTGTTCTCTGTCTTTTTAAATGGGGAGACATTTTGTTTTCAGAACTGATCAAAACTAGTTCTCGGGCCTCCAGAGTGGCGCGGCGGTCTAAGGTACGCATCGCATTGCTTGTGGCATCATTACAGACCCGGGTTCGATCCCAGGCTGTGTCACAGCCGGCCGTGACCGGGAGACCTATGAGGCGACGCACAAGTGGCCCAGTGTCGTCTGGGTTAGGGGAGGGTTTGGCCCAGCGTCGTCTGGGTTAGGGGAGGGTTTGGCCCAGCGTCGTCCGGGTTAGGGGAGGGTTTGGCCCAGCGTCGTCCGGGTTAAGGGAGGGTTTGGCCCAGCGTCGTCCGGGTTAGGGGAGGGTTTGGCCCAGCGTTGTCCGGGTTAGGGGAGGGTTTGGCCGGCCAGGATGCCCTTGTCCTGTTCGCGCTCTAGCGACTCCTTGTGGCGGGCCAGGATGTCCTTGTCCCGTTCGCGCTCTAGACTCCTTGTGGCCGGCCAGGATGTCCTTGTCCCGTTCGTGCTCTAGCGACTCCTTGTGGCGGGCCAGGATATCCTTGTCCCGTTCGCGCTCTAGACTCCTTGTGGCGGGCCAGGATGTCCTTGTCCCATTCGTGCTCTAGCGACTCCTTGTGGCCGGCCAGGATATCCTTGTCCCATTCGTGCTCTAGCGACTCCTTGTGGCGGGCCAGGATATCCTTGTCCCGTTCGCGCTCTAGACTCCTTGTGGCGGGCCAGGTGCCTGTAAGCTGACTTCGGTCGCCAGCTGGAAGATATTTCCTCTGACACATTGGTGCGGTTGGCAGTGTTTCCTCCAACACATTGGTGCGGCTGGCTTCTGGGTTAAGCAAGCAGTGTGTCAAGAAGCAGTGCGGCTTGGCAGGGTCGTGTTTCGGAGGACGCACGGCTCTCGACCTTCGCCTCTCCTGAGTCCGTACGGGAGTTGCAGCAATGGGACAAGACTGCACCTACCAATTTGGATATCACGAAATTGGGGAGAAAATTAGTTAAACGTTTTATTTTTTGTATTTTATTTTTTTACAAAAGCTTGTTTTCTTGTCGCTCTGCATTAGACATATTGGTGAGCGATATGTTTGGAACATCAAATTGCAATAAAATGACAGTATCGAATCACAGTTTATATATATAGAATCTCAATGCATATGGAGAATCGCAAAACACATCGTATTGGCACCTACGTTTCGTGATATCTTATTGTGAGGTCCCTGGCAATTCCCAGCCCTAATTATTATTGTTGATGTTATTTTTTGTTGTGTGTAGATGTGCCTGGCCTGCCGGAGGGCAGCAACAGAAGACAGTGAAACTACCGTGGAGGGGAGCAACAGAAGACGGTGAAACTACCGTGGAGGGGAGCAGCAGAAGACCTTCTCATGGCCTGCCAGTCTGTCTCCATCATCAACATGGACGAGCAGGCCCTGCTGGGGCTCAACCCTAACGCAGATGCCTGCTATAGGCAGAAGGTAAGTCTCATTACACTGTTTGTGTGTGTGCAGTTCATTCATGTGCTTGTAGAGGACAAATCTTGCGGATCCAAACGCGTTGGCTCCTACAAATGATTCTCAGATCCCATGTAGACTGACCCATGTAGACTGACCCATGTAGACTGGTCCATGTAGACTGAACTTGATCCAAATGCATTGGCTCCTGCAAATGATTCTTAGAGCCATGTCGACTGACCCATGTAGACTGACCCATGTAGACTGACCCATGTAGACTCTCCATCCATGGGACTTGAACCAGCGCTCTGTCTCGTCAGACTCTCCATCCAGGGGACTTGACAACCAGTGCTCTGTCTCGTCAGACTGTCCATTCAGGGGACTTGAACCAGCGCTCTGTCTCGTCAGACTGTCCATCCGTGGGACTTGAACCAGCACTCTGTCTCGTCAGACTCTCCATCCAGGGGACTTGACAACCAGCGCTCTGTCTCGTCAGTCTCTCCATCCATGGGACTTGAACCAGCGCTCTGTCTCGTCAGACTCTCCATCCGTGGGACTTGAACCAGCGCTTTGTCTCGTCAGACTCTCCATCCAGGGGACTTGACAACCAGCGCTCTGTCTCGTCAGACTCTCCATCCAGGGGACTTGACAACCAGCGCTCTGTCTCGTCAGACTCTCCATCCAGGGGACTTGACAACCAGCGCTCTGTCTCGTCAGACTCTCCATCCAGGGGACTTGAACCAGCGCTCTGTCTCGTCAGACTCTCCATCCGAGGGACTTGACAAGTGCTCTCCACATTAAGTTGTTATGTTGTAACTGGTGCTGTTTACAGAGACCAGTACCACTCAGGAAGTTAAACATGGCTACAGGAAGTCAATGAGTGGGTTTGAGCGGTTCGCTACAGACCAATAGGCCTCTATATACAGTAATATACACGCGTTCAGTAATACAACAGCAATAGCTGTGGAACGTAAGGCTTCCACCTGGGATCTGCTGTGGAACACGAGGCTTCCACCTGGGATCTGCTGTGGAACACGAGGCTTCCACCTGGGATCTGCTGTGGAACACGAGGCTTCCACCTGGGATCTGCTGTGGAACACGAGGCTTCCACCTGGGATCTGCTGTGGAACACGAGGCTTCCACCTGGGATCTGCTGTGGAACACGAGGCTTCCACCTGGGATCTGCTGTGGAACACGAGGCTTCCACCTGGGATCTGCTGTGGAACACGAGGCTTCCACCTGGGATCTGCTGTGGAACACGAGGCTTCCACCTGGGATCTGCTGTGGAACACGAGGCTTCCACCTGGGATCTGCTGTGGAACACGAGGCTTCCACCTGGGATCTGCTGTGGAACACGAGGCTTCCACCTGGGATCTGCTGTGGAACACGAGGCTTCCACCTGGGATCTGCTGTGGAACGCAAGGCTTCCACCATGCTTTTTCAGATGTAGGCCTACACAGAAATACATGTCTAGGAAACCCACACCAACTCTGTGTCCTTGAGGCAGCCAGCCAGCCTGCCAACCAGCCTGCCAACCAGCCTGCCAGCCAGCCTGCCAACCAACCAGCCAGCCTGCCTAACTTGTTCCCTCTCCGCTGTCAGCACGAGTGTTGTTATGGCTGGCTGTAGAATTAGGTAGTTATGGGGGTTTGTGTGGCTGGCTACAGAATGGGGTAGTTATGGGGTTTGTGTGGCTGGCTGTAGAATGGGGTAGTTATGGGGGTTGTGTGGCTGGCTGTAGAATGGGGTAGTTATGGGGGTTGTGTGGCTGGCTACAGAATGGGGTAGTTATGGGGGTTGTGTGGCTGGCTGTAGAATGGGGTAGTTATGGGGGTTTGTGTGGCTGGCTGTAGAATGGGGTAGTTATGGGGTTTGTGTGGCTGGCTGTAGAATGGGGTAGTTATGGGGGTTGTGTGGCTGGCTGTAGAATGGGGTAGTTATGGGGGTTGTGTTGCTGGCTGCAGAATGGGGTAGTTATGGGGGTTTGTGTTGCTGGCTTGCTGTAGAATGGGGTAGTTATGGGGTTTGTGTGGCTGGCTGTAGAATGGGGTAGTTATGGGGGTTTGTGTGGCTGGCTGTAGAATGGGGTAGTTATGTGTCAGATTCAGAAGCTCTGTTTCTCTCCCTTTTCTAACTCTTGTTTCTCTCTCTGCTTCTGTTTCTCTCTCTCTGCTTCTGGTTCTCCTCCTCAGGCGATGGTGTATTTTGAGCAGTTGAAGGAGTCCCAGGATGCCTGGGAGGTGTGTGCAGAGGCCCTGGCTAAAGGCATTTACAGGTGAGACCCATTAGTTGGTAGGATTCTGATTAGAGACGGTACAGTATCCTTCTAGTCACACCTGGGAGGTTTCAGATTCAAACCTGTTGGTCTCCCTGTTGGTTCTTCTCTGGTCTCCCTGTTGGTCCTTCTCTGGTCTCCCTGTTGGCCTCCCTGTTGGTCCTTCTCTGGTCTCCCTGTTGGTCCTTCTCTGGTCTCCCTGTTGGTCTCCCTGTTGGTCCTTCTCTGGTCTCCCTGTTGGTCCTTCTCTGGTCTCCCTGTTGGTCCTTCTCTGGACTCTGGTCTCCCTGTTGGTGTCCCTGTTGGTCCTTCTCTGGACTCTGGTCTCCCTGTTGGTCCTTCTCTGGTCTCCCTGTTGGTCTCCCTGTGGGTCTCCCTGTTGGTCTCCCTGTTGGTTCTTCTCTGGTCTCCCTGTTTGTCTCCCTGTTTGTCTCCCTGTTTGTCTCCCTGTTGGTCCTTCTCTGGACTCTGGTCTCCCAGACCATATATTGTATTGTAATATCTTTATTAATCCCTCTCTCAGTGACGGCC
Organism: Oncorhynchus clarkii lewisi; assembly: GCF_045791955.1. Classification (NCBI taxonomy): domain Eukaryota; kingdom Metazoa; phylum Chordata; class Actinopteri; order Salmoniformes; family Salmonidae; genus Oncorhynchus; species Oncorhynchus clarkii. Next base: position 34,781,596 of record NC_092179.1, on the reverse strand, counting down.
CTG
>NC_092179.1:34759093-34779093 GCF_045791955.1 Oncorhynchus clarkii lewisi | reverse complement strand
TTCATCAACAACACTATTTGTTACTTGAGCTGTCGTTAGTTACACATTTCATCAACAACTCTATTTGTTACTTGAGCTGTCGTTAGTTACACGTTTTTATACAGTCATGAAGTTGACTCTCTTCCACACCTGAATTCCTGAATTGAAAAATTGTATTAGAAAATGAATTTCAATATAATATTCTCCGTCTCTGCTATCCCGACAATCCTCCCCTCCTCCTCTTCATCTTCTTCTTCCTTCCCTTCCTCTTCTTATTCCTTCCCCTCTTCCACTTCATCTTCTTCCTCCTCCTCCTTCCCCTCCACTTCATCCTTCCCCTCCTCCTCTTCATCTTCTTCCTCCTCCTCCTTCCCCTCCTCCTCTTCTTCCTTCTCTTTCCTTCTTCTTCCTTCCTCCTCCACTTCATCCTTCCCCTCCGTCTCCTTCCCTTCCTCCTCCTCCTCCTCTTCTTCCTCCTCCTCCTCTTCCTCCTCCTCCTCTTCTTCCTCCCCTCCCCCTCTTCTTCCTTCCCTTCCTCCTATTCATCCTTCCCCTCTTCTTCCTCCCCCCTCCTCTTCCTCCCCCTTCCTCCTCCTCCTCTCCAGTTAATGAACTCCCAACCAGAGAAGCCGTTCATCCGTAACAAGGCAGCCCAGGTGTTTGCTCTGACCTTCGTGATGGAGTACCTGACCCACTGGCCCAAGTTCTTCCACGACCTGCTGTCTCTAGTGGGCCTGAACCCACACGGGGTCGACGTCTACCTCAGAACACTGATGGCTATCGACGCTGAGGTGGTGGACAGAGACATCCTGCACTCCCCTGAGGTAAGAGGACACTGAGGTGGTGGACAGACACATCCTGCTCTCCCCTGAGGTAAGAGGACACTGAGGTGGTGGACAGAGACATCCTGCTCTCCCCTGAGGTAAGAGGACACTGAGGTGGTGGACAGAGACATCCTGCTCTCCCCTGAGGTAAGAGGACACTGAGGTGGTGGACAGAGACATCCTGCACTCCCCTGAGGTAAGAGGACACTGAGGTGGTGGACAGACACATCCTGCTCTCCCCTGAGGTAAGAGGACACTGAGGTGGTGGACAGAGACATCCTGCACTCCCCTGAGGTAAGAGGACGCTGAGGGTGTCCTCTCCTTCTCTTTTTCTCTCCTTCTCTTCTCTCTTTTTCTTTTCTCTAGGAGGTTTGTGGGAACACATTATTAAAGGATGGTATGAGGGAGCAGGTCATCCCCAGTCTCTAACTCTTCTCTCTCTCTCCCCTCTCTCCCCTCCCTCCTCTCTCTCTCTCTCCTCCCTCCTCCCTCTCTCTCTCTCTCTCTCTCTCTCTCTCCCCTTCCTCCTCTCTCTCTCCCCTTCCTCCTCTCTCTCTCCTCCCTCCTCTCTCTCTTCTCTCTCCTCCCTCCTCTCTCTTCTCTCTCTCTCTCTCCCCTCCCTCCTCTCCCTCCCCTCCCTCCTCTCTCTCTCTCCCCTCTCTCCCCTCCCTCCTCTCTCTCTCTCTCCTCCCTCCTCTCTCTTCTCTCTCCTCCCTCCTCTCTCTTCTCTCTCCTCCCTCCTCTCTCTCCTCTCTCTCTCTCTCTCTCTCTCTCTCTCTCTCTCTCTCTCTCCTCTCTCCTCTCTCCTCTCTCCTCTCTCCTCTCTCCTCTCCCCTCCCTCCTCTCTCTCTCTCCTCTCTCTAGGAGGTGCGTAGGAACACATTAATAAAAGATGGTATGAGGGAGCAGGTCATCCCCAGCCTGGTTGAGTCCTGGTACCAGATCCTCGGGGCCTATCAGCAGTCTCACCCTGAGATCACCTGTCAATGTCTGGAGGTAGTGGGGGCATACGTCTCCTGGATAGACCTCAACCTCATCGCCAACGACAGGTACGTCAGTCTGTCTGCCGTCAGTCTGTGTGGTCAGTGTCTGTGTGGTCAGTGTCTGTGTGGTCAGTCTGTGTGGTCAGTCATTTCATTCTCAACCAGGATCCCTATGGAACGCCGTTTGGGTCTTTGTGTGTATATAATATACACTATTTGACGGGCCAATGAAGCTTGTTGACCAATCAGGACCTGAATATGACGTCACATGATAATGTAACGCATTAATAATTTGTTTACGTAGTTATTACACACCGGTGCTCGACCAATCGGCGAAAGACAACACCCACGACAGGGAACGGTTGATTGTCAAGGGGAATGAACTCCATTATCTTAGTGTTAATGGATTTCGCCTTTTGAGTAATAATCTGCCAGTTATTTTCATGTAATTACATTAAGATATATGGGGGAACATGGGTATATTCTAGAGGTCGACCGATTATGATTTTTCAACGCCGATACCGATTAATCGGCCAATTTTTTAAATATTTTTTATATATAATATTTTTTATGTTAAAATGTATTTGTAATAATGACAATTACAACAATACTGAATGAACACTTATTTTAACTTAATATAATACATAAATAAAATACATTTAGCCTCAAGTAGATAATGAAACATGTTCAATTTGGTTTAAATAATGCAAAAACAAAGTGTTGGAGACGAAAGTAAAAGTGCAATATGTGCCATGTAAGAAAGCTAACGTTTCAGTTCCTTGCTCAGAACATGAGAACATATGAAAGCTGGTGGTTCCTTTTAACATGAGCCTTCAATATTCCCAGGTAAGAGGTTTTAGGTTGTAGTTATTATAGGAATTATAGGACTATTTCCCTCTATACCGTTTGTATTTCATTAACCTTTGACTATTGGATGTTCTTATAGGCACTTTAGTATTGCCAGTGTAACAGTATAGCTTCCGTCCCCCTCCTCGCTCCTCCCTGGGCTCGAACCAGCAACACAACGACAACAGCCACCATCGAAGCAGCGTTACCCATGCAGAGCAAGGGGAACAACTACCAGAAGTCTCAGAGAGATTGACGTTTGATATGCTATTAGCGCGCGCTAACTAGCTAGCCATTTCACCTCAGTTACACCAGCCTCATCTCGGGAGTTGATAGGTTTGAAGTCATAAACAGCGCAATGCTTGACGCACAACGAAGAGCTGCTGGCAAAACGCACGAAAGTGCTGTTTGAATGAATGTTTACGCGCCTTCTTCTGCCTACCACCGCTCAGTCAGATACTTAGATACTTGTATGCTCAGTCAGATTATATGCAACGCAGGACACGCTAGATAATATCTAGTAACCAATTTCAATAATTTTTTTCCTCATCAATCTACACACAATACCCCATAGTGACATCACAATACCCCATAGTGACATCACAATACCCCATAGTGACGTCACAATACCCCATAGTGACGTCACAATACCCCATAATGACAAAGCGAAAACAGGTTGTCTAGAAATTTTGCAAATGTATTAAAAATAAATTACAGATGCCTTATTTACGTCAGTGTTCAGACCCTTTGCTATGAGACTGGGCATTTGAGCCCAAGTGCATCATGTTGAAACTCATCAGATGAGCAGATGACTGGTCCTGGACCAGTGTGTTCCTGTCCCTCCAGGTTTATGAACCAGACACTAGATCAGATGACTGGTCCTGGACCAGTGTTTAACCAGTGTGTTCCTCTCCCTCCAGGTTTATGAACCAGACACTAGATCAGAGGACTGGTCCTGGACCAGTGTTTAACCAGTGTTTTCCTCTCCCTCCAGGTTTATGAACCAGACACTAGATCAGATGACTGGTCCTGGACCAGTGTTTAACCAGTGTGTTCCTCTCCCTCCAGGTTTATGAACCAGACACTAGATCAGATGACTGGTCCTGGACCAGTGTTTAACCAGTGTGTTCCTCTCCCTCCAGGTTTGTGAACCTGCTGCTGAGTCAGATGTCTGTGGAGGACCTGAGAGAGGAGGCGTGTGACTGTCTGTTTGAGATTGTCTCTAAAGGAATGGCCCCGACAGACAAGACCAAGCTGGTCGAGTCCCTCTGTCAGGTCCTGCAGTCGGCTGGCTTCTTCAACGTGGACCAGGTAGGTACACACACACACACACACACACACCACATAACAGACAAGACCAAGCTGGTCGAGTCCCTCTGTCAGGTCCTGCAGTCGGCTGGCTTCTTCAACGTGGACCAGGTAGGTACACACACACACACACACACACCACATAACAGACAAGACCAAGCTGGTCGAGTCCCTCTGTCAGGTCCTGCAGTCGGCTGGCTTCTTCAACGTGGACCAGGTAGGTACACACACAGACACTCACACCATAACACACACACACCACATAACTAACACACCACACACCACACACACACCATAACACAACACATACACCACATAACTCACACACCACACACACACTCGCTACTCCATTTCCCACAGTCCAACAAAAGGCCAAAGGCTCCATTTCCTCTTCCTCCTCACCTCTACTTCCTGAATGGATGTGAAACTGTTTCCTGTTTATACCTGAAAAGCCCCCCCCCCCCCCCCCCCCCCGTTTCCTGTCTTGGCTCCATCAGGAGGAGGATGTGGACTTCCTGGCTAAGTTCTCCAGACTGGTGAACGGGATGGGCCAGTCTCTGGTGCTGAGCTGGACCAAACTGGCCAAGGGGGGCGCCGTGAAGGAAGCCGCCGAGGCGCTGCGTGCCCTCGAGACCAAGGTTCCTCTGCTCCTCCAGCTACTGGTCCACGACGACGATGACATCTCAGCCAACATCGTAGGCTTCTGCTACGACTACCTGAACGTACTCAAACAGGTGAGATACACCCTGCTAGTTGGGAATATGGCTCCCTATTCTCTATGTGCACTACATCTGATCAGAGGTCTATGGGAATATGGCTCCCTATTCTCTATGTGCACTACATCTGACCAGAGGCCTATGGGAATATGGCTCCCTATTCTCTATGTGCACTACATCTGATCAGAGGCCTATGGGAATATGGCTCCCTATTCTCTATGTGCACTACATCTGACCAGAGGCCTATGGGAATATGTGCACTACATCTGACCAGAGGTCTATGGGAATATGGCTCCCTATTCTCTATGTGCACTACATCTGACCAGAGGTCTATGGGAATATGGCTCCCTATTCTCTATGGCACCTTATTCCATCCAGGCCTCTGGTCAAATGTTGTGCACTATGAAGGGAATAGTGTAATTTGGGCCACTCTAGATATAGACACTCTAGATGTATCTTTACCAGACAGGAGAGGGAGACACTCTAGATGTATCTTTACTAGACAGGAGAGGGAGACACTCTACATTCTAGATGTATCTTTACCAGACAGGAGAGGGAGTCACTCTACACTCTAGATGTATCTTTACTAGACAGGAGAGGGAGACACTCTACACTCTAGATGTATCTTTACCAGACAGGAGAGGGAGTCACTCTACACTCTAGATGTATCTTTACCAGACAGGAGAGGGAGTCATTCTACACTCTAGATGTATCTTTACCAGACAGGAGAGGGAGACACTCTACATGTATCTTTACCAGACAGGAGAGGGAGTCACTCTAGATGTATCTTTACTAGACAGGAGAGGGAGACACTCTAGATGTATCTTTACCAGACAGGAGAGGGAGACACTCTAGATGTATCTTTACTAGACAGGAGAGGGAGTCACTCTACACTCTAGATGTATCTTTACCAGACAGGAGAGGGAGTCACTCTACACTCTAGATGTATCTTTACCAGACAGGAGAGGGAGACACTCTAGATGTATCTTTACCAGACAGGAGAGGGAGACACTCTAGATGTATCTTTACCAGACAGGAGAGGGAGTCACTCTACACTCTAGATGTATCTTTACCAGACAGGAGAGGGAGTCACTCTACACTCTAGATGTATCTTTACTAGACAGGAGAGGGAGTCACTCTACACTCTAGATGTATCTTTACTAGACAGGAGAGGGAGTCACTCTACACTCTAGATGTATCTTTACTAGACAGGAGAGGGAGTCACTCTACACTCTAGATGTATCTTTACCAGACAGGAGAGGGAGTCACTCTACACTCTAGATGTATCTTTACTAGACAGGAGAGGGAGACACTCTACACTCTACATGTATCTTTACTAGACAGGAGAGGGAGTCACTCTACACTCTAGATGTATCTTTACTAGACAGGAGAGGGAGTCACTCTACACTCTAGATGTATCTTTACCAGACAGGAGAGGGAGTCACTCTACACTCTAGATGTATCTTTACCAGACAGGAGAGGGAGTCACTCTAGATGTATCTTTACCAGACAGGAGAGGGAGACACTCTAGATGTATCTTTACTAGACAGGAGAGGGAGTCACTCTACACTCTAGATGTATCTTTACCAGACAGGAGAGGGAGTCACTCTACACTCTAGATGTATCTTTACCAGACAGGAGAGGGAGACACTCTAGATGTATCTTTACCAGACAGGAGAGGGAGTCACTCTAGATGTATCTTTACCAGACAGGAGAGGGAGTCACTCTACACTCTAGATGTATCTTTACTAGACAGGAGAGGGAGTCACTCTACATGTATCTTTACTAGACAGGAGAGGGAGTCACTCTAGATGTATCTTTACCAGACAGGAGAGGGAGTCACTCTACACTCTAGATGTATCTTTACCAGACAGGAGAGGGAGTCACTCTAGATGTATCTTTACTAGACAGGAGAGGGAGTCACTCTACACTCTAGATGTATCTTTACCAGACAGGAGAGGGAGTCACTCTACACTCTAGATGTATATTTACCAGACAGGAGAGGGAGTCACTCTAGATGTATCTTTACCAGACAGGAGAGGGAGTCACTCTAGATGTATCTTTACCAGACAGGAGAGGGAGTCACTCTACACTCTAGATGTATCTTTACCAGACAGGAAAGGGAGTCACTCTACACTCTAGATGTATCTTTACCAGACAGGAGAGGGAGTCACTCTACACTCTAGATGTATCTTTACTAGACAGGAGAGGGAGTCACTCTAGATGTATCTTTACCAGACAGGAGAGGGAGTCACTCTACACTCTAGATGTATCTTTACCAGACAGGAGAGGGAGACACTCTAGATGTATCTTTACCAGACAGGAGAGGGAGTCACTCTACACTCTAGATGTATCTTTACCAGACAGGAGAGGGAGAAACTCTAGATGTATCTTTACTAGACAGGAGAGGGAGTCACTCTAGATGTATCTTTACCAGACAGGAGAGGGAGTCACTCTAGATGTGTCTTTACTAGACAGGAGAGGGATTCACTCTACACTCTAGATGTATCTTTACTAGACAGGAGAGGGAGTCACTCTAGATGTGTCTTTACTAGACAGGAGAGGGAGACACTCTAGATGTATCTTTACTAGACAGGAGAGGGAGTCACTCTAGATGTGTCTTTACTAGACAGGAGAGGGAGTCACTCTACACTCTAGATGTATCTTTACCAGACAGGAGAGGGAGTCACTCTAGATGTGTCTTTACTAGACAGGATGGAAACCATAGAAATATAATCTTTATAACGGGTGTGGAGTAGCCCCTCAGACCACTGTCATGTGACAGCGTCCTCAATAGGGTCCGGTTGGCACGGTAACATGACGTAAACTTGTGTTCATCTGCTTAATCTTCCTCAAGGGGTCCGAGTGGCAGAGTCACATGCCTCAGGTAGGGAGAGGAGGACAGGAGGCCATTGAAGAGTACTGGGACTCAGACAAGGTGGAGGAAACTGTCCACACTAACTGACCCCAATCATTATCATTACCCCCCCCTGTTCCAGGAAGAGACAGCAATGGATTAGCTGAATAACTGTCTGAATTATTCTACATTTACAACAAATATAGACTTGGAAATGGCCGTGGTATAATTGACTTTACAAACCAACAACACATTCAAGTTTAACTTTCCAAATGATGCAGAACATTTAGTGTGTGTGTGTGTGTGTGTGTGTGTGTGTGTATCATAGTTAGCTGGCTAGTCTGTCCTGCTGTCTGGAATAGCCCACTGCGTTGTATTAAAAGGCCTGTGGTTGTGTCTCATAATGAGAACATTCTGCTGTGTGTCTCATAATGAGAACATTCTGGTGTGTGTCTCATAATGAGAACATTCTGGTGTGTGTCTCATAATGAGAACATTCTGGTGTGTGTCTCATAATGAGAACATTCTGGTGTGTGTCTCATAATGAGAACATTTTGTTGTGTCATAATGAGAACATTCTGTTGTGTCATAATGAGAACATTCTGTTGTGTCATAATGAGAACATTCTGTTGTGTCATAATGAGAACATTCTGTTGTGTCATAATGAGAACATTCTGTTGTGTCTCATAATGAGAACATTCTGCTGTGTCTCATAATGAGAACATTCTGGTGTGTGTCATAATGAGAACATTCTGGTGTCTCATAATGAGAACATTCTGTTGTGTCATAATGAGAACATTCTGTTGTGTCATAATGAGAACATTCTGTTGTGTCATAATGAGAACATTCTGTTGTGTCATAATGAGAACATTCTGTTGTGTCATAATGAGAACATTCTGTTGTGTCATAATGAGAACATTCTGTTGTGTCATAATGAGAACTTTCTGCTGTGTCTCTCCTCTTCTAGTTCCCGCTGCTGACAGACCAACAGAAGACTCATGTTGAGGTGCGATTTCATCAGGAACTCTTTGGGCTGGTTTCCCAGACACAGATGAGTCCTAGTTCTGGACTAAAAATATGTTAGGAATATAATTACTCTGTGTCTGGGGAAACCAGCCACTAGCTTTTAAAACCTTTTCTAGTGTCTGTCCATCTGTCATCTTGTTAGCAGATATATCCAGTATGGAAATAAAATGCAAATCAATTTCTAACAATTTTGACATGTTTTGGGGATTTTTTTGTTGTTATTCTGTCTCTCACTGTTCAAATAAACCTACCATTAAAATTAGACTGATCATTTCTTTGTCAGTGGGCAAACGTACAAAATCAGCAGGGGATCAAATACCTTTTTCCCCTCACTGTATCCAGTATGTTGACTGTGCTCTCTGTCTCACCAGGACATCATGTTGGCCGTCATGAAGAAACTAACTTATGATGAAGAGTACAACTTTGACAACGAGGTAAAAACTTTGAGTGAGTTTTAAATTGTGGGGGGAGTTGAACAGCATTTTCATTACTCACTGTCTCCATCTTCCTCTGTCCATCTCTTCCCCCCTCTTCCTCTGTCCATCTCTTCCCCCCTCTTTCTCTGTCCATCTCTTCCCCCCTCTTTCTCTGTCCATCTCCTCCCCCCTCTTTCTCTCTCCTTTCTCTCTCCTCTCTCTCTCCTTTCTCTTTCTCTCGCTCCTTCTCTCTCTCCTTTCTCTCTATCTCATTCTCCTTCTCTTTCTGTCTCTGTCTCTCTCTTCCTCTATCCTCTCTCTCTCTCTCTGTCTCTCTGCCTCAGGGGGAGGATGAAGCGATGTTTGTAGAGTACAGGAAACAGTTGAAGATGCTGTTGGATCGCCTGGCTCAGGTGTCTCCTGACCTGCTCCTGGAAGCTGTAGGCAGAGTCTTCAACAACACCATACAGTAAGACTCCATCTTGTTTTGTTCCCCGATGTCCACCTTATTTCCTAACTTTGCCCCTTGTTTTAAACGACTGTTGTGAAGAAGCGTGTATTGATCCTGATTGTGTGTCTCAGGCATTGGCAGACGGCGTCCTTCATGGAGGTGGAGGTGGCCATCAGGCTGCTGTACATGCTAGGAGAGGCTCTGCCTGCGTCTCACGGAGCTCACTTCTCTGGCGACACGGCCAAGACCTCCGCCCTGCAGGATATGATGAGAACGGTGAGTTACACACAGCCAGCCAGTCCGCTGACAACCCTTGATCCTGATGTCTGACATCATGTTCTCCCTGTCTCCTCAGCTGGTCTCCTCTGGTCTCAGTGGTTACCAACACAGTCTGTTGTTTCTAATGTCTGACATCATATCCTGTGTTCTCCCTGGTCTCCTCAGCTGGTCTCCTCTGGTCTCAGTGGTTACCAACACACGTCTGTGTCGCTGGAGTTCTTCGAGACGGTGGTTCGTTACGACAAGTTCTTCCTGGTTGAACCGCAGCACATTCCTATTGTCCTGGTTAGTACTGCAGTACTAGACTGTCTGTCCTAGCTCAGTCAATGAACTCTACCTTTTAACATTGTGTCTTCACAGTGTTGAGGAGAGGGACAGTGGACCCCTGGATAAAGGGGAGGTTTTGTATCAGTGTTGAGGAGAGGGACAGTGGACCCCTGGATAAAGGGGAGGTTTTGTATCAGTGTTGAGGAGAGGGACAGTGGACCCCTGGTTAAAGGGGAGGTTTTGTATCAGTGTTGAGGGGAGGGACAGTGGACCCCTGGATAAAGGGGAGGTTTTGTATTAGTGTTGAGGAGAGGGACAGTGGACCCCTGATTAAAGGGGAGGTTTTGTATCAGTGTTGAGGAGAGGGACAGTGGACCCCTGGATAAAGGGGAGGTTTTGTATCAGTGTTGAGGAGAGGGACAGTGGACCCCTGGTTAAAGGGGAGGTTTTGTATCAGTGTTGAGGAGAGGGACAGTGGACCCCTGGATAAAGGGGAGGTTTTGTATCAGTGTTGAGGGACAGTGGACCCCTGGTTAAAGGGGAGGTTTTGTATCAGTGTTGAGAGGGACAGGGGAGGTTTGTATCAGTGTTGAGGAGAGGGACAGTGGACCCCTGGTTAAAGGGGAGGTTTTGTATTAGTGTTGAGGAGAGGGACAGTGGACCCCTGGTTAAAGGGGATGTTTTGTATCAGTGTTGAGGAGAGGGACAGTGGACCCCTGGTTAAAGGGGAGGTTTTGTATCAGTGTTGATGAGAGGGACAGTGGACCCCTGGTTAAAGGGGAGGTATTGTATCAGTGTTGAGGAGAGGGACAGTGGACCCTTGGTTAAAGGGGAGGTTTTGTATCAGTGTTGAGGAGAGGGACAGTGGACCCCTGGTTAAAGGGGAGGTTTTGTATCATTGTGTTACTGTGTCCCCTGTAGATGTCCTTTCTGGACCATCGCGGTCTGAGACACAGCAGTCCTAAGGTCCGTAGCAGAGTGGCCTACCTCTTCTCACGGTTCGTCAAGACACTGCAGTAAGTCCAGCTGTACCGTCACTAAGCACGCGTTACTCTGTGTTCCCAATGGGCCCTTTTCCCTATATAGTGCACTACTATAGACCAGAGCCCTATTCCCTATATAGTGCACTACTATAGACCAGAGCCCTATTCCCTATATAGTGCACTACTTTAGACAAGAGCCCTATTCCCTATATAGTGCACTACTATAGACCAGAGCCCTATTCCCTATATAGTACACTACTTTAGACCAGAGTCCTATTCCCTATGTAGTGCACTACTTTAGACCAGGGCCCTATTCCCTATATAGTGCACTACTTTAGACCAGGGCCCTATTCCCTATATAGTGCACTACTCTAGAACAGAACTCTATTCCCTATATAGTGCACTACTTTAGACCAGAGCTCTATGGGTCCTTGTTGTAGATTATAGGGTACCTGTTGGGTCACAGGACCAGTATTATCAGCAGACTGGTTGGACCCTGTCCTGGTAGTCAACACCAGATCACCAGAAAGCAGGACATGTCGTTATATAGTTCTAGAAGGTTCTTTGTGTTTGACCCCAACCCTGTCCTCTGTTTACAGTAATAATTCTAGAAGGTTATTTGTGATTTGACCCCAACCCTGTCCTCTGTTTACAGTAATAATTCTAGAAGGTTCTTTGTGATTTGACCCCAACCCTGTCCTCTGTTTACAGTAATAATTCTAGAAGGTTATTTGTGATTGACCCCAACCCTGTCCTCTGTTTACAGTAATAATTCTAGAAGGTTCTTTGTGATTTGACCCCAACCCTGTCCTCTGTTTACAGTAATAGTTCTAGAAGGTTCTTTGTGATTTGACCCCAACCCTGTCCTCTGTTTACAGTAATAATTCTAGAAGGTTCTTTGTGATTGACCCTAACCCTGTCCTCTGTTTACTCTGTTGCCAGTAAACACATGAACTCCTTCATTGAAGACATCCTGTCCAGGATACAGGACCTGCTGGAGCTAGCTCCTCCTGTAAGTTACCTCTCACACATTACCCTCCACACATTACACTTTACAGACCTGCTGGAGCTCCTCCTGTAAGTTACCCCTCCCCTCATATACATTGCCCTCTACACATTACCCTCTACAGACCAGCTGGAGCTCATCCTGTAAGTTACCTCTCCCCTCATATACATTACCCTCTACAGACCAGCTGAGCTAGCACCTCCTGTAAGTTACCTCTCCCCTCATATACATTACCCTCTATAGACCTGCTGAGCTAGCACCTCCTGTAAGTTACCCCTCCCCTCATATACATTACCCTCTACAGTATCTCTCTTCACTGACCTACATTACCATCAACAGCATCTCTCCAATGACTTACCCTCCATACATTACCCTCTACAGCATCTCTCTCCACTGACTTACCCTCTATACATTACCCTCTACAGCATCTCTCTCCAATGACTTACCCTCCATACATTACCCTCTACAGCATCTCTCTCCACTGACTTACCCTCCATACATTACCCTCTACAGCATCTCTCTCCACTGACTTTACCTCCATACATTACCCTCTACAGCATCTCTCTCCAATGACTTACCCTCCATACATTACCCTCTACAGCATCTCTCTCCAATGACTTACCCTCTTACCCTCCCTTTGTACTGACCTTCATTCCCCTCCATACATTACCCTCTACAGCTCTCTCTCTCTTCAATGACCTACCTTACCATCCATACATTACCCTCCCTCTGTACTGACATTCATTCCCCTCCCTACATTACCCTCTACAGCTCTCTCTTCACTGACCTACCCTCAATACATTATGCTCTCTGTACTGACCTTCATTCCCCTCCATACATTCCCCTCTACAGCTCTCTCTCTTCACTGACCTACCTTACCCTCCATACATTACCCTCCCCCTGTACTGACCTACCTTACCCACCATACATTACCCTCCCCCTGTACTGACCTACCTTACCTTACCTACCATACATTACCCTCCCTCTGCACTGACCTTCATTCCCCTCCCTCTGCACTGACCTTCATTCCCCTCCATACATTACCCTCCCTCTGTACTGACCTACCTTACCCTCCATACATTACCTTCCCTCTGTACTGACCTACCTTACCCTCCATACATTACCCTCCCTCTGTACTGACCTACCTTACCCTCCATACATTACCCTCCCTCTGTACTGACCTACCTTACCCTCCATACATTACCCTCACTCTGTACTGACTTTCATTACCTTCCATACATTACCCTCCATACATTACCCTCCCTCTGTACTGACCTACCTTACCCTCCATACATTACCCCCCCTCTGTACTGACCTACCTTACCCTCCATACATTACCCTCCCTCTGTACTGACCTACCTTACCCTCCATACATTACCCTCACTCTGTACTGACATTCATTACCTTCCATACATTACCTTCCATACATTACCCTCCCTCTGTACTGATCTTCATTACCTTCCATACATTACCCTCCCTCTGTACTGACCTACCTTACCCTCCATACATTACCCTCCCCCTTGACTGACCTTCATTCCCATCCATACATTACCCTCCCTCTGTACTGACCTACCTTACCCTCCATACATTACCCCCCCTCTGTACTGACCTACCTTACCCTCCATACATTACCCTCCCTCTGTACTGACCTACCTTACCCTCCATACATTACCCTCACTCTGTACTGACATTCATTACCTTCCATACATTACCTTCCATACATTACCCTCCCTCTGTACTGATCTTCATTACCTTCCATACATTACCCTCCCTCTGTACTGACCTACCTTACCCTCCATACATTACTGACCTTCATTCTCCTCCATACATTACCCTCCCTCTGTTCTGACCTACCTTACCCTCCATACATTACCCCCCCTGTACTGACCTTCCTTCCCCTCCCATATGTGCCTCAGGAGAACGGTTTCCCTGCGCTGCTGACCAGCGATGACCAGCTGTTTATATTTGAGACGGCGGGGGTGTTGATCGTCCACGGAGAGAGTCCCGCGGAGAGGAAGCAGGCGCTGATGAGATCCCTGCTGACGCCGCTGACCGACGCCTTCCGTCTGCTGCTGGCCAAACTGGCCTCTGAGAGGGAGGAGGAGAGGCAGGCTGCGCTGGCCGACTGTCTGAGTCACGCTGTTGGCTTCGCTAGGTAAATATCCAAACACTGACCCTGATATCCAAACAAACACTACCCCCTGATATCCAAACAAACACTACCCCCTGATATCCAAACAAACACTACCCCCTGATATCCAAACAAACACTACCCCCTGATATCCAAACAAACACTACCCCCTGATATCCAAACAAACACTACCCCATGATATCCAAACAAACACTACCCCATGATATCCAAACAAACACTACCCCCTGATATCCAAACAAACACTACCCCCTGATATCCAAACAAACACTACCCCCTGATATCCAAACAAACACTACCCCATGATATCCAAACAAACACTACCCCATGATATCCAAACAAACACTACCCCATGATATCCAAACAAACACCACCCCCTGATATCCAAACAAACACTACCCCATGATATCCAAACAAACACTACCCCTAGTAACACTGAGCCCTAGTAACACTAAGCCCTAGTAACACTAAGCCCTAGGAACACTAAGCCCTAGTAACACTAAGCCCTAGTAACACTAAGCCCTAGTAACACTGAGCCCTAGGAACACTGAGCCCTAGTAACACTAAGCCCTAGTAACACTAAGCCCTAGTAACACTAAGCCCTAGTAACACTAAGCCCCAGGAACACTAAGCCCTAGTAACACTAAGCCCTAGTAACACTAAGCCCTAGTAACACTAAGCCCTAGTAACACTGAGCCCTAGTAACACTGAGCCCTAGTAACACTAAGCCCTAGTAACACTAAGCCCTAGGAACACTAAGCCCTAGGAACACTAAGCCCCAGTAACACTGAGCCCTTGGAACACTAAGCCCAGTAACACTAAGCCCTAGGAACACTAAGCCCTAGTAACACTAAGCCCTAGGAACACTATGCCCTTGGAACACTAAGCCCTAGTAACACTAAGCCCTAGTAACACTAAGCCCTAGTAACACTGAGCCCTAGTAACACTGAGCCCTAGTAACACTGAGCCCTAGTAACACTGAGCCCTAGTAACACTAAGCCCTAGGAACACTAAGCCCTAGGAACACTAAGCCCTAGGAACACTAAGCCCTAGTAACACTAAGCCTTAACCCCCAACTGCAACATTTGGTTATAAGTAAGGCCCAGTGGGCGTATCGAGTGGCCAGCGGTCTAAGGCACTGCATCGCAGCGCTAGAAGCTGACCCGGGTTTGATCCCAGGCTGTGTCGTAGCCGGCCCGCGACCGAGAGACCCATGAGGCGGCACACAATTGGCCCAGCATCGTCCGGGTTGGGCTATTCTGGTATTTTATTAGGATCCACATTAGCTGTTGCAAAAGCAGCAGCTACTCTTCCTGGGGTTCCACACAGAGCACAGAACCCAGAGCACAGAACCCAGAGCACAGAACCCAGAGCACAGAACCCAGAGCACAGAACCCAGAGCACAGAACCCAGAGCACAGAACCCAGAGCACAGAACCCAGA
Organism: Oncorhynchus clarkii lewisi; assembly: GCF_045791955.1. NCBI lineage: Eukaryota > Metazoa > Chordata > Actinopteri > Salmoniformes > Salmonidae > Oncorhynchus > Oncorhynchus clarkii. Next base: position 34,763,561 of record NC_092179.1, on the reverse strand, counting down.
GCACAGAACCCAGAGCACGGAACCCAGAGCACAGAACCCAGAGCACAGAGCCCAGAGCACAGAACCCAGAGCACAGAACCCAGAGCACAGAACCCAGAGCACAGAACCCAGAACCCAGAACACAGAACCCAGAACACAGAACCCAGAACACAGAACCCAGAGCACTGGGGTCGACATGAAACATAATACAGAACATCAATAGACGACAACAGCTCAAGGACAGAACTACATACACGTTTAAAGGCACACGTATCCTACATATCAATACATACAAACTATCTAGGTCCAATAGAGGAGAGGAGTTGTGCCACCAGGTGATGCTGTATCTGCCCTCATATCAATACATACAGACTATCTAGGTCCAATAGAGGAGAGGAGTTGTGCCACCAGGTGATGCTGTATCTGCCCTCATATCAATACATACAGACTATCTAGGTCCAATAGAGGAGAGGCGTTGTGCCACCAGGTGTTGCTGTATCTGCCCTCATATCAATACATACAGACTATCTAAGTCCAATAGAGGAGAGGAGTTGTGCCACCAGGTGATGCTGTATCTGCCCTCATATCAATACATACAGACTATCTAGGTCCAATAGGGGAGAGGCGTTGTGCCACCAGGTGATGCTGTATCTGCCCTCATATCAATACATACAGACTATCTAGGTCCAATAGGGGAGAGGAGTTGTGCCACCAGGTGTTGCTGTATCTGCCCTCATATCAATACATACAGACTATCTAGGTCCAATAGAGGAGAGGCGTTGCTTTATCTGCCCTCATATCAATACATACAGCAATCTAGGTCCAATAGAGGAGAGGAGTTGTGCCACCAGGTGATGCTGTATCTGCCCTCATATCAGTACATACAGACTATCTAGGTCCAATAGGGGAGAGGCGTTGTGCCACCAGGTGTTGCTGTATCTGTTTTGTTAAACCAGGTTTGCTGTTTATTTGAGCAATATGAGATGGAAGGAAGTTCCATGCAATAAGGGCTCAATATAATACTGTACGCTTTCTTGGATTTGTTCTGGATTTGTGGACGGTGAAAAGACCCCTGGTGGCATGTCTAAGTGTGTGTGTCAGGGCTGTGCGTAAGTTGACTACGCAAACAATTAGGGATTTTCAACACATTAATGTTTCTTATCAAAAGAAGTGCCAGCCAGACCCAGTCACTCAACATCAGCCCCCGACCTCACTAAGGCTGTTGAGGCTGAATGGAAGCAAGTCCCCACAGCAACATTCCCACTTCTAGTGGAAAGCCTTCCCAGAAGAGTGGAGGCTGTTATAGCAGCAATGTTCCTACATCTAGTGGAACGCCTTCCCAGAAGAGTGGAGGCTGTTATAGCAGCAATGTTCCAACATCTAGTGGAACGCCTTCCCAGAAGAGTGGAGGCTGTTATAGCAGCAATGTTCCAACATCTAGTGGAAAGCCTTCCCAGAAGAGTGGAGGCTGTTATAGCAGCAATGTTCCAACATCTAGTGGAAAGCCTTCCCAGAAGAGTGGAGGCTGTTATAGCAGCAATGTTCCAACATCTAGTGGAAAGCCTTCCCAGAAGAGTGGAGGCTGTTATAGCAGCAATGTTCCAACATCTAGTGGAAAGCCTTCCCAGAAGAGTGGAGGCTGTTATAGCAGCAATGTTCCAACATCTAGTGGAAAGCCGTAGTCTTCAGAGATAATGTCTGGTCATGTCGTGTAGTCTTCAGAGATAATGTCTGGTCATGTACAGTAGTCTTCCGAGATAATGTCTGGTCATGTAGTGTTGTCTTCAGAGATAATGTCTGGTCATGTAGAGTAGTCTTCAGAGATAATGTCTGGTCATGTAGAGTAGTCTTCAGAGATAATGTCTGGTCACGTACAGTAGTCTTCAGAGATAATGTCTGGTCATGTAGTCTTCAGAGAATGTCTGGTCGTGTAGTGTCGTCTTCAGAGATAATGTCTGGTCATGTAGTGTCGTCTTCAGAGATAATGTCTGGTCATGTAGTGTAGTCTTCAGAGATAATGTCATGTCGTGTGTCTTAAAGTCATGTGAATAAATGGTTAATAAGTGATGAGCAGTAATGGCCTTTTATTTCATTCTGTTACAGCATTCAACCCACATAATGCATAAAACATTCACTAGTTATTTATAGAACTGAAACCGAACCCACCTCAAAAAGCACTAATCGCTCAGCACTCTTCTCTCTGGGTTTACAAGTTCTGTTCCTGCTAATACAACCCCTCCCTCTCTCTCTCCCCTTTCTCTCCCCCTCCCTCTCTCTCTGTTCCCCTCTCTCCCTCTCCCTCCTCTAGTCGTACCAGTAAGGCGTTCAGCAACAAGCAGACAGTGAAGCAGTGTGGATGTACTGAAGTCTACAGAGACTGTCTGCAGACCTTCCTGCCTGCACTGAGCTGTCCTGTCCAGAGGGGGTCTCTGCGTAGCGCTGTCCGCTCCTTCCTCCACCGCATGATCATCTGTCTCGAAGAAGAGGTCCTGCCCTTCGTCCCTGCGGCATCGGAGCACATGCTGAAGGACTGCGAGGCCAGGGACCTGCAGGAGTTCATACCCCTCATCAGTCAGATCACCGCTAAGTTCAAGGTAACCAGGGACCTGCAGGAGTTCATACCCCTCATCAGTCAGATCACCGCTAAGTTCAAGGTAACCAGGGGGACCTGCAGGAGTTTATACCCTCATCAGTCAGATCACCGCCAAGTTCAAGGTAACCAGGGACCTGCAGGAGTTTATACCCTCATCAGTCAGATCACCGCCAAGTTCAAACCCTCATCAGTCAGATCACCACCAAGTTCAAGGTAACCAGGGACCTGCAGGAGTTCATACCCCTCATCAGTCAGACACCAAGTTCAAGGTAACCAGGGACCTGCTACACAGAGGACATCTGGGGCTGGTCTCCTGGACTAAGGTAGGATCTCCATAGGAAGGGTTTTAGTCCATGACTAAGATTCATCTGTCCAGGAAACCGGCCCTTACCAAATATCTATGGTAGAGGACTGACTGCTAACAGGCCAGCTAAAAGGGTTAGGTTTAGGGTTAGTCAATGTCCACATTCCCTGGGGTTTAGGATTAGGGTTAGGTTTAGGTTTATAGTCAATGTCCCCATTCCCTGGGGTTTAGGGTTAGGTTTAGGGTTAGGTTTAAGGTTAGTCAATGTCCCCATTCCCTGGGGTTTAGGTTTAGGGTTAGGTTTAGGTTTAGGTTTATAGTCAATGTCCCCATTCCCTGGACCAGGTGTCTCTCTCCTCTCCAGGACCAGGTGTCTCTCTCCTCTCCAGGACCAGGTGTCTCTCTCCTCTCCAGGACCAGGTGTCTCTGTTCCTGCAGCAGGTGTTCATGCCTCTGGTCCTCTCTGTCTCTCTCCTCTCCAGGACCAGGTGTCTCCTTTCCTGCAGCAGGTGTTCATGTCTCTGGTCCTCTCTGTCTCTCTCCTCTCCAGGACCAGGTGTCTCCGTTCCTGCAGCAGGTGTTCATGCCTCTGGTCCTCTCTGTCTCTCTCCTCTCCAGGACCAGGTGTCTCTGTCTCTCTCCTCTCCAGGACCAGGTGTCTCTGTCTCTCTCCTCTCCAGGACCAGGTGTCTCTCTCCTCTCCAGGACCAGGTGTCTCTCTCCTCTCCAGGACCAGGTGTCTCTGTCTCTCTCCTCTCCAGGACCAGGTGTCTCTGTCTCTCTCCTCTCCAGGACCAGGTGTCTCTGTCTCTCTCTTCTCCAGGACCAGGTGTCTCTGTCTCTCTCCTCTCCAGGACCAGGTGTCTCTGTCTCTCTCCTCTCCAGGACCAGGTGTCTCTGTTCCTGCAGCAGGTGTTCATGCCTCTGGTCCTCTCTGTCTCTCTCCTCTCCAGGACCAGGTGTCTCCTTTCCTGCAGCAGGTGTTCATGCCTCTGGTCCTGGCCATCTTTGAGGTGTTGTGTCGACCTGCTGAGGACAACGACCAGGCAGCAGCTCTGGAGAAACAAATGTTACGTAGAAGCTACTTCACCTTCATACAGACGATAACCTCCAGCGGGATGAACGAAGTCCTGGCCAACCAGGGTGAGCTGCTGCTCAGTGTGTACTGTGGTTCTCCAGGGTTCTGCTAACCAGGTGTTGAGAACATTAAGTGGGTTCTAAGTGTGTGTGGTTCCTCAGCTATAAATATTTGTTGCGTGGTTCTCCAGGGTTTTAAGTGTGTGTGTGGTTCCTCAGCTATAAATGTTTGTTGCATGGTTCTCCAGGGTTTTAAGTGAGTGTGTGTGATTCCTCAGGGTTCTACGTGTGTGATTCCTCAGCTATAAATGTTTGTTGTGTGGTTCTCCAGGGTTTTAAGTGTGTGTGTGTGTGATTCCTCAGGGTTCTACGTGTGTGATTCCTCAGCTATAAATGTTTGTTGTGTGGTTCTCCAGGGTTCTAAGTGTGTGGTTCCTCCTCAGGTGTTGAGAACGTAGAGCGGGTTCTGTTCACCATCATCCAGGGAGCTGTCGACTTCCCCGACCCCATCGCCC
>NC_092179.1:34566593-34756593 GCF_045791955.1 Oncorhynchus clarkii lewisi | reverse complement strand
TCTCCACAGGCTTTCTTTCAGCGAGCCAAACTGTAAATACAAACCGAGCTGGAAGGATTGAGAGAGGAAACTAAGAGAGAGAGAGAAGACTGGTAGTGAGAGAGTACCACTCACTACGGACAGCCGGACAGAGAGAGAGAGATCTTAAAGACGGAGAGCTTAGCATAGGAGCGGCCTTAGCACTTCTGAAGGTAACTGCATAACCCCGCCCATCCTGTCCACGTGGGAGGGAACGGAGCCAAGACACAAGGACACGAGTGGTCAAGGAGGCTTACACTGGGGTGACCACACCCCCCTCCACTGATCCAGGCCCAATCAAGGACGTGCTCTCCATCTGCGGTGGTACCCTGGTCAAGTGAAGATGTGATTGGTTGGATTCTCTGCAAGACAGGAAGTAAACTAGAGTATAGAGGAAGGGCTTATGGAACGAGGCTTCCATAGTAGAATACCAAGTATCCTTGAACAGGCCTGAAGCCTCATCTGTCTGTTGGTAATGATCCAACAATGACCTGAACACAATCTAACGATTAGGATTTATTTGTTTATAAAAAATGTATTTTTTTTCTTAAAAAAAAAAATAAATAAATGTTTTCAAGATGTCTTTAATTTGAGTGGTTGAACGTGGAGGTTTTGTTTCTCTTCGCCCTGTGAATGAATTGTTGGACTAAATAAAAGGGCTTGACATATTTTTCTAGATTTTTCTGTTGTGGAAGAAATGGGATGGTTGGGGTAGGATGTGTTTTAGTTTGACGTGATATACAGGACAGACCTCTAACGGGAGGATGACAGACCTCTGTAACGGTGGATGACAGACCTCTGTAACGTTGTCAGGTACCCCTGTCCCTCAGAACGTTGTCAGGTACCCCTGTCCCTCAGAACGTTGTCAGGTACCCCTGTCCCTCAGAACGTTGTCAGGTACCCCTGTCCCTCTGAACGTTGTCAGGTACCCCTGTCCCTCAGAACGTTGTCAGGTACCCCTGTCCCTCTGAACGTTGTCAGGTACCCCTGTCCCTCAGAACGTTGTCAGGTACCCCTGTCCCTCAGAACGTTGTCAGGTACCCCTGTCCCTCAGAACGTTGTCAGGTACCCCTGTCCCTCAGAATGTTGTCAGGTACCCCTGTCCCTCAGAACGTTGTCAGGTACCCCTGTCCCTCAGAACGTTGTCAGGTACCCCTGTCCCTCAGAACGTTGTCAGGATGTCCTGAACATCAGGGCCTCTTCATGGTGTTTCAGTAGGAGTGCTGATGGAGGATGTTATGAATAAGAAGAGGTCGGACTGCTTCTAGATCAGATATGCTTTATGAACTCAAGCCCTGAACAAGGTTCTCCTCTACCCTCAGTCCTATCAGAAAGAATAGGACCTGCCCTGAACAAGGTTCTCTACCCTCAGTCCCCTCAGAAAGAATAGGACCTGCCCTGAACAAGGTTCTCCTCTACCCTCAGTCTCCTCAGAAAGAATAGGACCTGCCCTGAACAAGGTTCTCCTCTACCCTCAGTCCCCTCAGACAGAACAGGACCTGTCCTGAACAAGGTTCTCCTCTACCCTCAGTCCTATCAGACAGAACAGGACCTGCCCTGAACAAGGTTCTCCTCTACCCTCAGTCCTATCAGACAGAACAGGACCCTGCCCTGAACAAGGTTCTCCTCTACCCTCAGTCCCCTCAGACAGAACAGGACCTGCCCTGAACAAGGTTCTCCTCTACCCTCAGTCCCCTCAGACAGAACAGGACCTGTCCTGAACAAGGTTCTCCTCTACCCTCAGTCCTATCAGACAGAACAGGACCTGCCCTAAACAAGGTTCTCCTCTACCCTCAGTCCTATCAGACAGAATAGGACCTGCCCTGAACAAGGTTCTCCTCTACCCTCAGACAGAATAGGACCTACCCTGAACAAGGTTCTCCTCTACCCTCAGACAGAATAGGACCTGCCCTGAACAAGGTTCTCTACCCTCAGCCCCCTCAGAAAGAATAAGACCTGCCCTGAACGAGGTTCTCCTCTACCCTCAGTCCCCTCAGAAAGAATAGGACCTGCCCTGAACAAGGTTCTCCTCTACCCTCAGTCTCCTCAGAAAGAATAGGACCTGCCCTGAACAAGGTTCTCCTCTACCCTCAGTCCCCTCAGACAGAACAGGACCTGTCCTGAACAAGGTTCTCCTCTACCCTCAGTCCTATCAGACAGAACAGGACCCTGCCCTGAACAAGGTTCTCCTCTACCCTCAGACAGAATAGGACCTGCCCTGAACAAGGTTCTCCTCTACCCTCAGTCCTATCAGACAGAACAGGACCCTGCCCTGAACAAGGTTCTCCTCTACCCTCAGACAGAATAGGACCTGCCCTGAACAAGGTTCTCCTCTACCCTCAGTCCTATCAGACAGAACAGGACCTGCCCTGAACAAGGTTCTCCTCTACCCTCAGTCCTATCAGACAGAACAGGACCCTGCCCTGAACAAGGTTCTCCTCTACCCTCAGACAGAATAGGACCTGCCCTGAACAAGGTTCTCTACCCTCAGCCCCCTCAGAAAGAATAAGACCTGCCCTGAACGAGGTTCTCCTCTACCCTCAGTCCCCTCAGACAGAATAGGATCTACCCTCAGTCCCCTCAGACAGAATAGGATCTACCCTCAGTCCCCTCAGAAAGAATAGGACCTGCCCTGAACAAGGTTCTCCTCTACCCTCAGACAGAATAGGACCTGCCCTGAACGAGGTTCTCTACCCTCAGCCCCCTCAGAAAGAATAGGACCTGCCCTGAACAAGGTTCTCTACCCTCAGCAAGAATAAGACCTGCCCTGAACGAGGTTCTCCTCTACCCTCAGACAGAATAGGATCTACCCTCAGTCCCCTCAGACAGAATAGGATCTACCCTCAGTCCCCTCAGAAAGAATAGGACCTGCCCTGAACAAGGTTCTCCTCTACCCTCAGTCCCCTCAGAAAGAATAGGACCTGCCCTGAACAAGGTTCTCCTCTACCCTCAGTCCCCTCAGACAGAATAGGACCTGCCCTGAACAAGGTTCTCCTCTACCCTCAGTCCCCTCAGACAGAATAGGACCTGCCCTGAACAAGGTTCTCCTCTACCCTCAGTCCCCTCAGACAGAATAGGACCTGCCCTGAACGAGGTTCTCTACCCTCAGTCCCCTCAGAAAGAATAGGACCTGCCCTGAACAAGGTTCTCCTCTACCCTCAGTCCCCTCAGACAGAATAGGACCTGCCCTGAACAAGGTTCTCCTCTACCCTCAGTCCCCTCAGAAAGAATAGGACCTGGTTTAACAAACATCTGTTTGTGATCTAAAAAAATCAGACAATGTCAGGAACTGCATCTCAGCTGTACTTACTGTCTGTTGGTGGGGGGCGCTTAACAGAAGGTCCACTATAGGGCCCTGGGCAACATATAGGGAATGATGGCGGTGGGGGGGGGGGTGACTGAGTGAAGTCATCCACTCTGCCCTCAACAGGAGAACTCTGGACCAGACTGACTAGCGAAGTGTTTAGGGGAGGGGGGGGGGGGTGACTGAGTGAAGTCATCCACTCTGCCCTCAACAGGAGACATCTGGACCAGACTGACTAGCGAAGTGTTTACCCCGGTGGTCGCTACGACACCGTCACTTCCAGAAGGAAAGTCTTTTAATAGCGGATCAAAATGTAAATATGACGTTTTATTTTAAAGAAGGAATAACATGTTGGGATGTAAATAACATAGTTTGATGGTTTGTTGTTGTTGTTGTTGTTGTTGTTGTTGTTTTGAACTTCTATTCCTTTTCTGAAGAGATGTAATGTTAAAGATTAGTCCGTGTCGTCTTTAAAGGTTTGAGCAGCATGATCCATAGGACTGACTATAACCAGACAACGGCATTTTATACCCAACTGTTACTCACAATTCAGCTTGACCAATGAGGACATGTGATTGGTAATGCTAACCTGCCTGTTAACTATATACTGAACAAACATGTCAATGATTTAAACTCCGTTACAGTTCATTAAATGAAATCAGTCAATTGAAATAAATTCATTAGATCGTACTCTATGGAATTCACATGACTGGGCAGGGGCGTAGCCATGGGTGGGCCTGGGAGGGCACACACTTAGGAGCCAGGCCCACCCAATCAGAATTAGTTTTTCCCGACAAAAGGGCTTCATTACAGACAGAAATACTCCTCAGCACCCTCAAGTGAAGAAATTGGATGTAGAGCACCTGGGCTGGTGTGGTTTCACCTGCAGTTGAGGCCGTTTGGACAGTCTCCCAAATTCACTCACTAAAACAGCTCTAGTGGACATTCCTACAGTCGGCATGCCAATTGCATTCTCCCGCAACTTGAGAACATCTGTGGCATGATAACACTGCACACTTTAGTGGCCTTTTAGTCCCCAGCACAAGGTGCACCTGTGTAATGATCATGCTGTTTAATCAGCTTCTTGATATGGATTATCAAGGAGAAGTGTTCACTGAAAGGGACGTGAAACAAAGCTGTGCACAACATTTCTGGGATGTTTTATTTCAGCTCCTCCCAGGAACCGACGTGTGTCATTGCCCTTGAGTCCCAGTTATTTTCTACCGTGGTGTTGAGTCACTCAGCGTCAAAAACATTTTCAGTGGAGGGTTTCGCTCCTCCCTGATACTTGATTATATCTGATTAGGAACTCCCCTGACCTGGTTGTCTCGAAGTCTGAAAGGGAGACACCAGGCCCCTTCATGGAATGCGTTTGGCATAAGCCGCAGGCAATTAGCAATTCCGAGTCAACAGGAGGGCCTCAAAACATTTTGGTTGGCCACGCCCACCACCTCAGCTCCATCGCACTGTTGGCCACGCCCACCACCTCAGCTCCATTTTGAACCTGAAGAACCTGCAGTAAACACCATGTTCATCCAGCTGTACTTACTGTCCACCCTCTGTAGAATAATCAATACAACGTTAACACATCTCCGTGTTGCACCGGATGTTGAGCTGTATTTGAGTGGTCTGTTATTTATGCCATTGTTACAAATTAATCTTCTTCAGCCCCAGACCAGACTAATGGATATGATCCCAGACCGCTTATCTCCAGACCAGACTAATGGATATGATCCCAGACAGCTTACCTCCAGACCAGACTAATGGATATGATCCCAGACAGCTTACCCCCAGACCAGACTAATGGATATTCAGATATGATCCCAGACAGCTTACCTCCAGACCAGACTAATGGATATTCAGATATGATCAGACAGCTTACCAGACCAGACTAATGGATATTCAGATATGATCCCAGACAGCTTACCAGACCAGACTAATGGATATGATCCCAGACAGCTTACCCCCAGACCAGACTAATGGATATTCAGATATGATCAGACAGCTTACCTCCAGACCAGACTAATGGATATTCAGATATGATCCCAGACAGCTTACCTCCAGACCAGACTAATGGATATTCAGATATGATCCCAGACAGCTTACCTCCAGACCAGACTAATGGATATTCAGATATGATCAGACAGCTTACCAGACCAGACTAATGGATATTCAGATATGATCCCAGACAGCTTACCAGACCAGACTAATGGATATGATCCCAGACAGCTTACCTCCAGACCAGACTAATGGATATTCAGATATGATCCCAGACAGCTTACCACACCAGACCAGACTAATGGATATTCAGATATGATCCCAGACAGCTTACCTCCAGACCAGACTAATGGATATTCAGATATGATCAGACAGCTTACCACACCAGACCAGACTAATGGATATTCAGATATGATCAGACAGCTTACCACACCAGACCAGACTAATGGATATTCAGATATGATCCCAGACAGCTTACCTCCAGACCAGACTAATGGATATTCAGATATGATCAGACAGCTTACCACACCAGACCAGACTAATGGATATTCAGATATGATCCCAGACAGCTTACCTCCAGACCAGACTAATGGATATTCAGATATGATCAGACAGCTTACCACACCAGACCAGACTAATGGATATTCAGAAATGATCCCAGACAGCTTACCAGACCAGACTAATGGATATTCAGAAATGATCACAGCCAGTTTACCAGACCAGACTAATAGATATTCAAAATGATCCCAGTCAGCTTATCTCCAGACCAGACTAATGGATATTCAGAAATGATCACAGCCAGTTTACCTACAGACCAGACTAATGGATTTAAATCAAGATGATCCAGACTGGATCTAAATGTGGTGTTGGAAAAACAGAACGGGTCACATCTGGCCACCCAGAACCAGGACCGGTTGTGGAGGGGAGACTGAAGGCAGTCAAATGTTTTGGCGGACTGGAGAAGGAAACACAGCACATTTACGAGAGATATGTTCATCCTGTATTAATCTGTCTTCATATCTTTATCGGTTCATCAAAACAACATTAAGTGTTTCCTAATCCAGACCCCAGGGTTTCTCCTACCAATGGGTGAGAGGTAGTGAGGGAAATCAATCTGGTCAGAGAATCGAGTTCCCAAACGATCTCCTCACCCTGTGAAGCTTTAGTGTTTGTTTTCTTCAGATGTTGGAACAAAGTGACTCCCAGGCATTAAATGCAAGTAGATCAATCTGTCGTCTTGTATTTTATTATCTCTGGTTAACCTGAATCTCAAGGTTATATTCCACAGTGACTTTGCCATGAATGAAAAGTAAACCCAAGACACTTCACCCTCTCAAACTTTACAATATTAAAGAGCCCATCCGGTCCAATTAAATTGATCACTCAACGGACAAATCACCCCCCCCCCCATGCCAAAATAATCATACTGGTCATAAACAGGAAGTGGAGCGGAGGAAACCGATCCCTTGTCAAGTCAGTCTATGAAGACGGACATGCTCACTCGCAGTCAGACACTTCCCCATTGGCTCCTCCGCCAGCTCTCTGCCTGGTGATTGGCTCCTGGAGGGAGTGCCATGGCCAATGCCGTCACTAGCAGAGCGGTGCAGCCTTATCCCTTGATCACAGCGATGGGTCGTAGTTTGATGGCTTTCTTGCTGATTCCAGCATCGTGACACGTGTTGACGACATCACACACGTTTTTGTACGACTCCGGAGCCTAGAAATGGTAAGAAAATACTGTTAGCCTTTAAAACACAATAGCCACGACCCCCGCCCCACTGTAGCTATAGCATGACTAGTCTGGGTGAAGCCTACCCCTTCCATGACCCCCCCCACCACTGTAGCTATAGCATGACTAGTCTGGGTGAAGCCTACCCCTTCCACGACCCCCCCCCCCCCCCCCCCCCCCCACTGTGTAGCTATAGCATGACTAGTCTGGGCGAAGCCTACCCCTTCCACGACCTCCCCCCACTGTAGCTATAGCATGACTAGTCTGAGCGAAGCCTACCCCTTCCACGACCTCCCCCCACTGTAGCTATAGCATGACTAGTCTGGGCAAAGCCAACCCCCCCCCCACTGTAGCTATAGAATGACTAGTCTGGGCAAAGCCAACCCCCCCCCCCCCCCCCCACTGTAGCTATAGCATGACTAGTCTGGGTGAAGCCTACCCCTTCCACGACCTCCCCCCACTGTAGCTATAGCATGACTAGTCTGGGCGAAGCCTACCCCTTCCACGACCCCCCCCCACTGTAGCTATAGCATGACTAGTCTGGGCGAAGCCAACCCTTCCATGACTAGTCTGGACGAAGCCTACCCCTTCCATGACTAGTCTGGGCGAAGCCAACCCTTCCATGACTAGTCTGGGCGAAGCCAACCATTCCATGACAAGTCTGGGCGAAGCCAACCCTTCCATGACTAGTTTGGGCGAAGCCTAACCCTTCCATGACTAGTTTGGGCGAAGCCTAACCCTTCCATGACTAGTTTGGGCGAAGCCTAACCCTTCCATGACTAGTTTGGGCGAAGCCAACCCTTCCATGACTATCTTGGGCGAAGCCAACCCTTCCATGTCTATCTTGGGCGAAGCCAACCCTTCCATGACTATCTTGGGCGAAGCCAACCCTTCCATGACTAGTTTGGGCGAAGCCAACCCTTCCATGACTATCTTGGGCGAAGCGAAGCCAACCCCTTCCATTACTTTTTTGGGCGAAGCCAAGCCTATCCCTTCCATGACTAGTCTGGGCGAAGCCTACCCCTTCCATGACTTTTTTGGGCGAAGCCTACCCCTTCCATTACTTTTTTGGGCGAAGCCAACCCCTTCCATGACTAGTCTGGGCGAAGCCTAACTCTTCCATGACTAGTCTGGGCGAAGCCTACCCCTTCCATGACTAGTCTGGGCGAAGCCTACCCCTTCCATGACTAGTCTGGGCGAAGCCTACCCCTTCCATTACTTTTTTGGGCGAAGCCAAGCCTATCCCTTCCGTGACTAGCTTGGGCGAAGCCTACCCCTTCCGTGACTAGCTTGGGCGAAGCCTAACTCTTCCGTGACTAGCTTGGGCGAAGCCTAACTCTTCCATGACTAGTTTGGGCGAAGCCTAACTCTTCCATGACTAGCTTGGGCGAAGCCTAACTCTTCCATGACTAGTTTGGGCGAAGCCTACCCCTTCCATGACTAGTCTGGGCGAAGCCTACCCCTTCCATGACTAGTTTGGGCGAAGCCTACCCCTTCCATGACTAGTTTGGGCGAAGCCTACCCCTTCCATGACTAGTTTGGGCGAAGCCTACCTCCTCCATGACTAGTTTGGGCGAAGCGAAGCCTACCCCTTCCATGACTAGTTTGGGCGAAGCGAAGCCTACCTCTTCCATGACTAGTTTGGGCGAAGCCTAACCCTTCCATGACTAGTTTGGGCGAAGCCTACCTCCTCCATAACTAGTTTGGGCGAAGCCACCCTGATGGCGATACCCTTGTCTGCCAGCTTATCCAACACGTCCTGGAAGTCGATGTTCCTGCGGGATTTGGCCCGAGACAGAGCCCGACCCTGGAGACAAGAGTTCAATGTTGAGGAGTAGATAAAACATGTTCTTGATAATGAACAGATGGATGCAGTCCATCGTTACTACTTGTTATAGTATGGACATACCTAGGAACACAGCGACAGAGAGGTGCAGTAAAGCGACAGAGAGGTGCAGTAAAGCGACAGAGAGGTGCAGTAAAGCGACAGAGAGGTGCAGTAAAGCGACAGAGAGGTGCAGTAAAGCGACAGAGAGGTGCAGTAAAGCGACAGAGAGGTGCAGTAAAGCGACAGAGAGGTGCAGTAAAGCGACAGAGAGGTGCAGTAAAGCGACAGAGAGGTGCAGTAAAGCGACAGAGAGGTGCAGTAAAGCGACAGAGAGGTGCAGTAAAGCGACAGAGAGGTGCAGTAAAGCGACAGAGAGGTGCAGTAAAGCGACAGAGAGGTGCAGTAAAGCGACAGAGGTGTAGTAAAGCGACAGAGAGGTGTAGTAAAGCGACAGAGAGGTGCAGTAAAGCGACAGAGAGGTGCAGTAAAGCGACAGAGGTGCAGTAAAGCGACAGAGAGGTGCAGTAAAGCGACAGAGAGGTGCAGTAAAGCGACAGAGAGGTGCAGTAAAGTGACAGAGAGGTGCAGTAAAGCGACAGAAAGGTGCAGTAAAGCGACAGAAAGGTGTAGTAAAGCGACAGAGAGGTGTAGTAAAGCGACAGAGGTGTAGTAAAGCGACAGAGAGGTGTAGTAAAGCGACAGAGAGGTGTAGTAAAGCGACAGAGAGGTGTAGTAAAGCGACAGAGAGGTGTAGTAAAGCGACAGAGAGGTGCAGTAAAGCGACAGAGGTGCAGTAAAGCGACAGAGGTGCAGTAAAGCGACAGAGAGGTGTAGTAAAGCGACAGAGAGGTGTAGTAAAGGGACAGAGGTGTAGTAAAGCGACAGAGGTGTAGTAAAGCAACAGAGGTGTAGTAAAGCGACAGAGAGGTGTAGTAAAGCGACAGAGGTGCAGTAAAGCGACAGAGGGGTGTAGTAAAGCGACAGAGAGGTGCAGTAAAGCGACAGAGGGGTGTAGTAAAGCGACAGAGAGGTGCAGTAAAGCGACAGAGAGGTGCAGTAAAGCGACAGAGGTGTAGTAAAGCCTTACCGCGCCGTGACAGGTGGTGCCGAAGGTCTCCGTCATGCCCTGTTCCGTGCCCGTCAGGACGTAACTGCAGGTGCCCATCGTGCCCCCGATCAACACCGGCTGGCCTGTCAGCTGATTGGACCAGAAACAGGAAGCATTTTAAAAACAGTCTCTGCATCAAAATGACACCACTTTAGGGCCCTCCCTATATAGGGCACTACTTTAGAGCCAGAGCCACATAGGGCTGTTAGATTGGCCCTAAAGCAGATATGGATTAAGGTTATATGGATTAAGGTAGTCTACAGGGATGAGGGTGGGCACCTGGTAGTCTACAGGGATGAGGGGGGGGGGGGGGCCTGGTAATCTATAGGGATGAGAGGGGGGGGTGGGCACCTGGTAGTCTACAGGGATGAGGGGGGGGGGGGAACCTGGTAATCTATAGGGATGAGAGGGGGGGGGGGGGCCTGGTAATCTATAGGGATGAGAGGGGGGGGGGGGGGGGGTACCTGGTAGTCTACAGGGATGAGAGGGTGGTACCTGGTAGTCTACAGGGATGAGGGGGTGGTACCTGGTAGTCTACAGGGATGAGAAAGGGGTACCTGGTAGTCTACAGGGATGAGGGGGTGTACCTGGTAGTCTACAGGGATGAGCGGGTACCTGGTAGTCTACAGGGATGAGAGGAGGTACCTGGTAGTCTACAGGGATGAGAGGGTGGTACCTGGTAGTCTACAGGGATGAGGGGGGGTACCTGGTAGTCTACAGGGATGAGAGGAGGTACCTGGTAGTCTACAGGCATGAGGGGGGGGGGGGGGGGTACCTGGTAGTCTACAGGGATGAGGGGGTGTACCTGGTAGTCTACAGGGATGAGAGGGGGTACCTGGTAGTCTACAGGGATGAGGGGGGGTACCTGGTAGTCTACAGGGATGAGGGGGGGGTACCTGGTAGTCTACAGGGATGAGGAGGAGGTACCTGGTAGTCTACAGGGATGAGGGGGGTGTGCCTGGTAGTCTAAAGGGATGCGAGGGGGTACCTGGTAGTCTACAGGGATGAGAGGGGGTACCTGGTAGTCTACAGGGATGAGAGGGGGTACCTGGTAGTCTACAGGGATGAGAGGGGGTACCTGGTAGTCTACAGGGATGGGGGGGGGGGGGGTACCTGGTAGTCTACAGGGATGGGGGGGGGTACCTGGTAGTCTACAGGGATGGGGGGGGGGTACCTGGTAGTCTACAGGGATGGGGGGGGGGGGGTACCTGGTAGTCTACAGGGATGAGGGGGGGGTACCTGGTAGTCTACAGGGATGAGAGGGGGTACCTGGTAGTCTACAGGGATGAGGGGGTACCTGGTAGTCTACAGGGATGAGAGGGGGTACCTGGTAGTCTACAGGGATGAGAGGAGGTACCTGGTAGTCTACAGGGATGAGAGGGGGGTACCTGGTAGTCTACAGGGATGAGAGGGGGTACCTGGTAGTCTACAGGGATGAGAGGGGGTACCTGGTAGTCTACAGGGATGAGAGGGGGTACCTGGTAGTCTACAGGGATGAGAGGGGGTACCTGGTAGTCTACAGGGATGAGAGGGGGTACCTGGTAGTCTACAGGGATGAGAGGGGGTACCTGGTAGTCTACAGGGATGAGAGGGGGTACCTGGTAGTCTACAGGGATGAGGGGGGGTACCTGGTAGTCTACAGGGATGAGGGGGGGTACCTGGTAGTCTACAGGGATGAGGGGGGGTACCTGGTAGTCTACAGGGATGAGGGGGGGTACCTGGTAGTCTACAGGGATGAGGGGGGGTACCTGGTAGTCTACAGGGATGAGGGGGTACCTGGTAGTCTACAGGGATGAGAGGAGGTACCTGGTAGTCTACAGGGATGAGGGGGTACCTGGTAGTCTACAGGGATGAGAGGAGGTACCTGGTAGTCTACAGGGATGAGGGGGTACCTGGTAGTCTACAGGTATGAGAGGGGGTACCTGGTAGTCTACAGGGATGAGGGGGTACCTGGTAGTCTACAGGGATGAGAGGAGGTACCTGGTAGTCTACAGGGATGAGAGGAGGTACCTGGTAGTCTACAGGGATGAGAGGGGGTACCTGGTAGTCTACAGGGATGAGAGGGGGTACCTGGTAGTCTACAGGGATGAGAGGGGGTACCTGGTAGTCTACAGGGATGAGAGGGGGTACCTGGTAGTCTACAGGGATTAGAGGGGGTACCTGGTAGTCTACAGGGATGAGGGAGTACCTGTTAGTCTACAGGGATGAGAGGAGGTACCTGGTAGTCTACAGGGATGAGGGGGTACCTGGTAGTCTACAGGGATGAGGGGGTGGTGTGGAGGGAAGGCCCGGGTGGATCCCTTGCGATGCAGCAGTAGAGTCTTCTGTTTCCCATCTACCATGTGTTCCTCCACCTTGGCGATGTTATGAGACACGTCATAGATCACATGCATGTCCAGGTCATCAGGAGTGGTGGTGAACACCTTGGCAAACGCCTGGAGGAGACAGACGCGGAGAAGTCACACTGTAGTGGTCAGTTACCTGGGTCAGTTACCCGTCTCAGTTGGGGTCAGTTACCCGTCTCAGCTGGGGTCAGTTACCCGTCTCAGGTGGGGTCAGTTACCCGTCTCAGGTGCGGTCAATTAGGGTCAGTTACCTGTCTCAGGTGGGGTCAGTTACCCGTCTCAGGTGGGGTCAGTTACCTGTCTCAGGTGGGGTCAGTTACCTGTCTCAGGTGGGGTCAGTTACCCGTCTCAGGTGGGGTCAGTTACCCGTCTCAGGTGGGGTCAGTTACCCGTCTCAGGTGGGGTCAGTTACCCGTCTCAGGTGGGGTCAGTTACCCGTCTCAGGTGGGGTCAGTTACCCGTCTCAGGTGGGGTCAGTCACCCGTCTCAGGTGGGGTCAGTCACCCGTCTCAGGTGGGGTCAGTTACCCGTCTCAGGTGGGGTCAGTTACCCGTCTCAGGTGGGGTCAGTTACCCGTCTCAGGTGGGGTCAGTTAGGGTCAGTTACCCGTCTCAGGTGGGGTCAGTTACCCGTCTCAGGTGGGGTCAGTTACCTGTCTCAGGTAGGGTCAGTTACCTGTCTCAGGTAGGGTCAGTTACCCGTCTCAGGTGGGGTCAGTTACCCGTCTCAGGTGGGGTCAGTTACCCGTCTCAGGTGGGGTCAGTTACCCGTCTCAGGTGGGGTCAGTTACCCGTCTCAGGTGGGGTCAGTTACCCGTCTCAGGTGGGGTCAGTTACCCGTCTCAGGTGCGGTCAATTAGGGTCAGTTACCTGTCTCAGGTGGGGTCAGTTACCCGTCTCAGGTGGGGTCAGTTACCTGTCTCAGGTGGGGTCAGTTACCTGTCTCAGGTGGGGTCAGTTACCCGTCTCAGGTGGGGTCAGTTACCCGTCTCAGGTGGGGTCAGTTACCCGTCTCAGGTGGGGTCAGTTACCCGTCTCAGGTGGGGTCAGTTAGGGTCAGTTACCCGTCTCAGGTGGGGTCAGTTACCCGTCTCAGGTGGGGTCAGTTACCTGTCTCAGGTAGGGTCAGTTACCTGTCTCAGGTAGGGTCAGTTACCCGTCTCAGGTGGGGTCAGTTACCCGTCTCAGGTGGGGTCAGTTACCCGTCTCAGGTGGGGTCAGTTACCCGTCTCAGGTGGGGTCAGTTACCCGTCTCAGGTGGGGTCAGTTACCCGTCTCAGGTGGGGTCAGTTACCCGTCTCAGGTGGGGTCAGTTACCCGTCTCAGGTGGGGTCAGTTACCCGTCTCAGGTGGGGTCAGTTACCCGTCTCAGGTGGGGTCAGTTACCCGTCTCAGGTGGGGTCAGTTACCCGTCTCAGGTGGGGTCAGTTACCCGTCTCAGGTGGGGTCAGTTACCCGTCTCAGGTGGGGTCAGTTACCCGTCTCAGGTGGGGTCAGTTACCCGTCTCAGGTGGGGTCAGTTACCCGTCTCAGGTGGGGTCAGTTACCCGTCTCAGGTGGGGTCAGTTACCCGTCTCAGGTGGGGTCAGTTACCCGTCTCAGGTGGGGTCAGTTACCCGTCTCAGGTGGGGTCAGTTACCCGTCTCAGGTGGGGTCAGTTACCCGTCTCAGGTGGGGTCAGTTACCCATCTCAGGTGGGGTCAGTTACCCGTCTCAGGTGGGGTCAGTCACCCGTCAGTTAGGATCAGTTACCTGTCTCAGGTGCGGTCATTTAGGGTCAGTTACCCGTCTCAGGTTCGGTCAGTTAGGGTCAGTTACCCGTCTCAGGTGCGGTCAATTAGGGTCAGTTACCTCTCTCAGGTGCGGTCAGTTAGGGTCAGTTACCTGTCTCAGGTAGGGTCAGTTTCCTGTCTCAGGTGCGGTCAGGTAGGGTCAGTTACCTGTCGTGTGAGGAAGGTCATAGAGGAACGGTTGACCCAGGCATAGTTGCCGGCGGCAGCCATTCCTTTCAGGTAGTCTTGTCCCTCCTCTGAAAAGATACGGGCGCACGCCAGCTGACGATCGTTCACCTGGATCTTGTCTCGCTTCATCGCCTTCTCCATGGCAACCAGGGCATCTACCAGAACATATACAGTACCAGTCAAAAGTTGGGACACCTAATCATTCAAGGGTTGTTCTTCAGTGGCTTCAGGAAGTATTCAGACCCCTTGACTTTTTCCACATTTTGTTACGTGACTTATTCTAAAATGGATTCAATTGTCCCCCCACAATCTGTGCACAATGCCCCATAATGACAAAGTAAAAAGGTTTTTACTAATTTATAAAAAAAACAATATCACATTTACCTAAGTATTCAGACCCTTAATTCAGTACTTTGTTGCAGCACCTTAGGCAGTAATTACAGGCTTGAGTCTTCTTGGGTATGACCCTACAAGCTTGGCACAACTGTATTTGGGGAGTTTATCCCATTCTTCTTTGCAGATCCTCTCAAGCTCTGTCAGGTTGGATGGGGAGCGTTGCTGCACAGCTATTTTCAGGTCTCTCCAGAGATGTTCGATCGGGTTCAAGTCCAGGCTCTGGCTGGGCCACTCAAGGACATTCAGAGACTTGTCCCGAAGCCACTCCTGCGTTGTCTTGGCTGTGTGCTTAGGGTCGTTGTCCTGTTGGAAGGTGAACCTTTGCGCCCCCCCCACCAGTCTGAGGTCCTGAGTGCTCTGGAGCAGGTTTTCATCAAGGATCTCTCTGTAATTTGTTCTGTTCATCTTTCCCTCGATCCTGACTAGTCTCCCAGGCCCTGCTGCTGAAAAACATCCCCACAGCATGATGCTGCCACCACCATGCTTCACCTTAGGGATGGTGCCAGGTTTCCTCCAGACATGACGCTTGGCATTCAGGCCAAGAGTCCAATCTTGGTTTCATCAGACCAGAGAATCTTGTTTCTCATGGTCTGAGAGTCCTTTAGGTGCCTTCAGGAAGACTCATAGCGGGCTGTCATGTGTCTTTTTACTGAGGAGTGGCTTCCGTCTGGCCACTCTACCATAAAGGCCTGATTGGTGGAGTTCTGCAGAAATGGTTGTCCTTCTGGAAGGTTCTCCCATCTCCACAGAGGGACTTTGGAGCTCTACCAGAGTGACCATCGGGTTCTTGGTCACCTCCCTGACCAAGGCCCATCTCCCCCGATTGCTCAGTTTGGCCAGGTGACCAGCTCTATGAAGAGTCTTGGTCGTTCCAAACTTCTTCCATTTAAGAATGATGGAGGCCACTGTGTTCTGGGGACCGTCAAGGCTGCAGAAATGTTTTGGTACACTTCCCCAGATCTGTACCTCGACACAATTCTGTCTCGGAGCTCTACGGACAATTCCTTCGACCTCATGGCTTGGTTTTTGCTCTGACATGCACTGTCAACTGTGGGACCTTATATATAGACAGGTGTGTGCCTTTCCAAATCATGTCCAATCAATGTCATTTATGACAGGTGGACTCCAATCAAATTGTAGAAACATTTCAAGGATGATCAATGGAAACAGGAAGCACCTGAGCTCAATGGAAACAGGATGCACCTGAGCTCAATGGAAACAGGAAGCACCTGAGCTCAATGGAAACAGGAAGCACCTGAGCTCAATTTCAAGTCTCACAGCAAAGGGTCTGAATACTTATGTACGGTATCCGTTTTTCTAATAAACCGTTTTCCATTATGGGGTAGTGTATTTATGTGTATTTATGTGTATTTTTTTAATCCATTTTAGAACAAAGTAACAGTCTTATTCTAAAATTGATCAATTATTTTTTCCCTCAATGTATATTTTTACCTTTATTTAACCAGGTAAGTCATTGAAAAACACACCATTTACAACAACAACCTGACCAAGACAAGAACCAATACACCGTGCAGCAACGCAGGCAAGAGACCACGTTACAGACAATTCTTTAAAACGAAACAAAAATGCATATTTCCAACATGGGTAGAGAGAGCAGTCCTACCTGTCGCCACCTGGTGGCCCAGCCCCCTGCTGCCACTGTGGATCATCACACACACCTGGCCCTTGTGGTCGATGCCCATCTTCTTAGCAGCATAGTCATTATAGATCTCATCCACCACCTGGATCTCAGCGTAGTGGTTCCCTGCCCCCAGAGTACCCAGCTGGAATAAGGACAGGTCATTATAGATCTCATCTACCACCTGGATCTCAGCGTAGTGGTTCCCTGCCCCCAGAGTACCCAGCTGGAATAAGGACAGGTCATTATAGATCTCTGCCCCCAGAGTACCCAGCTGGAATAAGGACAGGTCATTATAGATCTCAGCGTAGTGGTTCCCTGCCCCCAGAGTACCCAGCTGGAATAAGGACAGGTCATTATAGATCTCAGCCCCCAGAGTACCCAGCTGGAATAAGGACAGGTTAGGGAGTGGCGTTACCGGAGGCAGGCCACTCTTCTTGGCCTTGGAGGAGACCTTGTTGGGGGTCAGGGCTAGTTAGGGAGTGGTGTTACCTGAGGCAGGCCTCTCTTCTTGACCTTGGAGGAGACCTTGTTGGGGGTCAGGGGTCAGGGTTAGTTAGGGAGTGGTGTTAACTGAGGCAGGCCTCTCTCCTTGGCCTTGGAGGAGACCTTGTTGGGGGCCAGGGTTAGTTAGGGAGTGGTGTTACCTGAGGCAGGCCTCTCTCCTTGGCCTTGGAGGAGACCTTGTTGGGGGTCAGGGTTAGTTAGGGAGTGGTGTTACCTGAGGCAGGCCTCTCTTCTTGGCCTTGGAGGAGACCTTGTTGGGGTCGGCCTGCAGCATCCTGCCATACTCCTCACAGTGCTCCTTATCCTCTGCCCAGGCATAGCCTTCTCTCAGGGACCAGTCCACTCCCATCTCTAGAGCCTCCTCTAGATCCCTGTAACAGACACCAGGTTATAGTCTCTACACAGCCTTCTCTCAGGGACCAGTCCCCTCCCATCTCTAGAGCCTCCTCTAGATCCCTGTAACATACACCAGGTTATCAGTCTCTACGTAGCCTTCTCTTAGGGACCAGTCCCCTCCCATCTCTAGAGCCTCCTCTAGATCCCAGTAACAGACAGCCTTCTCTCAGGGACCAGTCCACTCCCATCTCTAGAGCCTCCTCTAGATCCCTGTAACAGACACCAGGTTATAGTCTCTACACAGCCTTCTCTCAGGGACCAGTCCACTCCCATCTCTAGAGCCTCCTCTAGATCCCTGTAACAGACACCAGGTTATCAGTCTATAGACAGCCTTCTCTCAGGGACCAGTCCCCTCCCATGTCTAGAGCCTCCTCTAGATCCCTGTAACAGACAGCCTTCTCTCAGGGACCAGTCCCCTCCCATCTCTAGAGCCTCCTCTAGATGCCTGTAACAGACACCAGGTTATCAGTCTATAGACAGCCTTCTCTCAGGGACCAGTCCACTCCCATCTCTAGAGCCTCCTCTAGATCCCTGTAACAGACAGAGCTTGAGAGGATCTTCAGAGAAGAACAGGAGAAAATCCCCAAATACAAGCTTGTAGCAACAATTTATAAACCTGTTCTTGCTTGGTCATTATGGAGTATTGTGTGTTTCATCCATTTTTAGAAAAAGGCTGTAAAGTAACAAAATGTGTAAAAGGTCAAGGGGTCTGAATACTTTCCAAAGGCCCTAACCTTAACCCCTAACCCTAACCCCTAACCTTAACCCATAACCTTAACCCCTAACCTTAACCCCTAACCTTAACCCTAACCTAACCTTCTAACCCTAACCCCTAACCCTAACCGTAACCCTCTAACCCCTAACCCTAACCCCTAACCCTAACCCTGACCTTAACCCTAACTCTAACCCTGACCCCTAACCCTAACCCTCTAACTCTAACCCTAACCTTAACCCTGCTCTATCCAAAGGGATTGGGTTAATGTTGTATTGGTGTCTGCAGACAGCAGGGTATTGGTGTCTGTAGACAGCAGGGTATTGGTGTATTGGTGTCTGTAGACAGCAGGGTATTGGTGTATTGGTGTCTGTAGACAGCAGGGTATTGGTGTCTGTAGACAGCAGGGTATTGGTGTATTGGTGTCTGTAGACAGCAGGGTATTGGTGTATTGGTGTCTGTAGACAGCAGGGTATTGGTGTCTGTAGACAGCAGGGTATTGGTGTATTGGTGTCTGTAGACAGCAGGGTATTGGTGTATTGGTGTCTGTAGACAGCAGGGTATTGGTATATTGGTGTCTGTAGACAGCAGGGTATTGGTGTCTGTAGACAGCAGGGTATTGGTGTATTGGTGTCTGTAGACAGCAGGGTATTGGTGTATTGGTGTCTGCAGACAGCAGGGTATTGGTGTATTGGTGTCTGCAGACAGCAGGGTATTGGTGTCTGTAGACAGCAGGGTATTGGTGTATTGGTGTCTGTAGACAGCAGGGTATTGGTGTCTGTAGACAGCAGGGTATTGGTGTATTGGTGTCTGTAGACAGCAGGGTATTGGTGTATTGGTGTCTGTAGACAGCAGGGTATTGGTGTATTGGTGTCTGCAGACAGCAGGGTATTGGTGTATTGGTGTCTGCAGACAGCAGGGTATTGGTGTATTGGTGTCTGTAGACAGCAGGGTATTGGTGTATTGGTGTCTGTAGACAGCAGGGTATTGGTGTATTGGTGTCTGTAGACAGCAGGGTATTGGTGTCTGTAGACAGCAGGGTATTGGTGTATTGGTGTCTGCAGACAGCAGGGTATTGGTGTATTGGTGTCTGTAGACAGCAGGGTATTGGTGTATTGGTGTCTGTAGACAGCAGGGTATTGGTGTCTGTAGACAGCAGGGTATTGGTGTATTGGTGTCTGTAGACAGCAGGGTATTGGTGTATTGGTGTCTGTAGACAGCAGGGTATTGGTGTATTGGTGTCTGTAGACAGCAGGGTATTGGTGTATTGGTGTCTGTAGACAGCAGGGTATTGGTGTATTGGTGTCTGTAGACAGCAGGGTATTGGTGTCTGTAGACAGCAGGGTATTGGTGTCTGTAGACAGCAGGGTATTGGTGCCTGCAGACAGCAGGGTATTGGTGTCTGTAGACAGCAGGGTATTGGTGTCTGTAGACAGCAGGGTATTGGTGTCTGTAGACAGCAGGGTATTGGTGTCTGTAGACAGCAGGGTATTGGTGTATTGGTGTCTGTAGACAGCAGGGTATTGGTGTATTGGTGTCTGTAGACAGCAGGGTATTGGTGTATTGGTGCCTGCAGACAGCAGGGTATTGGTGTATTGGTGCCTGTAGACAGCAGGGTATTGGTGTATTGGTGCCTGCAGACAGCAGGGTATTGGTGTATTGGTGTCTGTAGACAGCAGGGTATTGGTGTCTGTAGACAGCAGGGTATTGGTGTCTGTAGACAGCAGGGTATTGGTGCCTGCAGGGTATTGGTGTATTGGTGCCTGTAGACAGCAGGGTATTGGTGTATTGGTGTCTGCAGACAGCAGGGTATTGGTGCCTCCTTACTTGGCGGTCATAGGGATGACTCCCTTGGAGCCGACTCCTACAGGGATGTGGTCAAACAGGGCCTGAGCCAGCTGCTCCTTGACAGGCTGGACGTCTCCCTCGTCTAGGTTGGTCCTTAGTAGACGCACTCCACAGTTAATATCAAACCCCACACCACCTAGCTCACACACACACACACACACACACACACACGGTTAATGTCAATACCCACACCAGAGATTAGACAGGAGAGCCTGTTGGACTGTGTGTATCCTCTGTACCTGGGGATACGACTGCGTTGGGGTCGCTCATGTCGAAGGCAGCCATGTTTCCGATGGCGAACCCATACCCCGAGTGGCAGTCTGGCAGGCCGATGGACCTCTGAGGGGGAGAGGGAGAGATAGGTTTGGGGACACTATTAGGCCTTGTTTCCTGGACACAGGTTAAGAGAAATCCTGGACTGACAAGCAAACTCATTGAAAGTGCTTCTTAGTCTGTGACAAGGCTAAATATGTGTCTGGGGGAAACCGGTGAGATATTACAGAGGTGTCAATATGTCAGTTTATAGCTGGTTAGATAACTGCTGTCAGCGTCATCTCCACTGACTTGTGTTAAGGACTGATCCGGACCGGACATCTACTTACATGGACTATACCCGGCAGAGCTGCAACGTTTCCGATCTGTTTCATGGCAGGGAGAAACCCGCCAAAACCTGACGACGACAACGACAACAACAACCAAATCAGTCAAATCAACGAGGAAAACAATACAGGAGCGGGCTTGTCTGTTAACATGACATCGTGTGTTGTTGTTGTTGTTGTTGTCTACCTCCTCCTTTACACGCGTTACGCAGCTCCTCAAACATCAGCTTCTCCAGGGACTCGTTGACGTAAAACACCCCTTCCACCTGGAATCAAAGGGGAAGGATTTGATGAGCTGTCAAGTCCATAGGCCATATTAGGTTAGCTAAATTAGATCGCTGATGTAGCTACTATGCTCTTACACATTATCTACATACAAAAGACAAGAGCAACAATAACAGAGTCAAGCTGGATGGTAGCAAGCCACGTCTGAAGCTATCAAACTACGGACATGTGCTAACGTTAATTCATTCCATATAAGTTCGTTTTAGCTAATCACCTGCATATTTGGGACGAAACCTTTCTTGATTCGCCAGCAGTTCTTGTCAATCTTGTCCAAATATTGTAACTCGTCATTGTACGATCGACTCATGATATGATTATGTAGCTCGCTGTTTATTTCACTTATATTTCAGCAGTGTCTGATTCTGTTCTGAACCAACAAACTACAACTACGGCAACTCAGAGGCGTCCGTACAAAACGCGTTTTTGGAAAACTGAATAATGACGCAGCTGTAAATGTTTTTAAATCTATCGCGTTTATTTTTTCATGGATTGAAACATTGATCTTGGATAACACCATATTATAGTCGTTCCTAACAAATACATGTTCCCTAATGTCCTAGCAGAGTTTTATTTTTTGAAAACATTTGTGGTTATTATTTTCCTGTATTAGTCTTTTTTGACTTTCCGTAGTTGAAGTCAGAACGCTAATCACGTTCCGTAGTTGAAGTCAGAACGCTAATCTCTTTCCGTAGTTGAAGTCAGAACGCTAATCTCTTTCCGTAGTTGAAGTCAGAACGCTAATCTCTTTCCGTAGTTGAAGTCAGAACGCTAATCTCTTTCCGTAGTTGACGTCAGAACGCTAATCTCTTTCCGTAGTTGAAGTCAGAACGCTAATCTCTTTCCGTAGTTGAAGTCAGAACGCTAATCTCTTTCCGTAGTTGAAGTCAGAACGCTAATCTCTTTCCGTAGTTGACGTCAGAACGCTAATCTCTTTCCGTAGTTGAAGTCAACTATTTGATAACATTTGTTGACCATCTAGCTTTTGTCAAAGCCTCTTCTACTTCTCGATTGTAATACGTGGAAATCTTCAACTATCTCTACTTGCAATTAAGACCTCTTTAGTTAACATGAACTGTATGGTGTGACATGATTAAGGCTTGCAATAAGTTAACAAGAGACAACAACTAAACTAAAGTAAGTGAAATGCTGCTGGCTAGCTAGCTACCAGATAGGTTAACCAGCTAGCTGCTCTTCTACATGTAGGTTTGTATTGTTCTCGCTAGATAAACACCATCATACCAGAAGTGAGCTGTGCATAATGAAACGTATCTGTATACTGTATGAATTTCTAGGCCAGTGTACCTGCTATAACGTTAGATTGTTACACTGATGAATGTTACCATTTTACCTTCATAATTCAGTCTTTCTTAACACAGTTGGCAGGAAATGAAAGTGAAAGAATTCCAGCTAGCATTGTGTTTCTACTGTGAAGAGGTGACTTGGCGTTGCCAAGTGTTTTCTACTTCAATGTGAATACTGACATCATGCTCAGAAAGTTGGGCGCTTTGTGAAAGGGTGTTTTGGAAGATGACCGTAATGATTCATGATGAACCAGGGAGAGAAGACCACAATTAAGTGTCTTGGGTCTGAATGATTGAATTTGTGTCCTTAACCTGTCTGATCGTGTTCTGTGTGTTGGTTACCTAACCCTGTCCCATCGGTCTCTCTCTCTCTCTCTCTCCCTCCCTGTCCTTCTGTCTCTCTCTCCCTCCCTGTCTGTCTGTCTCTCTCTCTCTCTCCCTCCCTCCCTGTCCGTCGGTCTCTCTCTCCTAAGCATGAAACTACGTGTGAGGATAAACAAGCAGACCAGCCGGGTGAAGCTGGAGGGAGAGGAGCCCACTCTGACAGAGCTCAACGTTCAAATCAGAGAGATCCTTCTGCCTTCACATGGCCTCAGGTTAGTTAGTCCCTCAGGTTAGTTAGTCCCTCAGGTGAGTTAGACCCCCAGGTTAGTCCCTCAGGTTGGTTAGTCCCTCAGGTTGGTTAGTCCCTCAGGTTAGTTAGACCCTCAGGTTAGTTAGACCCTCAGGTTAGCTAGTCCCTCAGGTTAGCTAGTCCCTCAGGTTAGTTAGTCCCTCAGGTTAGTTAGTCCCTCAGGTTAGTTAGACCCTCAGGTTAGTCCCTCAGGTTAGTTAGACCCTCAGGTTAGTTAGTCCCTCAGGTTAGTTAGTCCCTCAAGTTAGTTAGTCCCTCAGGTTAGTTAGACCCTCAGGTTAGTTAGTCCCTCAGGTTAGTTAGTCCCTCAAGTTAGTTAGTCCCTCAGGTTAGTTAGTCCCTCAGGTTAGTCCCTCAGGTTAGTTAGACCCTCAGGTTAGTTAGACCCTCAGGTTAGACACTTTCTCCTTCTGTTGCTAAAGGGCAATTCCATGGTAGACTCAGATTTTCCCTCTAAAATGTCTGCCGAACAAAAAACATTGATTTCAAGGTTTAACAAACCATACAACTCTATGCACAAGGACGACTTTTAAAAATGCCCACTTACAATTTTCCAAAAATAACTTTAGAGGAAAAACTGGGCAGAAACTAAGTTTGCTAACAGAATAAAACTAAGGGAGATTTTACTGTAATTCTGGAACCAAACTTTGCATCTGGTGTTTTTCCAGTAAATGTGGTCTTTTTATAAATGTATTGTGTAAATTATTCAAAGAGGTCATTGTTCATAGTTGTCTGGTTTATTAAACTTAGAAATCAATGGTTTGTGTTTAGCAAACATTTCAAAGTGAAAAATTGATGTCTCGGTGTAGTTCCGTTAGCGTGGAAGAAGTAGCAGTAGCTGTAGCAGTAGCTGTGTATTATTTGTGTTTATATATTGTTAGTAAAGTATGAGGACCACATGTTGAATGCTGTAAAGTTTACCCATAGTGGTTGGGGCTCAGATCCTAACTCTCCTCTGTCCCCCACAGCCCAGACACAGAGTTCACCTTGTCCCTGAATGGCTCAGATCTTCTATCTGACTCTGGTCAGACTTTGTCCTCCTGTGGCATCGTCACTGGGGACCTGGTCTGTGTCATCTTGCCTCCATCTGTGGCTGTGCCCTTCGCTGCCCCTGCTCCCTCAGCCCGCCAGGCTGTGCCCTCAGGCTCCTCTGCCCCCTCCGCTGCCCCTGCTCCCTCAGCCCGCCAGGCTGTGCCCTCAGGCTCCTCTGCCCCCTCCGCTGCCCCTGCTCCCTCAGCCCGCCAGTCATCCAGCAGCAGCAGCAGTAGTAGTAGTCCTGGGCTGTACCAAGCTGTACACCCACCAGCCCAACGCTCCAGTGAGGTGAGCCCTCATCTCCTAACACCAGTAGTATATTATATTACAGTATAGTAGTAGTAGAATATAGTAGTAGTAGTAGTAGTATATTACAATACAAGTATTCAGACCCCTTGACTTATTCCACATTTTGTTAAGTTACAACCTTATTCTATAATTGATTTTTAATAATTCATTTTTTCCTCTTCAATCTACACACAATACCCCATAATGACATCACAATACCCCATAATGACATCACAATACCCCATAATGACATCACAATACCCCATAATGACATCACAATACCCCATAATGACATCACAATACCCCATAATGACATCACAATACTCCATAATGACATCACAGTACCCCATAATGACATCACAGTACCCCATAATGACATCACAATACCCCATAATGACGTCACAATACTCCATAATGACATCACAATACCCCATAATGACATCACAATACCCCATAATGACATCACAATACCCCATAATGACATCACAATACCCCATAATGACATCACAATACCCCATAATGACATCACAATACCCCATAATGACATCACAATACCCAGATTTTTTTGAATGTTTTGCAAATTTATAATAAAAAAATAAAAAAAACAGATACCTTATTTACATAAGAACTACATCCTGGTGACCTAGGGTGGTGTAATAACTAAGTATTCAGACCCTTTGCTGTGAGACTCAAAATTGAGCTCAGGTGCATCCTGTTTCCATTGATCATCCTTGAGATTTTTCTACAACTTGATTGGAGTCCACCTGTCATAAATTCAATTGATTGGACATGATTTGGAAAGGCACACACCTGTCTATATAAGGTCCCTCAGTTGACAGTGCATGTCAGAGCAAAAACCAAGCCATGAGGTCGAAGGAATTGTCCAAAGAGCTCAGAGACAGGATTGTGTCGAGGCACAGGTCTGGAGAAGAGTACCAATCCATTTCTGCAGCATTGAAGGTACCCAAGAACACGGTGGCCTCCATTTTTAAATGGAAGAAGTTTGGAACCACCAAGACTCGAGCAGGGCCATGGTCTGGGAGGTGACCAAGAACCCAATGGTCACTCTGAGAGTCACTCAGAGCTCCAGAGTTTCAGAGTTTCTCTGGGGAGATGGGAGAACCTTCCAGAAGGACAACCATCTCTGCAGCATTCCACCAATCAGGCCTTTATTCTAGGGTGGCCAGATGGAAGCCACTCCTCTATAGAAGGCACATGTCAACCCCCTTGGAGTTTGCCAAGAGGGACCTAAAGACTCTCAGACCATGAGAAACAAGAATCTCTGGTCTGATGAAACCAAGATTCAACTGTTTGGTCTGAAGGCCAAGCGTAACGTCTGGAGGAAACCTGGCACCATCCCTATGGTGAAGCATAGTGGTGGCAGCATCATGCTGTGGGGATGTTTTTCAGCTGCAGGGACTGGGAGACTAGTCAGGATAGAGGGAAAGATGAACGGAGCAAAGTACAGAGAGATCCTTGAATGCGATCTCAAACTGAGGGCGAAGGTTCACCTTCCAACAGGACAACGACCCTAAGCACACAGACAAGACAACGCAGGAGTGGCTTCTGGACAAGTCTCAATGTCTTTGAGTGGCCCAGCCGGAGCCCGGACTTGAACCCGATCGAACATCTCTGGAGAGACCTGAAAATAGCTGTGCAGCAACGCTCCCCATCCAACCTGACAGAGCTTGAGAGGATCTGCAGAGAAGAATGGGAGAAACTCCCCAAATACAGGTGTACCAAGCTTGTAGCATCAGACCCAAGAAGACTGGAGGCTGTAATCGCTGCCTAAGGTGCTTCAACAAAGTACTGAATTAAGGGTCTGAATACTTATGTAAATGTCATATTTTAGGTTTTTAATGTCTTAACCTGTTTTTGCTTTCTCATTATGGGCTATTGTGTAGATTGAGAGGGAAAAACTATGTATGTAATGTGTGTGTAAATCGTATGCTTGTACTCTGAGTTTTGTATAACTCTAATAGGACACTGCTGTTGACTTTCTTCTCAGTACCAGATAGTCACCATGCTGATTTGTGTTGTTGATCCAGGCCAGCACCAGCAAGGGGGCGGAGCCTCAACAGGAAGTGGTCAGAGAGGAGGAGGAGCAGGAAGAAGAGGCAGGTCAGTGGGTGTGGGAGCCCATGCTGTGTGGGGAGGCAGAAGGAGGGAAGGTACCCCATTCCCTGGAGGTTCTGTACCACCAGGCTCAGAGCAGCAGTACCTGTGATGCCCTGATGGTGGCAGTCCACCTCCTGATGGTGGAGACTGGCTTCCTGTGTCAGGTAAGCCTCTACAGGAGACTGGGGGAGACAATCTCAATTAAATACTCCTCGCATTCCTCTCTGCTTCCTTCCTCAAAACCCATTGGAGGAGAAGGTCAGGTGGGAGGGACCTCTGGCTTTCTCATCACCCATCGGAGAAGGTCAGGTGGGAGGGACCTCTGGCTTTCTCATCCAGTGGGTTTGAGAAGGAGGCGAGGAGAGAGGACGCTAGGAGTATGCAATTGAGATTCTCTCTGGGATTTGCATCCCAAATGGCACCCTAGTCCCTACATAGTGCACTACTGTTGACCAGAACCCTATTCCCTAAAGTGTGTGTGTGTGTGTGTGTGTAGGGCTCTGAGGGGCGTCCTGGTGAGATGCCAGCTGGGTGGAGGGCACCAGGAGGGCTGTACAGACTGCAGTATGCCCATCCTCTCTGTGACGACAGCCTGGCCTTGGTCCTAGCTGTCCCCATGGGACCCGTACTGGTTATCAACGGTCAGTCTCACTGTTTCTCAAAGCTGTGTCCCAAATGGGGTTTATTACTTCTGACCAGGGACCATAGGGCTCCTCTATAGGGGCCATCTGGAAGGGCTCTATAGGGGGCCATCTGGAAGGGCTCTATAGGGGGCCATCTGGAAGGACCATAGGGCTCTATAGGGGCCATCTGGAAGGGCTCTATAGAGGCCATCTGGAAGGGCTCTATAGGGGCCATCTGGAAGGGCTCTATAGGGGCCATCTGGAAGGGCTCTATAGGGGGCCATGTGGAAGGGCTCTATAGGGGGCCATGTGGAAGGGCTCTATAGGGGCCATCTGGAAGGGCTCTATAGGGGCCGTCTGGAAGGACCATAGGGCTCTATAGGGGCCGTCTGGAAGGACCATAGGGCTCTATAGGGGCCGTCTGGAAGGACCACAGGGCTCTATAGGGGCCATCTGGAAGGACCATAGGGCTCTATAGGGGCCATCGGGAAGGACCATAGGGCTCTATAGGGGCCATCTGGAAGGGCTCTATAGGGGGCCATCTGGAAGCCCCATATAACTCTATAGGGGTCATCTGGAAGGACCATAGGGCTCTATAGGGGCCATCTGGAAGGACCGTAGGGCTCTATAGGGGGCCATCTGGAAGGACCGTAGGGCTCTATAGGGGGCCATCTGGAAGGACCCTAGGGCTCTATAGGGGCCATCTGGAACGACCGTAGGGCTCTATAGGGGGCCATCTGGAAGGACCGTAGGGCTCTATAGGGGCCATCTGGAAGGACCGTAGGGCTCTATAGGGAGCCATCTGGAAGGACCGTAGGGCTCTATAGGGAGCCATCTGGAAGGACCGTAGGGCTCTATAGGGAGCCATCTGGAAGGACCGTAGGGCTCTATAGGGGCCATCTGGAAGGACCGTAGGGCTCTATAGGGGCCATCTGGAAGGACCGTAGGGCTCTATAGGGGGCCATCTGGAAGGACCGTAGGGCTCTATAGGGGGCCATCTGGAAGGACCGTAGGGCTCTATAGGGGGCCATCTGGAAGGACCGTAGGGCTCTATAGGGAGCCATCTGGAAGGACCGTAGGGCTCTATAGGGAGCCATCTGGAAGGGCTCTATAGGGGCCATCTGGAAGGACCATAGGGCTCTATAGGGGCCATCTGGAAGGGCTCTATAGGGGCCATCTGGAAGGGCTCTATAGGGGCCATCTGGAAGGGCTCTATAGGGGGCCATGTGGAAGGGCTCTATAGGGGGCCATGTGGAAGGGCTCTATAGGGGGCCATGTGGAAGGGCTCTATAGGGGCCATCTGGAAGGGCTCTATAGGGGCCATCTGGAAGGACCATAGGGCTCTATAGGGGCCGTCTGGAAGGACCACAGGGCTCTATAGGGGCCATCTGGAAGGACCATAGGGCTCTATAGGGGCCATCGGGAAGGACCATAGGGCTCTATAGGGGCCATCTGGAAGGGCTCTATAGGGGGCCATCTGGAAGCCCCATATAACTCTATAGGGGTCATCTGGAAGGACCATAGGGCTCTATAGGGGCCATCTGGAAGGACCGTAGGGCTCTATAGGGGGCCATCTGGAAGGACCGTAGGGCTCTATAGGGGGCCATCTGGAAGGACCCTAGGGCTCTATAGGGGCCATCTGGAACGACCGTAGGGCTCTATAGGGGGCCATCTGGAAGGACCGTAGGGCTCTATAGGGGCCATCTGGAAGGACCGTAGGGCTCTATAGGGAGCCATCTGGAAGGACCGTAGGGCTCTATAGGGAGCCATCTGGAAGGACCGTAGGGCTCTATAGGGAGCCATCTGGAAGGACCGTAGGGCTCTATAGGGGCCATCTGGAAGGACCGTAGGGCTCTATAGGGGCCATCTGGAAGGACCGTAGGGCTCTATAGGGGGCCATCTGGAAGGACCGTAGGGCTCTATAGGGGGCCATCTGGAAGGACCGTAGGGCTCTATAGGGGGCCATCTGGAAGGACCGTAGGGCTCTATAGGGAGCCATCTGGAAGGACCGTAGGGCTCTATAGGGAGCCATCTGGAAGGGCTCTATAGGGGCCATCTGGAAGGGCTCTATAGGGGCCATCTGGAAGGGCTCTATAGGGGCCATCTGGAAGGGCTCTATAGGGGCCATCTGGAAGGGCTCTATAGGGGCCATGTGGAAGGGCTCTATAGGGGGCCATCTGGAAGGACCATAGGGCTCCATAGGGGGCCATCTGGAAGGGCTATATAGGGGGCCATCTGAAGGGCTCTATAGGGGGCCATGTGGAAGGGCTATATAGGGGGCCATCTGAAGGGCTTTATAGGGGGCCATCTGGAAGGGCTCGATAGGGGGCCATGTGGAAGGGCTCTATAGGGGGCCATGTGGAAGGGCTCTATAGGGGGCCATCTGGAAGGGCTCTATAGTGGACATCTGGAAGGCAGTCTCAGTCTTTGACATAGCTATATGTTTGATCCATCTCTGCTTATCATTATTGATTGCTCTCCCCCCTGATTGATCGGTATATTGCTCCCCTCTGCAGCCACCCTGAAGATGAACCAGCAGGTGGACACAGTGAGGAAACTGTCGCTGAAACCCTCCACCTATGTGACTGACCAGTGGACAGGTTAGTGTGACTGAGCAGTGGACAGGTTAGTGTGTCTGGTGACTGACCAGTGGACAGGTTAGTGTGACTGACCAGTGGACAGGTTAGTGTGACTGACCAGTGGACAGGTTAGTGTGACTGACCAGTGGACAGGTTAGTGTGACTGAGCAGTGGACAGGTTAGTGTGACTGACCAGTGGACAGGTTAGTGTGACTGACCAGTGGACAGGTTAGTGTGACTGACCAGTGGACAGGTTAGTGTGTCGTGTGACTGACCAGTGGACAGGTTAGTGTGACTGACCAGTGGACAGGTTAGTGTGACTGACCAGTGGACAGGTTAGTGTGACTGACCAGTGGACAGGTTAGTGTGACTGACCAGTGGACAGGTTAGTGTCTGTCTGGTGACTGACCAGTGGACAGGTTAGTGTGACTGACCAGTGGACAGGTTAGTGTGACTTACCAGTGGACAGGTTAGTGTGACTGACCAGTGGACAGGTTAGTGTCTGTCTGGTGACTGACCAGTGGACAGGTTAGTGTGTCTGGTGACTGACCAGTGGACAGGTTAGTGTGTGTCTGGTGACTGACCAGTGGACAGGTTAGTGTGACTGACCAGTGGACAGGTTAGTGTGACTGACCAGTGGACAGGTTAGTGTGACTGACCAGTGGACAGGTTAGTGTGACTGACCAGTGGACAGGTTAGTGTGACTGACCAGTGGACAGGTTAGTGTGACTGACCAGTGGACAGGTTAGTGTGTCTGGTGACTGACCAGTGGACAGGTTAGTGTGACTGACCAGTGGACAGATTAGTGTGTCTGGTGACTGACCAGTGGACAGGTTAGTGTGTGTCTGATGACTGACCAGTGGACAGGTTAGTGTGTGTCTGGTGACTGACCAGTGGACAGGTTAGTGTGTGTCTGGTGACTGACCAGTGGACAGGTTAGTGTGTGTCTGGTGACTGACCAGTGGACAGGTTAGTGTGTGTCTGGTGACTGACCAGTGGACAGGTTAGTGTGTGTCTGGTGACTGACCAGTGGACAGGTTAGTGTGTGTCTGGTGACTGACCAGTGGACAGGTTAGTGTGTGTCTGGTGACTGACCAGTAGACAGGTTAGTGTGACTGACCAGTGGACAGGTTAGTGTGACTGACCAGTGGACAGGTTAATGTGACTGACCAGTGGGCAGGTTAATGTGACTGACCAGTGGACAGGTTAGTGTGACTGACCAGTGGACAGGTTAGTGTGTCTGGTGACTGACCAGTGGACAGGTTAGTGTGTGTTAATCTACAGTTGGTAGTGTCTGTTCTGTCTGTCCTGTTCCAGGTTGATAGTGTCTGTTCTGTTCCAGGTGATAGTGTCTGTTCTGTTCCAGGTGATAGTGTCTGTTCTGTTCCAGGTGATAGTGTCTGTTCTGTTCCAGGTGATAGTGTCTGTTCCGTTCCAGGTGATAGTGTCTGTTCTGTTCCAGTTTATAGTGTCTGTTCTGTCTGTCCTGTTCCAGGTGACAGTGTAAGTTCTGTCTGTCCTGTTCCAGGTGATAGTGTCTGTTCTGTCTGTCCTGTTCCAGGTGATAGTGTCTGTTCTGTCTGTCCTGTTCCAGGTGATAGTGTCTGTTCTGTCTGTACTGTTCCAGGTGACAGTGTCTGTTCTGTGTGTTGATCCACAGGTGACAGTGCAGCGGCCGTCTACACAGAGCTGAGGAAGTTGTCCCGGGTCTTCAAAGACCAGCTGGTGTATCCTCTGATATCTTCAGCCAGAGAAGGTACTGGGATGTAAATATATAGTACTGTTATTAAATAAATAGTACTAGGATGTAGATATATAGTACTGTTATTAAATAAATAGTACTGGGATGTAGATATATAGTACTGGGATGTAGTAGATATATAGTACTGTTTTTAAATATATAGTACTGGGATGTAGATATATAGTACTGTTATTAAATAAATAGTACTGGGATGTAGATATATAGTACTGTTATTAAATAAATAGTACTGGGATGTAGATATATAGTACTGGGATGTAGAAATAGTACTGGGATGTAGATATATAGTACTGTTATTAAATAAATAGTACTGGGATGTAGATATATAGTACTGTTATTAAATATATAGTACTGGGAGGTAGGTATATAGTACTGTTATTAAATAAATAGTACTGGGATGTAGATATATAGTACTGTTATTAAATATATAGTACTGGGATGTAAATATATAGTACTGTTATTAAATAAATAGTACTAGGATGTAGATATATAGTACTGTTATTAAATAAATAGTACTGGGATGTAGATATATAGTACTGGGATGTAGTAG
This sequence comes from Oncorhynchus clarkii lewisi, assembly GCF_045791955.1. Lineage (NCBI taxonomy): Eukaryota > Metazoa > Chordata > Actinopteri > Salmoniformes > Salmonidae > Oncorhynchus > Oncorhynchus clarkii. The sequence continues at coordinate 34,725,034 of NC_092179.1, read as the reverse complement.
ATATATAGTACTGTTTTTAAATATATAGTACTGGGATGTAGATATATAGTACTGTTATTAAATAAATAGTACTGGGATGTAGATAAATAGTACTGTTATTAAATAAATAGTACTGGGATGTAGATATATAGTACTGGGATGTAGATATAGTACTGGGATGTAGATATATAGTACTGTTATTAAATAAATAGTACTGTGATGTAGATATATAGTACTGTTATTAAATATATAGTACTGGGAGGTAGGTATATAGTACTGTTATTAAATAAATAGTACTGGGATGTAGATATATAGTACTGTTATTAAATATATAGTACTGGGAGGTAGGTATATAGTACTGTTATTAAATAAATAGTACTGGGATGTAGATATATAGTACTGTTATTAAATAAATAGTACTGGGATGTAGATATATAGTACTGTTATTAAATATATAGTACTGGGAGGTAGGTATATAGTACTGTTATTAAATAAATAGTACTGGGATGTAGATATATAGTACTGTTATTAAATATATAGTACTGGGATGTAAATATATAGTACTGTTATTAAATAAATAGTACTAGGATGTAGATATATAGTACTGTTATTAAATAAATAGTACTGGGATGTAGATATATAGTACTGGGATGTAGTAGATATATAGTACTGTTTTTAAATATATAGTACTGGGATGTAGATATATAGTACTGTTATTAAATAAATAGTACTGGGATGTAGATAAATAGTACTGTTATTAAATAAATAGTACTGGGATGTAGATATATAGTACTGGGATGTAGATATAGTACTGGGATGTAGATATATAGTACTGTTATTAAATAAATAGTACTGTGATGTAGATATATAGTACTGTTATTAAATATATAGTACTGGGAGGTAGGTATATAGTACTGTTATTAAATAAATAGTACTGGGATGTAGATATATAGTACTGTTATTAAATATATAGTACTGGGAGGTAGGTATATAGTACTGTTATTAAATAAATAGTACTGGGATGTAGATATATAGTAATGTTATTAAATATATAGTACTGGGATGTAGATATATAGTACTGTTATTAAATATATAGTACTGGGATGTAGATATATAGTACTGGGATGTAGATATATCGTACTGTTAAATATATAGTACTGTTAAATATATAGTACTGGGATGTAGATATATCGTACTGTTAAATATATAGTACTGGGATGTAGATATATAATACTGTTATTAAATAAATAGTACTGGAAGGTAGACATGTAGTACTGTTATTAAATAAATAGTACTGGGAGGTAGATACAGTATGTAGTAGTACTGGGAGGTAGATATGTAGTACTGTTATTAAGTAATAAATAGTACTGTGAAGTAGATATGTAGTACTGTTATTAAGAAGGAAATATCTGGAAATATGACATTGGTCTCAGATCTCACTGCAATCATTTAAAATCATTGAATAGCAAATGTTAATGACCAATGTGTCAAATCCATTACTCCCTGTCTCCCCCTGTTGTCTGGTGGTGGTATAACAGCCATGGCCCTGCCAGCAGTGTTGTAACTCTCTGTCTCCCCCTGTTGTCTAGTGGTGGTATAACAGCCATGGCCCTGCCAGCAGTGTTGTAACTCTCTGTATCCCCCTGTTGTCTGGTGGTGGTATAACAGCCATGGCCCTGCCAACAGTGTTGTAACTCTCTGTCTCCCCCTGTTGTCTGGTGATGGTATAACAGCCATGGCCCTGCCAGCAGTGTTGTAACTCTCTGTCTCCCCCTGTTGTCTGGTGGTGGTATAACAGCCATGGCCCTGCCAGCAGTGTTGTATAACTCTCTGTATCCCCCTGTTGTCTGGTGGTGGTATAACAGCCATGGCCCTGCCAGCAGTGTTTGGCCTGCCAGTCCTTCCTCCAGAGCTGTTACTGAGGGTGCTGAGACTGCTGGATGTCTCCTCTCTCCTGGCCCTCTCCTCGGTCAACAGACACCTCCACCAGACCACCACAGACCCGGCCCTCTGGAGACACCTCTACCGCAGAGACTTCAGAGGTAGGACGAACGCACACACACACACACACACACACATACACACACACACACACACACACACACACACGGATATATTTATAAACGCACATAAAAGACAGGAGGTTTCTGGTCTGTCTGGAGGGTCTCTGGTCTGTCTGGAGGTCTCTGGCCTGTCTGGAGTGTCTCTGGTCTGTCTGGAGGTCTCTGGTTTGTCTGGAGGTCTCTGGTTTGTCTGGAGGTCTCTGGTTTGTCTGGAGGTCTCTGGTTTGTCTGGAGGTCTCTGGCCTGTCTGGAGGTCTCTGGCCTGTCTGGAGGTCTCTGGTTTGTCTGGAGGTCTCTGGCCTGTCTGGAGGTCTCTGGCCTGTCTGGAGGTCTCTGGTTTGTCTGGAGGTCTCTGGTTTGTCTGGAGGTCTCTGGTTTGTCTGGAGGTCTCTGGCCTGTCTGGAGGTCTCTGGCCTGTCTGGAGGTCTCTGGCCTGTCTGGAGGTCTCTGGTTTGTCTGGAGGTCTCTGGCCTGTCTGGAGGTCTCTGGCCTGTCTGGAGGTCTCTGGCCTGTCTGGAGGTCTCTGGCCTGTCTGGAGGTCTCTGGTTTGTCTGGAGGTCTCTGGTTTGTCTGGAGGTCTCTGGCCTGTCTGGAGGTCTCTGGCCTGTCTGGAGGTCTCTGGCCTGTCTGGAGGTCTCTGGTTTGTCTGGAGGTCTCTGGTTTGTCTGGAGGTCTCTGGCCTGTCTGGAGGTCTCTGGCCTGTCTGGAGGGTCTCTGGCCTGTCTGGAGGTCTCTGGCCTGTCTGGAGGTCTCTGGCCTGTCTGGAGGTCTCTGGTCTGTCTGGAGGGTCTCTCTCTCCAGAGTGTCTGTTAAATGACGTGTCGGTGTCTGTATTACAGATATGTTAGATTCTACATGTCAGAGCAGAGCTAGGTCTGTATTATAGATATGTTAGATTCTACATGTCAGAGCAGAACTAGGTCTGTATTATAGATATGTTAGATTCTACATGTCAGAGCAGAACTAGGTCTGTATTATAGATATGTTAGATTCTACATGTCAGAGCAGAGCTAGGTCTGTATTATAGATATGTTAGATTCTACATGTCAGAGCAGAACTAGGTCTGTATTATAGACATGTTAGATTCTACATGTCAGAGCAGAACTAGGTCTGTATTACAGATATGTTAGATTCTACATGTCAGAGCAGAGCTAGGTCTGTTCTCCTGAGACATGTCTGTATTATAGATATGTTAGATTCTACATGTCAGAGCAGAACTAGGTCTGTATTATAGATATGTTAGATTCTACATGTCAGAGCAGAACTAGGTCTGTATTATAGACATGTTAGATTCTACATGTCAGGGCAGAGCTAGGTCTGTATTATAGATATGTTAGAATCTACATGTCAGAGCAGAACTAGGTCTGTATTACAGATATGTTAGATTCTACATGTCAGAGCAGAGCTAGGTCTGTATTATAGATATGTTAGATTCTACATGTCAGAGCAGAGCTAGGTCTGTATTATAGATATGTTAGATTCTACATGTCAGAGCAGAGCTAGGTCTGTATTACAGATATGTTAGATTCTACATGTCAGAGCAGAGCTAGGTCTGTTCTCCTGAGACGTGTCTGTATTATAGATATGTTAGATTCTACATGTCAGAGCAGAACTAGGTCTGTTCTCCTGAGACGTGTCTGTATTATAGATATGTTAGATTCTACATGTCAGAGCAGAACTAGGTCTGTATTATAGACATGTTAGATTCTACATGTCAGAGCAGAGCTAGGTCTGTATTATAGATATGTTAGATTCTACATGTCAGAGCAGAACTAGGTCTGTATTATAGACATGTTAGATTCTACATGTCAGAGCAGAGCTAGGTCTGTATTATAGACATGTTAGATTCTACATGTCAGAGCAGAACTAGGTCTGTATTATAGATCTGTTAGATTCTACATGTCAGAGCAGAACTAGGTCTGTATTACAGATATGTTAGATTCTACATGTCAGAGCAGAGCTAGGTCTGTATTATAGACATGTTAGATTCTACATGTCAGAGCAGAGCTAGGTCTGTATTATAGATATGTTAGAATCTACATGTCAGAGCAGAACTAGGTCTGTATTACAGATATGTTAGATTCTACATGTCAGAGCAGAACTAGGTCTGTATTACAGATATGTTAGATTCTACATGTCAGAGCAGAGCTAGGTCTGTTCTCCTGAGACATGTCTGTATTATAGATATGTTAGATTCTACATGTCAGAGCAGAACTAGGTCTGTATTATAGACATGTTAGATTCTACATGTCTGAGCAGAACTAGGTCTGTATTATAGACATGTTAGATTCTACATGTCAGAGCAGAGCTAGGTCTGTATTATAGATATGTTAGATTCTACATGTCAGAGCAGAACTAGGTCTGTATTATAGATATGTTAGATTCTACATGTCAGAGCAGAACTAGGTCTGTATTATAGACATGTTAGATTCTACATGTCAGAGCAGAACTAGGTCTGTATTATAGACATGTTAGATTCTACATGTCAGAGCAGAGCTAGGTCTGTATTATAGATATGTTAGATTCTACATGTCAGAGCAGAGCTAGGTCTGTATTATAGACATGTTAGATTCTACATGTCAGAGCAGAGCTAGGTCTGTATTATAGATATGTTAGATTCTACATGTCAGAGCAGAGCTAGGTCTGTTCTCCTGAGACGTGTCTGTATTACAGATATGTTAGATTCTACATGTCAGAGCAGAGCTAGGCCTGTATTACAGATATGTTAGATTCTACATGTCAGAGCAGAACTAGGTCTGTATTACAGATATGTTAGATTCTACATGTCAGAGCAGAGCTAGGTCTGTTCTCCTGAGACGTGTCTGTATTAAAGACATGTTAGATTCTACATGTCAGAGCAGAACTAGGTCTGTATTATAGACATGTTAGATTCTACATGTCAGAGCAGAACTAGGTCTGTATTACAGATATGTTAGATTCTACATGTCAGAGCAGAGCTAGGCCTGTATTACAGATATGTTAGATTCTACATGTCAGAGCAGAACTAGGTCTGTATTATAGACATGTTAGATTCTACATGTCAGAGCAGAGCTAGGTCTGTATTATAGACATGTTAGATTCTACATGTCAGAGCAGAACTAGGTCTGTATTATAGATCTGTTAGATTCTACATGTCAGAGCAGAACTAGGTCTGTATTACAGATATGTTAGATTCTACATGTCAGAGCAGAGCTAGGTCTGTATTATAGACATGTTAGATTCTACATGTCAGAGCAGAGCTAGGTCTGTATTATAGATATGTTAGAATCTACATGTCAGAGCAGAACTAGGTCTGTATTACAGATATGTTAGATTCTACATGTCAGAGCAGAACTAGGTCTGTATTACAGATATGTTAGATTCTACATGTCAGAGCAGAGCTAGGTCTGTTCTCCTGAGACATGTCTGTATTATAGATATGTTAGATTCTACATGTCAGAGCAGAACTAGGTCTGTATTATAGACATGTTAGATTCTACATGTCTGAGCAGAACTAGGTCTGTATTATAGACATGTTAGATTCTACATGTCAGAGCAGAGCTAGGTCTGTATTATAGATATGTTAGATTCTACATGTCAGAGCAGAAGTAGGTCTGTATTATAGATATGTTAGATTCTACATGTCAGAGCAGAACTAGGTCTGTATTATAGACATGTTAGATTCTACATGTCAGAGCAGAACTAGGTCTGTATTATAGACATGTTAGATTCTACATGTCAGAGCAGAGCTAGGTCTGTATTATAGATATGTTAGATTCTACATGTCAGAGCAGAGCTAGGTCTGTATTATAGACATGTTAGATTCTACATGTCAGAGCAGAGCTAGGTCTGTATTATAGATATGTTAGATTCTACATGTCAGAGCAGAGCTAGGTCTGTTCTCCTGAGACGTGTCTGTATTACAGATATGTTAGATTCTACATGTCAGAGCAGAACTAGGTCTGTATTACAGATATGTTAGATTCTACATGTCAGAGCAGAGCTAGGCCTGTATTACAGATATGTTAGATTCTACATGTCAGAGCAGAACTAGGTCTGTATTACAGATATGTTAGATTCTACATGTCAGAGCAGAGCTAGGTCTGTTCTCCTGAGACGTGTCTGTATTAAAGACATGTTAGATTCTACATGTCAGAGCAGAACTAGGTCTGTATTATAGACATGTTAGATTCTACATGTCAGAGCAGAACTAGGTCTGTATTACAGATATGTTAGATTCTACATGTCAGAGCAGAGCTAGGCCTGTATTACAGATATGTTAGATTCTACATGTCAGAGCAGAACTAGGTCTGTATTACAGATATGTTAGATTCTACATGTCAGAGCAGAGCTAGGTCTGTTCTCCTGAGACGTGTCTGTATTACAGATATGTTAGATTCTACATGTCAGAGCAGAACTAGGTCTGTATTACAGATATGTTAGATTCTACATGTCAGAGCAGAACTAGGTCTGTATTATAGACATGTTAGATTCTACATGTCAGAGCAGAACTAGGTCTGTATTATAGATATGTTAGATTCTACATGTCAGAGCAGAACTAGGTCTGTATTATAGACATGTTAGATTCTACATGTCAGAGCAGAACTAGGTCTGTATTATAGATATGTTAGATTCTACATGTCAGAGCAGAACTAGGTCTGTATTATAGATATGTTAGATTCTACATGTCAGAGCAGAACTAGGTCTGTATTATAGATATGTTAGATTCTACATGTCAGAGCAGAGCTAGGTCTGTTCTCCTGAGACGTGTCTGTATTATAGATATGTTAGATTCTACATGTCAGAGCAGAGCTAGGTCTGTATTATAGATATGTTAGATTCTACATGTCAGAGCAGAGCTAGGTCTGTATTATAGATATGTTAGATTCTACATGTCAGAGCAGAACTAGGTCTGTATTATAGATATGTTAGATTCTACATGTCAGAGCAGAACTAGGTCTGTATTACAGATATGTTAGATTCTACATGTCAGAGCAGAACTAGGTCTGTTCTCCTGAGACGTGTCTGTATTATAGATATGTTAGATTCTACATGTCAGAGCAGAACTAGGTCTGTATTATAGACATGTTAGATTCTACATGTCAGAGCAGAACTAGGTCTGTATTATAGACATGTTAGATTCTACATGTCAGAGCAGAACTAGGTCTGTATTATAGACATGTTAGATTCTACATGTCACAGCAGAACTAGGTCTGTATTATAGATATGTTAGATTCTACATGTCAGAGCAGAACTAGGTCTGTATTATAGATATGTTAGATTCTACATGTCAGAGCAGAACTAGGTCTGTATTACAGATATGTTAGATTCTACATGTCAGAGCAGAGCTAGGTCTGTATTATAGATATGTTAGATTCTACATGTCAGAGCAGAACTAGGTCTGTATTATAGATATGTTAGATTCTACATGTCAGAGCAGAACTAGGTCTGTATTATAGATATGTTAGATTCTACATGTCAGAGCAGAGCTAGGTGTTTTCTCCTGAGACGTGTCTGTATTATAGATATGTTAGATTCTACATGTCAGAGCAGAACTAGGTCTGTATTATAGACATGTTAGATTCTACATGTCAGAGCAGAACTAGGTCTGTATTACAGATATGTTAGATTCTACATGTCAGAGCAGAACTAGGTCTGTATTACAGATATGTTAGATTCTACATGTCAGAGCAGAACTAGGTCTGTATTATAGATATGTTAGATTCTACATGTCAGAGCAGAACTAGGTCTGTATTACAGATATGTTAGATTCTACATGTCAGAGCAGAGCTAGGTCTGTATTATAGATATGTTAGATTCTACATGTCAGAGCAGAGCTAGGTCTGTATTATAGATATGTTAGATTCTACATGTCAGAGCAGAACTAGGTCTGTATTATAGATATGTTAGATTCTACATGTCAGAGCAGAACTAGGTCTGTATTATAGATATGTTAGATTCTACATGTCAGAGCAGAGCTAGGTCTGTATTACAGATATGTTAGATTCTACATGTCAGAGCAGAGCTAGGTCTGTTCTCCTGAGACGTGTCTGTATTATAGATATGTTAGATTCTACATGTCAGAGCAGAACTAGGTCTGTATTATAGATATGTTAGATTCTACATGTCAGAGCAGAGCTAGGTCTGTATTATAGATATGTTAGATTCTACATGTCAGAGCAGAACTAGGTCTGTATTATAGATATGTTAGATTCTACATGTCAGAGCAGAACTAGGTCTGTATTATAGATATGTTAGATTCTACATGTCAGAGCAGAGCTAGGTCTGTATTACAGATATGTTAGATTCTACATGTCAGAGCAGGGCTAGGTCTGTATTACAGATATGTTAGATTCTACATGTCAGAGCAGAACTAGGTCTGTATTATAGACATGTTAGATTCTACATGTCAGAGCAGAACTAGGTCTGTATTACAGATATGTTAGATTCTACATGTCAGAGCAGAACTAGGTCTGTATTATAGATATGTTAGATTCTACATGTCAGAGCAGAACTAGGTCTGTATTACAGATATGTTAGATTCTACATGTCAGAGCAGAGCTAGGTCTGTATTATAGACATGTTAGATTCTACATGTCAGCAGAACTAGGTCTGTATTACAGATATGTTAGATTCTACATGTCAGAGCAGAGCTAGGTCTGTATTATAGATATGTTAGATTCTACATGTCAGAGCAGAGCTAGGTCTGTATTACAGATATGTTAGATTCTACATGTCAGAGCAGAGCTAGGTCTGTATTATAGATATGTTAGATTCTACATGTCAGAGCAGAACTAGGTCTGTATTATAGACATGTTAGATTCTACATGTCAGAGCAGAACTAGGTCTGTATTACAGATATGTTAGATTCTACATGTCAGAGCAGAGCTAGGCCTGTATTACAGATATGTTAGATTCTACATGTCAGAGCAGAACTAGGTCTGTATTATAGATATGTTAGATTCTACATGTCAGAGCAGAGCTAGGTCTGTATTATAGATATGTTAGATTCTACATGTCAGAGCAGAACTAGGTCTGTATTATAGATATGTTAGATTCTACATGTCAGAGCAGAACTAGGTCTGTATTATAGATATGTTAGATTCTACATGTCAGAGCAGAGCTAGGTCTGTATTACAGATATGTTAGATTCTACATGTCAGAGCAGAGCTAGGTCTGTTCTCCTGAGACGTGTCTGTATTATAGATATGTTAGATTCTACATGTCAGAGCAGAACTAGGTCTGTATTATAGATATGTTAGATTCTACATGTCAGAGCAGAGCTAGGTCTGTATTATAGATATGTTAGATTCTACATGTCAGAGCAGAACTAGGTCTGTATTATAGATATGTTAGATTCTACATGTCAGAGCAGAACTAGGTCTGTATTATAGACATGTTAGATTCTACATGTCAGAGCAGAGCTAGGTCTGTATTACAGATATGTTAGATTCTACATGTCAGAGCAGGGCTAGGTCTGTATTACAGATATGTTAGATTCTACATGTCAGAGCAGAACTAGGTATGTATTACAGATATGTTAGATATTGAGTGCATATTGTGTGATGGATATTGTTATTTGACTGTTGCAGACGGCCAAGACCACAGCAGAGCCAGAGACACTCAGTGGAGAGAGGTGAGTCAGGTCCCAGTATTTTATATATTGACTGTGCAGACTGCAGACTGTGCAGACTAACTCTCTGGTATCATTTAGGACTCAGCCACTGTCTAACTCTCTGGTATCATTTAGGACACTGTCTAACTCTCTGGTATCATTTAGGACACAGCCACTGTCTAACTCTCTGGTATCGTTTTAATTTCAGCTCTACAAGAAGAAGTACAAGTGGAGGAGAGAAGCAGCCAGTTACCGGCACCACATGCCCCGTTACCACCCTGTCCCCCCACCGCTCTACCCCCTCCACCCCCTCCCCAACAACCCCTTCCCCTTCTACCCGCCTGGCATCATCGGTGGGGAGTACGACCAGAGACCTGGCATCCCCGGTGGTATTCTGCCCCGCCCCCGCTACGACCCTATTGGTCCGCTCCCGGGTCACGATCCCACAGCAGGAGGGCTGATTGGACGAAGGGGGCTGAGACCTGCTGGGAACCGGCCGGCTGACATCAGAAGAGGGTTCATATGACCTCCCTGACCAGTGACCTCTAGTGGTGGTGTAGGAGTATGACCACCACACAGAGAAGCTTAAATAAAACAGAGATGTTGAAGACTGACTGATTAGCCTACCTTAAATAAGGTGCTATAGTCACAGATAAATGGCGTTGTTCGGTCTATAAACACTAACCCTCACCCAGCCTGCTTATTATCCCCTAAACCTCATCCAGGTGTTTTTTATAAACCCTATCCTTGACCCAGAATCAGCTTTTAATAGTTCATGTTCTCCTGTGTGTGTTTAGTAAGTGATGAGGTCAGATCATACCGATCTGCTATCTTCATTTGAGCTCTCTGTTGTTGCAGAGAATGTTGCTGCACAGCAGGAAATGTAAACTTCTAAAAGTTTTCCCGTGAGAAACCGGTCAAATTTAAGATAGTAGATCTGTAAGGGTGCCTGGGGGATTGAGGTAGGCCGTTTCGATCTTCCACCATTCACTATGAAGACATTTTGTACTTGTTTCCTCGCAGACGAAAAGCTGTAAATAAAATGAGAAAATGTCAATCGACTGGTTTTTAGCTGTGGTCATATTTGAGCCCTCAGTCTGTCTCTGAAATCCAGACTGTTCAGGGACGATTCAATAGTCATGTACACTGAGCTACAATATAAACACAACATGTAAAGTGTCTCTATGTTTTATGAGATGAAATAAAAGATCCCGGGAATGTTTCATACGCACAAACATTTCTCAAAAACACAACTTTGTTTACATCACTGATGATGAGCATTTCTCCTTTGCCAAGATAATCCATCCACCTGACAGGTGAGACATATCAAGAAGCTGATTAAACAGCACGATCATTACACAGGTGCACCTTGTGCTGTGGGCAATAAAAAGGCCGCTCTAAAATGTGCAGTTTTGTTGCACAATGCCATGACACAGATGTCTCAAGTTTGGCATGCTGACTGCACGAATGTCCACCAGAGCTGTTGAATGTTAATTTCTCTACCATAAGCCGCCTCCAAAGTCGTTTTTGAGAATTTGGAAGTAAGTACAACCGGGCCTCACAACCGAAGACGGTGTGTTGATGAGCGGTTTTCTGATGTCAACGTTGTGAACAGAGTGCCCCATGGTGGCGGTGGGGTTATGGGTAGGCATAAGCTGCAGACAACAGACACAATTGCATTTTATCTATGGCAATTTGAACGCACAGAGATGCTGTGATGAAATCCTGAGGTCCATTGTCGGGCCATTCATCCTCCATCACCTCATGTTTCAGCATGATAATGCACAGCCCCATGTCACAAGGATCTGTATTCCTGGAAGCTGAAAATGTCCCAGTTCTTCTATAACCTGCATACTCACCAGACATGTCATCCGTTGAGCATGTTTGGGATGCTCTGGATCGACCTGTACGACAGCGTGTTCCAGTTCCCGCCAATATCCAGTAATTTCACACAGCCATTGAAGAGGAGTGGGACAACATTCCACAGGCCACAATCAACAGCCTGATCAACATTTGTTTTAAGCAAGTCAGCCATATCAGCTATGTTTTTATAAAAGGCAGTAAATGAGGCTGAATGAACTGTTTCGCTGCCAGACGAGGCTCTGCTGATAGCCAGGTGTAGCAGTGGTAAGGTGTTGGGACTCTGCTGATAGCCAGGTGTAGCAGTGGTAAGGTGTTGGGACTCTGCTGATAGCCAGGTGTAGCAGTGGTAAGGTGTTGGGACTCTGCTGATAGCCAGGTGTAGCAGTGGTAAGGTGTTGGGACTCTGCTGATAGCCAGGTGTAGCAGTGGTAAGGTGTTGGGACTCTGCTGATAGCCAGGTGTAGCAGTGGTAAGGTGTTGGGACTCTGCTGATAACCAGGTGTAACAGTGGTAAGGTGTTGGGACTCTGCTGATAACCAGGTGTAACAGTGGTAAGGTGTTGGGACTCTGCTGATAACCAGGTGTAGCAGTGGTAAGGTGTTGGGACTCTGCTGTTGGTACTCTGTTGGGACTCTGTTGTTGGGACTCTGTTGTTGGGACTCTGCTGTTGGGACTCTGCTGTTGGGACTCTGCTGTTGGGACTCTGCTGTTGGGACTCTGCTGTTGGGGCTCTGCTGTTGGGGCTCTGCTGTTGGGACTCTGCTGTTGGTACTCTGTTGGGACTCTGCTGTTGGTACTCTGCTGTTGGTACTCTGCTGTTGGTACTCTGTTGGTACTCTGCTGTTGGTACTCTGCTGTTGGGACTCTGCTGTTGGGACTCTGCTGTTGGGACTCTGCTGTTGGTACTCTGCTGTTGGTACAGCTTTATTTAGGCCCTAACAGTTTGTGGGCTCCGTTTGTCACCGTCACAGTGCAATGAATGCACTACACTGTATTCAAAATGACATCCAATTGCCTTTATAGTGCACTAGTTTTTACCAGAGTTCTGGTCGAAAGTAGTGCACTAGCTTTTACCAGAGTTCTGGTTGAAAGTAGTGCACTAGCTTTTACCAGAGTTCTGGTTGAAAGTAGTGCACTAGCTTTTTCCCAGAGTTCTGGTTGAAAGTAGTGCACTAGCTTTTACCAGAGTTCTGGTCGAAAGTAGTGCACTAGCTTTTTACCAGAGTTCTGGTCGAAAGTAGTGCACTATAAAGGAAATAGGTTGCCATTTGGAAGGTGTATAAATAGGTCTAGTGTTTCTCCTGTGAGAGGAGAGAGCTGTTGTGGAGCAAGTCTGTATCCTGTTTATTGAGCAGTCTGTATCCTGTTTATTGAGCAGTCTGTATCCTGGTTTATTGAGCAGTCTGTATCCTGTTTATTGAGCAGTCTGTATCCTGGTTTATTGAGCAGTCTGTATCCTGTTTATTGAGCAGTCTGTATCCTGTTTATTGAGCAGTCTGTATCCTGTTTATTGAGCAGTCTGTATCCTGTTTATTGAGCAGTCTGTATCCTGGTTTATTGAGCAGTCTGTATCCGGTTTATTGAGCAGTCTGTATCCTGTTTATTGAGCAGTCTGTATCCTGGTTTATTGAGCAGTCTGTATCCTGTTTATTGAGCAGTCTGTATCCTGTTTATTGAGCAGTCTGTATCCTGGTTTATTGAGCAGTCTGTATCCTGTTTATTGAGCAGTCTGTATCCTGTTTATTGAGCAGTCTGTATCCTGTTTATTGAGCAGTCTGTATCCTGTTTATTGAGCAGTCTGTATCCTGTTTATTGAGCAGTCTGTATCCTGTTTATTGAGCAGTCTGTATCCTGTTTATTGAGCAGTCTGTATCCTGTTTATTGAGCAGTCTGTAGTCTGGTTTATTGAGCAGCCTGTATCCTGTTTATTGAGCAGTCTGTATCCTGTTTATTGAGCAGTCTGTATCCTGTTTATTGAGCAGCCTGTATCCTGTTTATTGAGCAGTCTGTATCCTGTTTATTGAGCAGTCTGTATCCTGTTTATTGAGCAGTCTGTATCCTGTTTATTGAGCAGTCTGTATCCTGTTTATTGAGCAGCCTGTATCCTGTTTATTGAGCAGTCTGTATCCTGTTTATTGAGCAGTCTGTATCCTGTTTATTGAGCAGTCTGTATCCTGTTTATTGAGCAGTCTGTATCCTGTTTATTGAGCAGTCTGTATCCTGTTTATTGAGCAGTCTGTATCCTGTTTATTGAGCAGTCTGTATCCTGGTTTATTGAGCAGTCTGTATCCTGTTTATTGAGCAGTCTGTATCCTGTTTATTGAGCAGTCTGCAGTCTGGTTTATTGAGCAGTCTGTAGTCTGCTTTATTGTGGCCTAGGATAGAAATGACATCATCTTTTTTCTTTGCAACAATGACATCAGAGGGGGCTCACATGATTGGCTGTTCGATGCCAGCGACTCGGAGACACTTTTACAGCCACTGCGAGCCATGGGCCAATGACAAGCTGGAAACGGCAGAGAGCCTACAGAACATGAGATGAGCTGGGAGCGATGGTCGCTCCGTCTCTCACATAGAGATAGATAGAGGACTCATCTTTATACCGGTGTCATTATAGCGTCTGTGACAACATGGGAAGCTCCATTGAGGCTACAACCCATAGGAATCCTCAACCAACTGACTACTTTCAACTGTCAGGAGCATGGTGAAAACCTTCAATGTCGCTGCCCATGCCTAAAATCGCCATTTGGACACTAGAGGCCTCTAGCATTCTCTATGGTCTCACATTAATAATTGAGTCAATCTACAACATGATTTTTATCGGCCATTCTTCATCATATCGTGCGATAAACGCGGAACCAGGCTATTTATGGAAGATTGACATGAACTAATGCCTTGGCTTGTGCAGTAGTAGGCCTAGATATAAATTATGACATTAGAAAACGGACAGATGGGTTTGTAGCCTACTGTACTGGATGTGCTGTAATTGACAGTTGTTGATTGTCTGGAAAAAAAAATAATAAACACTTAGAAATAATTGCATCTAGAACTTGGAGGAATCCTGAAAACGGAGAAAAAAAACGTCTCGTACCAATTCCGTCATCTTCGGAGATCACCGGGAGCTCGCACCGAATATCCGCTGCCCCGCCTCCCCTCCCCTCTTCCCGTCAGCTCGAGACCAACGGAAACATCATAGGCCTGTCCGGCTGATCCACACGCGGGAAACGTATCTAGGAGACATATATACATTTGATTTGTTACAACGTGCCTGGTATTTGACTGTTTGCTAGAATGGAAATGTTCACCTAAAATATCCATTTATGAGAAATCGACGTAAATGGTCACTTCTCCTTTAAATGTTCTCTGTTGTTCTGCATAATATCCAGGAAGTGTGAGAGCATTCCTCCCCAGCTGATCCAGAGAGCCAGACGGAAGTCTCCTACTCAGAGGCTTTAACATTCAGCGGTGACCAGACAAGGGGACCGTGTTATTGGTAAATATCGTCTGGAATAAATCCCGTGGATTATCCGTGGGTGGTTTTAGTGGAGACACGGCCCGGTATCCCCACCGCCTCTGTCTTTCTCCCGGTCGGTCGGGTGGATCTGCCGTGGTAGGACTGTCATGAGCCCGGGCTGGGAATGGCATCCTCTCCCAGTGTTTGTAAGAAGGTCGGGCCGGTGGAGGAGAACGGAGAACCGGATCATTCTCTACAAGAGATGTTGAAGGCGATAGCCGACGAACGGAACCGTCTTACTGTCAGACAAGAAACTAGTGGACTTGGTGAGTAGAGGTTTACAATTTGCACTGTTGAATTGATTAGATCGGTGGCCTATCGCGTCTTGCAATATCACCAACAAATAGCTTGTTTGGTTACACGCTTCATGCTCATCCGGTTATGTGACTTTGTGACTGTAATTTGTAAGGGACAAACTCTCAAACCCTTGTTATTATCTGTAGAGTTTAAAGCAGTCAAACCTATATTTCCCCGCGGTTGGTTGCTTGTGAACCCGCCTACAAATTCCGACTGTTTTAACGTTTTAGAAACGTCGATCATCGCTTGCGAAACGGTTGCTGGTATATCAGCGCGAGAGAATCTTTCTATTGTAAAGACACTTACTGGAGCAGTTTAGCACAGATCCGGGTGAGGAACTACACTTCTTCCCCGGTGATGCTTACCCACAGGTGTTCTGGGGATGCGACATGTAAAGTGTTGGTCCCTTGTTTTAATGAGCTGAAATAACAGATCCCAGAAATGTTCCAGACAGCACAAAAAGTTTCTCAAATGTTGTGCTCCACTTTGTTTACATCCCTGTTAGTGAGCATTTCTCCGTTACCAAGATATTCCATCCACCTGACAGGCGTGGCATATCAAGAAGCTGATTAAACAGCATGATCATTACACAGGTGCACCTTGTGCTGGGGAAAATAAAAGTCCACTCACATGTGCAGTTTTGTCAAACAACACAATGCCACAGATATCTACATTTTTGAGGGAGAGTGCAATTGGCATGCTGACTGCAGGAATGTCCATCAGAGCTGTTGCCAAATAATTAAATGTCAATTCCTCTACCATAAGCCGCTTCCAAAGTCATTTTAGAGAATTTAGCAGTACGTCCAACCGGTCTCACAACCACAGACCACGTGTAACCACGCCAGCCCAGGACCTCCACATCCGGCTTCTTCATCTGCGGGATTGTCTGAGAGGGGGGAGGGGGGGGGAGTGCTGAGGAATATTTCTGTCTGTAATAAAGCCCTTTTGTGGGGGGGAAGAACTCATTCTGATTGGCTGGGCCTGGCTCCCCAATGGGTGGGCCTAGCTCCTAAGTGGATGAGCCTATCCCCTCCCCGGTCATGTGAAATCCATAGACTAGGGCCTCATTTATTTATTTCAATGGACTGATTTTCCTTATATGAACTGTAACTCAGTAAAATCGTTCACTGTAGCTACCTCTATCCAGTCTCTGAAACTAGCTACATCATTACACTGTAGCTACCTCTATCCAGTCTCTGAAACTAGCTACATCATTACACTGTAGCTACCTCTATCCAGTCTCTGAAACTAGCTACATCATAACACTGTAGCTACCTCTATCCTGTCTCTGAAACTAGCTACATCATAACACTGTAGCTACCTCTATCCAGTCTCTGAAACAAATGCCGATGCTTCATGGCTTTAGACAAGGCTGTCTGTGTATCATAGTGCACTGACCATTGGACTGATGAGGAATCAGGTGGCCTCAATGGTCCTAAACAGTCGGCTATAGTGTTGAACAACTTGTGATATCCATGTGAATATTATTGCATCCCCAGGCCACCAGACTTGTCCCCGGCCAGGAGAAGGGGGGGGATTCTATATTTTGATATATTATTGCATCCCCAGGCCACCAGACTTGTACCCGGCCAGGAGAAGGGGGGATTCTATATTTTGATATATTATTGGATCCCCAGGCCACCAGACTTGTCCCCAGCCAGGAGAAGGGGGGATTCTATATTTTGATATATTATTGCATCCCCAGGCCACCAGACTTGTCCCCGGCCAGGAGAAGGGGGGATTCTATATTTTGATATATTATTGGATCCCCAGGCCACCAGACTTGATATCTGGGTGTTCAACTTTGGCATCAGGAAGTTATTTTTTGACCTTTTTTGAAAACCACATGATAGAAACATTTTAAAAATGGATGTTTCAGGCGATATCACAGCAACCGTAGGGAACTTGGCTCATGGATAGAAACAACATCAGTAACTGTGTTTTCTTTCTTCTCAATGTTTCTGTACCACGGCTGCCTCCTGAACGAGTCCATTCTCATTGTAATGTCACCCACAGCTGCACACCTGCCTAAAGGCTCATTATCATATGAAAAACCCTTAGAGATGAGCTCCGGCGAGGTTATTCATGACTAAAAATGAACCCAAATCGTATTTTTTTTAAAAAGCAGCCAGAAAGCAGCTGGTGTGGAAACAAAACGGGTGTATTCATTAGTGCACATCGCAGGGAAAAAAACAAACGTTGCACAATTCCAGGTCGGTCCCTCGACGTTTCAGCACCTCTGTTTCCGTTTGCCTCCTAGTGGTTACACGCCACGCTCGTCAACGGGCCTTTAGTTGGCCATGAGGCACGAGGGGGGTGTGGTATATGGCCGATATACCACGGCTAAGGGCTGTTCTTAGGCACATCCATGTAGTGCTGTTCAAGATAACACATTCCTGTAAAAATGAGCCTTTTGTAATGAGCAGCAGGTGTGTTCTACTGTCAGTTCTGTGAATACTGAGGGTACAGTATTTTTTTAATTTAACATTTTATTTAACTAGGCAAGTCAGTTAAGAACAAATTCTTATTTACAATGACGGCCTACCGGGGGAACAGTGCCTGTTCAGGGGGCAGAACGACAGATTTTTACCTTGTCAACTCGGGGATTCGATCGATTCAGCAAACTTTCGGGTTACTGGCCCAACTCTCTAACCACTAGGTTACCTGCCTCCCTCCTGTATGACCATCTAAATATAGTCTCTGGTATCCCAATGTGGACTGAAGACCGGATTATCTCTCTCTGAGTGTCAAGGTGAATGTGAACGCAACATCTAGGCTCGTCTACAAAAAGTCCTTGGTTCAACAGCGTAATCTGAGGGAGAACCTCAGAACACTAATCTGCATTCTACACTAGAAACGTGGTGATTTTGCCAAGCGTTTGTTTGTCTCTCAGTAGTGGTATTGTTCTGTCAGGGACGTGTCATCTGTATTCCGTTCTCAGCATGACGTCGCCGCAGAGCGCTGGGCCTCGTGTCAATATGATGTCACCACAGAGCGCTGGGTCTCCTTGTGTCAATGTCTTTCTCTCGTTCTCGATCTGTCTTTCTCTGAGGCATTTTACACATCTAATCAATAGCTCTGTTACTGTTATCACTGAAGGATTAGGATGGATAGACATTTTAAAATATAATGACTAGTTGAACGGCAGCATGAATAGCCAGTGTCCGGGACAAGGTACCACGTCTGGTGAACTGGTCAAGGCTCGGTAGCCGCAGGCAGAACAGCAGAGACTGGATCAGCAGCACGACCAGGTGGACTGGAGACTGGGTACAGCCAGGAGTCATCAGACCAGGTAGTCATGAGGGAGGGTCTTAGGGCTCAGGTCCGTCTGAAGGGGAGAGGGAGAGAGATGGGAGAATTAGAGGGAGCATATCTAAGATCACACAGGACACCAGATAAGACAGACTGACCCTCGCCCCCCAGCACATAGACATAGACACAGCATACAGTGGGGCAAAAAAGTATTTAGTCAGCCACCAATTGTGCAAGTTCTCCCACTTAAAAAGATGAGAGGCCTGTAATTTTCATCATAGGTACACTTCAACTATGACAGACAAAATTAGGAAAAAAATCCAGAAAATCACATTGTAGGATTTTTTTATAAATTTATTTGCAAATTATGGTGGAAAATAAGTATTTGGTCACCTACAAACAAGCAAGATTTCTGGCTCTCACAGACCTGTAACTTCTTCTTTACGAGGCTCCTCTGTCCTCCACTCGTTACCTGTATTAATGGCACCTGTTTGAACTTGTTATCAGTATAAAAGACACCTGTCCACAACCTCAAACAGTCACACTCCAAACTCCACTATGGCCAAGACCAAAGAGCTGTCCAAAGGACACCATCTTTTTAAGTGGGAGAACTTTGGCACAATTGGTGGCTGACTAAATACTTTTTTGCCCCACTGTATATACTGGAGACTGAGATGGGGGAGCAGACACTGTGGCCCTGCCTGGTGATGGGCACCAGGAGTAGTGCAGAACCGGTTTCTATGTGGGATTTAAAAACAGGAACAGCATCATCCGCTGTGAAAGCTTTCCCTCTGACCACGGCTTTGCAAAGGTTATTAAAGGATAGAGACGACCAAGGTGTTGACACCATTTTTGTTGTTGATTGGCTTCCACATGTTGTTCTGTGGGGACCTGCTCGGGGCCCTGCTCGGCTGTGATGTGGCGTCTGTAACAGTCAGACGCAGGATGGTTTGAGGACTCTACTGTCTCTATAGGACCCTGGTCCCCTGTATCAAAATGCTGTATGTCTCTGTCTCTATAGGGCCCTGGTCCCCCTGTATCAGAATGCTGTATGTCTCTGTCTCTATAGGACCCTGGTCCCCCTGTATCAGAATGCTGTATGTCTCTGTCTCTGTAGGACCCTGGTCCCCTGTATCAGAATGCTGTATGTCTCTATAGGACCCTGGTCCCCTGTATCAGAATGCTGTATGTCTCTGTCTCTATAGGACCCTGGTCCCCCTGTATCAGAATGCTGTATGTCTCTGTCTCTGTCTCTAGGACCCTGGTCCCCCTGTATCAGAATGCTGTATGTCTCTATAGGGCCCTGATCCCCCTGTATCAGAATGCTGTATGTCTCTATAGGACCCTGGTCCCCTGTATCAGAATGCTGTATGTCTCTATAGGACCCTGGTCCCCTGTATCAGAATGCTGTATGTCTCTATAGGACCCTGGTCCCCTGTATCAGAATGCTGTATGTCTCTATAGGACCCTGGTCCCCTGTATCAGAATGCTGTATGTCTCTATAGGACCCTGGTCCCCTGTATCAGAATGCTGTATGTCTCTGTCTCTATAGGGCCCTGGTCCCCTGTATCAGAATGCTGTATGTCTCTATAGGACCCTGGTCCCCTGTATCAGAATGCTGTATGTCTCTGTCTCTATAGGACCCTGGTCCCCCTGTATCAGAATGCTGTATGTCTCTGTCTCTATAGGACCCTGGTCCCCTGTATCAGAATGCTGTATGTCTCTATAGGACCCTGGTCCCCTGTATCAGAATGCTGTATGTCTCTATAGGACCCTGGTCCCCTGTATCAGAATGCTGTATGTCTCTGTCTCTATAGGACCCTGGTCCCCCTGTATCAGAATGCTGTATGTCTCTATAGGACCCTGGTCCCCTGTATCAGAATGCTGTATGTCTCTATAGGACCCTGGTCCCCTGTATAATGAATGCTGTATGTCTCTATAGGACCCTGGTCCCCTGTATAATGAATGCTGTATGTCTCTATAGGGCCCTGGTCCCCTGTATCAGAATGCTGTATGTCTCTGTCTCTATAGGACCCTGGTCCCCTGTATCAGAATGCTGTATGTCTCTATAGGACCCTGGTCCCCTGTATCAGAATGCTGTATGTCTCTGTCTCTATAGGACCCTGGTCCCCTGTATCAGAATGCTGTATGTCTCTATAGGACCCTGGTCCCCTGTATCAGAATGCTTGCTGTATGTCTCTATAGGACCCTGGTCCCCCTGTATCAGAATGCTGTATGTCTCTATAGGACCCTGGTCCCCCTGTATCAGAATGCTGTATGTCTCTGTCTCTATAGGACCCTGGTCCCCTGTATCAGAATGCTGTATGTCTCTATAGGACCCTGGTCCCCTGTATCAGAATGCTTGCTGTATGTCTCTATAGGACCCTGGTCCCCCTGTATCAGAATGCTGTATGTCTCTATAGGACCCTGGTCCCCCTGTATCAGAATGCTGTATGTCTCTGTCTCTATAGGACCCTGGTCCCCTGTATCAGAATGCTGTATGTCTCTATAGGACCCTGGTCCCCTGTATCAGAATGCTGTATGTCTCTATAGGACCCTGGTCCCCTGTATCAGAATGCTGTATGTCTCTATAGGTTGTATGGCTCCTATGGGCGCAGCCAAACAGATGGATTTTTGTTGGTGGTCTGTGCGCCTGTGGAGTGGGTCTAATTTGGCAAACATGTCTCCCGTCAAGACTTCAACTCATCTGATCTTTATTTGTTGTTTGTGAAAATGGATGGACACGTCATCTCTGCTGTCCCTCACCGTAGAACTCCCATTGAGGAAGCTTTTGGATATCACGGATCCAGATCAACGGGCCAGTTGGCCACGGCCCTATGACTCCCTGCCCCACTACCCAGTCCTCAACTCTAGTTACTGATGGCCACGGCCCTATGACTCCCTGCCCCACTACCCAGTCCTCAACTCTAGTTACTGATGGCCCTATGACTCCCTGCCCCACTACCCAGCCCTCTACTCTAGTTACTGATGGCCACGGCCCTATGACTCCCTGCCCCACTACCCAGTCCTCAACTCTAGTTACTGATGGCCCTATGACTCCCTGCCCCACTACCCAGCCCTCTACTCTAGTTACTGATGGCCCTATGACTCCCTGCCCCACTACCCAGCCCTCTACTCTAGTTACTGATGGCCACGGCCCTCTGACTCCCTGTCCCACTACCCAGTCCTCTACTCTAGTTACTGATGGCCACGGCCCTCTGACTCCCTGCCCCACTACCCAGCCCTCTACTCTAGTTACTGATGGCCCTCTGACTATGACTCCCTGCCCCACTACCCAGCCCTCTACTCTAGTTACTGATGGCCACGGCCCTCTGACTCCCTGTCCCACTCCCCCAGTCCTCTACTCTAGTTACTGACGGCCACGGCCCTCTGACTATGACTCCCCGCCCCACTACCCAGCCCTCTACTCTAGTTACTGATGGCCACGGCCCTATGACTCCCTGCCCCACTACCCAGTCCTCAACTCTAGTTACTGATGGCCCTATGACTCCCTGCCCCACTACCCAGCCCTCTACTCTAGTTACTGATGGCCCTATGACTCCCTGCCCCACTACCCAGCCCTCTACTCTAGTTACTGATGGCCCTCTGACTATGACTCCCTGCCCCACTACCCCAGCCCTCTACTCTAGTTACTGATGGCCACGGCCCTCTGACTCCCTGTCCCACTACCCAGTCCTCTACTCTAGTTACTGACGGCCACGGCCCTCTGACTATGACTCCCTGCCCCACTACCCAGTCCTCTACTCTAGTTACTGATGGCCACGGCCCTCTGACTCCCTGCCCCACTACCCAGCCCTCTACTCTAGTTACTGATGGCCACGGCCCTCTGACTCCCTGTCCCACTACCCAGTCCTCTACTCTAGTTACTGATGGCCACGGCCCTCTGACTCCCTGCCCCACTACCCAGCCCTCTACTCTAGTTACTGATGGCCCTCTGACTATGACTCCCTGCCCCACTACCCAGTCCTCTACTCTAGTTACTGATGGCCACGGCCCTCTGACTATGACTCCCTGCCCCACTACCCAGCCCTCTACTCTAGTTACTGATGGCCACGGCCCTATGACTCCCTGCCCCACTACCCAGTCCTCAACTCTAGTTACTGATGGCCCTATGACTCCCTGCCCCACTACCCAGCCCTCTACTCTAGTTACTGATGGCCCTATGACTCCCTGCCCCACTACCCAGCCCTCTACTCTAGTTACTGATGGCCCGCTGACTCCCTGCCCCACTACCCAGCCCTCTACTCTAGTTACTGATGGCCCTATGACTCCCTGCCCCACTACCCAGCCCTCTACTCTAGTTACTGATGGCCACGGCCCTCTGACTCCCTGCCCCACTACCCAGTCCTCTACTCTAGTGACTGATGGCCACGGCCCTCTGACTCCCTGCACCACTACCCAGTCCTCTACTCTAGTTACTGATGGCCACGGCCCTCTGACTCTCTGCCCCACTACCCAGCCCTCTACTCTAGTTACTGATGGCCCTATGACTCCCTGCCCCACTACCCAGCCCTCTACTCTAGTTACTGATGGCCCTCTGACTCCGTGTCCCACTACCCAGCCCTCTACTCTAGTTACTAATGGCCACGCCCCTATGACTCCCTGCCCCACTACCCAGTCCTCTACTCTAGTTACTGATGGCCCTATGACTCCCTGCCCCGCTACCCAGTCCTCTACTCTAGTTACTGATGGCCCTATGACTCTCTGTCCCACTACCCAGTCCTCTACTGTAGTTCCTGATGGCCCTATGAATCCCTGTCCCACTACCCAGTCCTCTACTCTAGTTACTGATGGCCCTATGACTCTGACTCCCTGTCCCACTACCCAGTCCTCTACTCTAGTTACTGATGCTGTATGAGCATCTTGAGGAGGACTCCGGTTTATAGGATAATGAGGTCCTGTGTCATGAATTATCTCCCTCTGTCTCTCTCCTCTTGTGTCTCTCTCTCCTCTCTCCTCTCTCTCTGTCTCCTCTCTCTCTGTCTCTCTCTGCCATTCAGAGGGACCTACTGTTTGTCTCATATCTGTTAACAGGAGACAATGGGAGGCTGTTAACCAACAGACAAGGGACACACTCAATATGTTTAGTTTAGAAAACGTTCATGTCCTCAATGAGGAGATACATTTGTCAGTAATTCCAGTACATACAGACCACATCCCATAAACAAGCAGAACACATAGCAGAGGAAAGAGGATGAGTGATGTTTTAAACATGTCCTGTCTTTGTTCTACTACACTTTATGATTTAGACTGTCAGAGCTCGTTGGACGATCCAGCGTTAACCAGTTAACAAATGGGTGGGCTATTTAACCAGTTAACCAGTTAACAAATGGGTGGGCTATTTAACCAGTTAACAAATGGGTGGGCTATTTAACCAGTTAACACCTTGTTATTCTCCACTGGGACGTCAGTCAGTCTTAGAAGACCAAGTTAGTCTGTCTAATCTCTTTGATGAGGTACCACGTCTGGCTGTGTGTGTGTGTGTGTTCCTCTGTGACAACAGTATGTGTTTTATGTTGTAGTTCCCTGTTTGACAGACCACATCAGAGCGCTGGTCTTGTAGTATAAAGTCAACTGAAATAGTTAAAAAAGAAATAGTCACATTATAGCCTAACATTTTGACTGAGGAAACACAAGAATAGATCTTGGTGATTCTCCTGTTGTCATGAGGTGTTCTAGAACAGAGCAGTGTTCTAGAACAGAGCAGTGTTCTAGAACAGAGCAGTGTTCTAGAACAGAGCAGTAGGAGGTAGTAGGAGGCTTCTTGTATCTGTGTCTGTGTTGCACCACGTTGGAGAAAACAGGCCCTGCTCCTTTCGCTTCTCTCTCCCCCTCTCCTCCCTCTCTCTTCCTCCCCCTCTCCTCCCTCTCTCTCCCTTCCCCTCTCCTCCCTTCTCACCTTCCCCACCTCTCTCCCCACTCCTCTCCCTCCCCCTCTCCTCCCTCCCTCCTCACACTCTCTCCCTCCCCCTTCTCTCCGCCCCCTCTCCTCCCTCCCTCCTCACACTCTCTCTCTCCCCCTTCTCCCTCCTCACCTCTCACCTTCCCCCTCTCTCTCCCCCTCTCCTCCCTCCCCCTCACCTCTCCCCTTCCCTGTGTAGTGAGGGGAGTGGAGAAGGCTGTGAAGGGAGAAACGGTGAGCTCATGGTTGAGTCCAGAGGACAAATCAGTGGTCAAATCCTGCTGCTGTCAGCATCCTGGATGAACTCCCTCCCCCTCTCTCTCCCACTCCTCTCCCTCCTTGTTTTTCCATGAGATATCGAGGAGGGGAGAACAGAGGACAACACTGCAGGACAAGGACAAACTCATCAGTCGTCTCCAGGATTGTCTCACTATCTGCCAGACAGCAGTGTGTCTGTCACTTCTAGCCAGTCTTGTGTTCCTCTGGTGTGGAAGAGGTATTGATTTGGAATCAGTCCTCCTCTGTCCTCCTCCAGGCTCAGGATGAGACACAGGCCTACCTCGTCTCACTTCTCTCCTTGCTCTAGATCAGAACAGTGTGCCATTTGGCACGGAGCCTGAGCCACACAGTGATGAACAACCTCTGTGGTGATTCTCTCCTCCAATCAGCATCGGGGGGAGAGAGTTGTTGAGGTTCTGTTGTGACATCAAGGGATGGCAGGGTAGAGGTTCTGTTGTGACAAGGGATGGCAGGGTAGAGGCTCTGTTGTGACAACAAGGGATGGCAGGGTAGAGGTTCTGTTGTGACAACAAGGGATGGCAGGGTAGAGGTTCTGTTGTGACAACAAGGGATGGCAGGGTAGAGGTTCTGTTGTGACAACAAGGGATGGCAGGGTAGAGGTTCTGTTGTGACAACAAGGGATGGCAGGGTAGAGGTTCTGTTGTGACAACAAGGGATGGCAGGGTAGAGGTTCTGTTGTGACAACAAGGGATGGCAGGGTAGAGGTTCTGTTGTGACAACAAGGGATGGCAGGGTAGAGGTTCTGTTGTGACAACAAGGGATGGCAGGGTAGAGGTTCTGTTGTGACAACAAGGGATGGCAGGGTAGAGGTTCTGTTGTGACGTGACACAACAAGGGATGGCAGGGTCTCTACACACACTTTCTCTATGCGTCACTTATCTCACTCTCTACACCCTCTCTCTCTCCACCCTCACTCTCTCCACCCTCACTCTCTCCACCCTCACTCTCTCCACCCTCACTCTCTCCACCCTCACTCTCTCCACCCTCACTCTCTCCACGCACTATTACCCAGCAAAGTTAAAGCTCAGTGTTTCACTTCCTGACTCTCCCTCTCCTGGGCCCTTGGCTGGTTAGCTAGGTGTTGTGGTTGGGGGGGGCCCTTGGCTCGTTAGCTAGGTGTTGTGGTTGGGGGGGGCCCCTCGGCTGATTA
Source organism: Oncorhynchus clarkii lewisi (assembly GCF_045791955.1). Taxonomy (NCBI): domain Eukaryota; kingdom Metazoa; phylum Chordata; class Actinopteri; order Salmoniformes; family Salmonidae; genus Oncorhynchus; species Oncorhynchus clarkii. The sequence goes on along the minus strand of NC_092179.1, from coordinate 34,699,099 downwards.
GCTAGGTGTTGTGGTTGGGGGGGCCCTCGGCTGGTTAGCTAGGTGTTGTGGTTGGGGGGGCCCTCGGCTGGTTAGCTAGGTGTTGTGGTTGGGGGGGCCATCGGCTGGTTAGCTAGGTGTTGTGGTTGGGGGGGCCCTCGGCTGGTTAGCTAGGTGTTGTGGTTGGGGGGGCCCTCGGCTGGTGAGCTAGGTGTTGTGGTTGGGGGGGCCCTCGGCTGGTGAGCTAGGTGTTGTGGATGGGGGGGGGGGGGGGCCTCGGCTGGTTAGCTAGGTGTTGTGGATGGGGGGGGGGGGGGCCCTCGGCTGGTTAGCTAGGTGTTGTGGATGGGGGGGGCCCTCGGCTGGTTAGCTAGGTGTTGTGGTTGGGGGGGAGGCCCCTCGGCTGGTTAGCTAGGTGTTGTGGATGGGGGGGGGGGGGCCCTCGGCTGGTTAGCTAGGTGTTGTGGTTGGGGGGGGGCCCTCGGCTGGTTAGCTAGGTGTTGTGGTTGGGGGGGGGCCTCGGCTGATTAGCTAGGTGTTGTGGTTGCGGGGGGAAGCCCTCGGCTGGTTAGCTAGGTGTTGTGGTTGGGGGGAGGCCCTCGGCTGGTTAGCTAGGTGTTGTGGATGGGGGGGGGGGGGCCCTCGGCTGGTTAGCTAGGTGTTGTGGATGGGGGAGACCCTATTCCAAACCTTAACCCTAACCGTAAACAGTCAAAATGAATGCCTGAACTTAACCATCGAGTTTTGAAGTTTATGGACAAGTGTTCTGAAGTGAGACCGTGAGAAATATACACATTTAAAAACCTTTTACCCTTTTGTCCACAATCTGGTGATATCTGGTAGTTAGTCTTGTCCCATCGCTGCAACTCCCCTACGGACTCTGGAGATGCGAAGGTCGAGAGCCGTGCGTCCTCCGATACACGATCCCGCCAAGCCACACTGCTTCTTGACACACTGCTCGCTTAACCCGGAAACCAGCCGCACCAATGTGTCGGAGGAAACACCATCCAATGACGAAGTCAGCTTGCAGGTGCCCGGCCCGCCACAAGGAGTCGCTAGAGCGCGATGCGACAAGGATATCCTGGCCGGTCAAACCCTCCCCTAACCCGGACGACGCTGGGCCAAACCCTCCCCTAACCCGGACGACGCTGGGCCAAACCCTCCCCTAACCCGGACGACGCTGGGCCAAACCCTCCCCTAACCAGGACGACGCTGGGCCAAACCCTCCCCTAACCCGGACGACGCTGGGCCAAACCCTCCCCTAACCTGGACGACGCTGGGCCAAACCCTTCCCTAACCTGGACGACGCTGGGCCAAACCCTCCCCTAACCCGGACGACGCTGGGACAAACCCTCCCCTAACCCGGACGACGCTGGGCCAATTGTGCGTCGCCTCATAGGTCTCCCGGTCACGGCCGGCTGTGACACAGCTTGGGATCGAACCCGGGGCTGTAGTGACACCGCAAGCACTGCGCCACTCGGGAGACAAGACCCGTGAGCTCTTGTTGCTCATGGAAGCAGTCAGGTGGTGGGTGAGTCGTGGTCACTGATGACTGGCCTGTGTGTGTGTATGTGACTATCCTGATGACTATCCTGTGTGTGTGTGTGTGTGACTATCCTCAGTAGCCTGTGTACTGGTGTGTGTGACTATCCTGATGACTAGCCTCAGTAGCCTGAGTCTCTGTCAGGGGGAGAAGTTGTTGATGAGGAGATTTCCTGGAAGCAGTGTCCGATTGGCTGGAGGTTTCATATAACTGCTGAAGTGTCTGTTAGCTCAGCCTCCCGGGTAGATATGATATGCTGGCTGCATTCTGTACTCTGGTGGGGAATGTTCAGCAGCGCTGTCAGATTGTGTGTGTTGGGGCTCCCGGGTGGCGCAGCATCTCAGTACTAGAGGCGTCACTACAGACGCCCTGGTTCCCATCCAGGCTGAATCACAAGCGACCGTGATTGGGAGTCCCATAGGGCGGCGCACCATTGGCTCAGTGTCGTCCGGGGTAGGCCGTCCATTGGCTCACTGTCGTCCGGGTTTGGCCGGGGGAGGCCGTCCATTGGCTCAGTGTCGTCCGCGGTTGGCCGGGGTAGGCCGTCCATTGGGAGTCCCATAGGGCGGCCCACCATTGGCTCAGTGTCGGCCGGGGGAGGCCCACCATTGGCTCAGTGTCGTCCGGTGTTGGCCGGGGGAGGCCCACCATTGGCTCAGTGTCGTCCGGTGTTGGCCGGGGGAGGCCCACCATTGGCTCAGTGTCGTCCGGTGTTGGCCGGGGGAGGCCCACCATTGGCTCAGTGTCGTCCGGGGTTGGCCGGGGGCGGCCCACCATTGGCTCAGTGTCGTCCGGGGTTGGCCGGGGGAGGCCGTCCATTGTAAATGTAATCGTTTGTTCTTAACTGACTTGCCTTGTTGAATAAAGGTAGAATAAAATAAAACAATCAGGCTCAGGAAATGTAGTGGTATTTCAGTTCCCTTTTGTTCTGTCTGTAGAAACTAGACTCGTCTGAGAGGAACAAAGGCTTCAGTTTCAGCATTTATGGTGTCAGCATTAAGAGGAGATTTTCTTTGAATAATGTACAAGTTATTTGAACCAAATGCGATCTTTTTGACACCACGTTATTCGTCAACAATAATGAATTTCCAAAATTGAAGCGATCAAAGCCAGACAGCGCTTCAGTAGATTGAGTTACACTGAATTGAATCTCACTGTAATGAAATGGCATGGAGGAATGTGTTTCTCTGAATGAGCAGTTTAAACTGAATGGCCATTTTGTGTCAGAAGCTGCTGTCTTCCATTAGAGAAGAACCCTGTCTGTCTCCGAAATGGTAGCCCTATTGCCTATATAGTGCCCCAGTGAAACTATATGGAATGGAAACTACTGAGTCTATGGGCTCTGGTCAAAAGTAGTGCACGATGTACAGAGCCTTCAGGAAGTATTCACACTCCTGGACTTTTTCCACATTTTGTTGTGGAAGTGGGATTAAACTGGATTCTGTTGTCATTTTGTTGTGGAAGTGGGATTAAACTGGATTATGTTGTCATTTTGTTGTGGAAGTGGGATTAAACTGGATTATGTTGTCATTTTGTTGTGGGATTAAACTGGATTATGTTGTCATTTTGTTGTGGAAGTGGGATTAAACTGGATTATGTTGTCATTTTGTTGTGGAAGTGGGATTAAACTGGATTATGTTGTCATTTTGTTGTGGGATTAAACTGGATTCTGTTGTCATTTTGTTGTGGAAGTGGGATTTAAAATGGATTCTGTCATTTTGTTACGGGATTAAACTGGATTCTGTTGTCATTTTGTTGTGGAAGTGGGATTAAACTGGATTATGTTGTCATTTTGTTGTGGGATTAAACTGGATTCTGTTGTCATTTTGTTGTGGAAGTGGGATTTAAAATGGATTCTGTCATTTTGTTATGGGATTAAACTGGATTCTGTTGTCATTTTGTTGTGGAAGTGGGATTAAACTGGATTATGTTGTCATTTTGTTGTGGAAGTGGGATTAAACTGGATTATGTTGTCATTTTGTTGTGGGATTAAACTGGATTCTGTTGTCATTTTGTTGTGGAAGTGGGATTTAAAATGGATTCTGTTGTCATTTTGTTGTGGAAGTGGGATTTAAAATGGATTCTGTTGTCATTTTGTTGTGGAAGTGGGATTAAACTGGATTATGTTGTCATTTTGTTGTGGGATTAAACTGGATTCTGTTGTCATTTTGTTGTGGAAGTGGGATTAAACTGGATTATGTTGTCATTTTGTTGTGGAAGTGGGATTAAACTGGATTCTGTTGTCATTTTGTTGTGGAAGTGGGATTAACCTGGATTATGTTGTCATTTTGTTGTGGAAGTGGGATTAAACTTGATTCTGTTGTCATTTTGTTGTGGAAGTGGGATTAACCTGGATTATGTTGTCATTTTGTTGTGGAAGTGGGATTCAAATGGATTCTGTCATTTTGTTGTGGAAGTGGGATTAAACTGGATTATGTTGTCATTTTGTTGTGGAAGTGGGATTAAACTGGATTCTGTTGTCATTTTGTTGTGGAAGTGGGATTAACCTGGATTATGTTGTCATTTTGTTGTGGAAGTGGGATTAAACTGGATTATGTTGTCATTTTGTTGTGGAAGTGGGATTAACCTGGATTATGTTGTCATTTTGTTGTGGAAGTGGGATTAACCTGGATTATGTTGTCATTTTGTTGTGGAAGTGGGATTAACCTGGATTATGTTGTCATTTTGTTGTGGAAGTGGGATTAAACTGGATTATGTTGTCATTTTGTTGTCACAAAATGCACGGTCAAAGTGCTTAACAAATTCTAACATATTTGTAAAGCACTTGTATATCTTGATTAGATAATTATTCATCCCCCTGAGTCGATAAATTAGAATCACCTTTAGCAGTGATTACAGCTGTGAGTCTTTCTGGGTAAGTCTCTAAGAGCTTTGCAAACCTGGATTGTACAATATTTGCAATTTTTTTTTAATTCTTCAAGCTCTGTCAAGATGGTTGTTGATCATTGCTGGACAGACATGTTCAGATCTTGCCGTAGATTTCCAAGCAGATGTGAAAACTGTAACTCAGGAACATTCACTGTCTTCTTGGTAAACAACTCCAGTGTAGATGTGCCCTTGTGTTTTAGGTTATTGTCCTGCTGAAAAGGTGAATTCATCTCCCAGTGTCTGGTGGAAAGCAGACTGAACCAGGGTTTCTCTAGGATTTTGCCTGTGTTCAGCCATAACATGATCCAGCCACCACTATACTAGACAATATGAAGAGTGGTACTCAGTGATGTGTTGTATTGGATTTGCCCCAAACATAACACTTTGTATTCAGGACATGAAGTTAATTTGCTTAGCCAATTTCTTTTGCAGTTTTACTTTAGTGTCTTGTTGTAAACAGGATGCATGTTTAGGGATATTTGTTATTCTGTACAGGCGTCCTTCTTTCCACTCTGTCATTTAGATTAGTATTGTGGAGTAACTACAATGTTGTTGATCCATCCTCAGAGTTTCTCCTGTCACAGCCATTAAACTCTGTATCTGTTTTAAAGTCTGTGTCATTTAGGTTAGTATTGTGGAGTAACTACAATGTTGTTGATCCATCCTCAGTTTTCTCCTATCACAGCCATTAAACTCTAACTGTTTTAAAGTCACCATTGGCCTCGTGGTGAAATCCCTGAGTGGTTTCTTTCCTCTCTGGCAACTGAGTTAAGGATGCCTGTATCGTTGTAATGACTGGGTGTATTGATACACCATCCATAGTGTAGTAACTCCACCGTGCTCTAACGGATATTCAATGTCAGCTTTTTAACATTTTTACCCATCTACCAATAGGTGCCCTTCTTTGCAACGCAAAACCTCCCTGGTCTTTGTGGTTGAATCTGTGTTTTGAAATTCACTCCTCGACTGAGGGACCTCACAGATAATTGTATGTGTGGGGGTACGGAGACGAGGTCGTCATTTAAAAAAATCATGCTAAACATTATTATTGCACACAGAGTGAGTCCATGCAACTTTATTATGTGACTTGTTAAGCAACATTTTGACTCCTGAACGTGTTTAGGCTCCTTGACATAACAAATGGGGTTGAATACTTTCTGACTGAAGATATTTCTGCTTTTCATTATGAATTAATTTGTAAAAAATATGAATAAATCTAAAAACAAAATTCCACTTTGGCATTGTGGAGTATCGTGTGTAGATCAGTGACCAGATAAAATGTCAATGTGATCCATTTAAAATGTCTGTAACACGACGACATGTGGAGCAAGTCGAAGGGTGTGAGTACTTCCTGTAACACGACGACATGTGGAGCAAGTCGAAGGGTGTGAGTACTTCCTGTAACACGACGACATGTGGAACAAGTCGAAGGGTGTGAGTACTTCCTGTAACACGACGACATGTGGAACAAGTCGAAGGGTGTGAGTACTTCCTGTAACACGACGACATGTGGAACAAGTCGAAGGGTGTGAGTACTTCCTGTAACACGACGACATGTGGAACAAGTCGAAGGGTGTGAGTACTTCCTGTATGGATGCCGTTTAGGATGGACAGTAGAGGTCGAAAAATCCTAATCGGTCGACCTCTAATGGAAAGCCTGAGATTTAACATCTCCTCCAGTCCATCTCCCTGAGGACCAAAGCCAATAGCCACCGAGACTTATTACAGTAGACCGTTTCTCTTCGAGTTTACTGTAAATCAGGAGTGGCCCGGGTCCCGTCCTCCTCTTGCTCTGATAACTGTGATAGGACCGTTCCAGGGTGTTTTAAGGTCTGACCTGTGTGTTTTTGATCCAGGGTGTTTTAAGGTCTGACCTCTGTGTTTTTGATCCAGGGTGTTTTAAGGACGACCGCATCGTGTTCTGGACATGGATGTTCTCCACGTACTTCATGGAGAAGCTGTCGCCGCGGGAACAGGACGACATGTTGTTTTACGTCCGCAGGAAGCTGTCATACGTCAGCCCCGACCAATCAGAGGGCAAGAAGGTGAGTGAGTGAGTGAGACTGTCTCTGGCAGAAGTTGTTTTCCCTTCACCTCAGTGTGTGTGTGTGGTTTGTTACTGTTGCTCTGGGACACAGTATAGTACTGTGTGTGTGTGTGTGTGTGTGTGTGTGTTACTGTTGCTCTGGGACACAGTATAGTACAGTGTGTGTGGTGTGTTACTGTTGCTCTGGGACACAGTATAGTACTGTGTGTGTGTGTGTGTGTTACTGTTGCTCTGGGACACAGTATAGTACAGTGTGTGTGGTGTGTTACTGTTGCTCTGGGACACAGTATAGTACAGTGTGTGTGGTGTGTTACTGTTGCTCTGGGACACAGTATAGTACAGTGTGTGGTGTGTTACTGTTGCTCTGGGACACAGTATAGTACAGTGTGTGTGGTTTGTTACTGTTGCTCTGGGACACAGTATAGTACAGTGTGTGTGTGTGTGGTGTGTTACTGTTACTCTGGGACACAGTATAGTACAGTGTGTGTGGTTTGTTACTGTTGCTCTGGGACACAGTATAGTACAGTGTGTGTGGTGTGTTACTGTTGCTCTGGGACACAGTATAGTACAGTGTGTGTGGTGTGTTACTGTTGCTCTGGGACACAGTATAGTACAGTGTGTGTGGTGTGTTACTGTTGCTCTGGGACACAGTATAGTACAGTGTGTGTGGTTTGTTACTGTTGCTCTGGGACACAGTATAGTACAGTGTGTGTGGTTTGTTACTGTTGCTCTGGGACACAGTATAGTACAGTGTGTGTGTGTGTGGTTTGTTACTGTTGCTCTGGGACACAGTATAGTACAGTGTGTGTGGTGTGTTACTGTTGCTCTGGGACACAGTATAGTGTGTGTGGTTTGTTACTGTTGCTCTGGGACACAGTATAGTACAGTGTGTGTGGTTTGTTACTGTTGCTCTGGGACACAGTATAGTACAGTGTGTGTGGTGTGTTACTGTTGCTCTGGGACACAGTATAGTACAGTGTGTGTGGTGTGTTACTGTTACTCTGGGACACAGTATAGTACAGTGTGTGTTACTGTTGCTCTGGGACACAGTATAGTACAGTGTGTGTTACTGTTGCTCTGGGACACAGTATAGTACAGTGTGTGTGGTGTGTTACTGTTGCTCTGGGACACAGTATAGTACAGTGTGTGTGGTTTGTTACTGTTGCTCTGGGACACAGTATAGTACAGTGTGTGTGGTTTGTTACTGTTGCTCTGGGACACAGTATAGTACAGTGTGTGTGGTTTGTTACTGTTACTCTGGGACACAGTATAGTACAGTGTGTGTGGTTTGTTACTGTTGCTCTGGGACACAGTATAGTACAGTGTGTGTGGTGTGTTACTGTTGCTCTGGGACACAGTATAGTACTGTGTGTGTGTGGTTTGTTACTGTTGCTCTGGGACACAGTATAGTACAGTGTGTGTGGTGTGTTACTGTTGCTCTGGGACACAGTATAGTACAGTGTGTGTGTGTGTGGTTTGTTACTGTTGCTCTGGGACACAGTATAGTACAGTGTGTGTGGTTTGTTACTGTTGCTCTGGGACACAGTATAGTACTGTGTGTGTGGTGTGTTACTGTTGCTCTGGGACACAGTATAGTACAGTGTGTGTGGTTTGTTACTGTTATTAGTGGTGACCACTAACCAGTCTGGATATTCTGAGACCTGTATTAGTGGTGACCAATAACCAGTCTGGATGTTCTGAGACCTGTATTAGTGGTCACCACTCTAACCAGTCTGGATGTTCTGAGACCTGTATTAGTGGTCACCACTCTAACCAGTCTGGATATTCTGAGACCTGTATTAGTGGTGACCACTAACCAGTCTGGATGTTCTGAGACCTGTATTAGTGGTCACCACTCTAACCAGTCTGGATATTCTGAGACCTGTATTAGTGGTCACCACTCTAACCAGTCTGGATGTTCTGAGACCTGTATTGGTGGTGACCACTCTAACCAGTCTGGATGTTCTGAGACCTGTATTAGTGGTGACCACTAACCAGTCTGGATGTTCTGAGACCTGTATTGGTGGTGACCACTAACCAGTCTGTGGAATGTTAATTCACATGTTGTTTGTCACATGACCAATTTCCAGTGTAAACTCTTCACTTCCTTGTCTGGCCTTTTTCATATTGATTATGGATATGAGAATGTGAACACAACCGTATATACTTAGATGACCTTGTTTTGCCAAGTAACAGATAAGCATAGCATATATCCATAGACATTTATACCATTAAAGGTAGGAAGCAGGAGTTTTTCCTCACCAATGTAACACAGTATGGTCAAAGACTTAAGTAACTTAGTTGTAGTCATGATCTGGTTACCTGTAAGTACAAACCTAGGTATGTTTTGGGGTTATTATATATTTATTAACCTATTTCCGGATAAGCTACCCACAATGCACCAATGTTCGACTTCATATGGAAGATCTACTCTGCTACTGAGTTTGTATTTTAGCTCAAGCTGTCTTAGCCGCTAGCTATGCTAGCATGTCATTACATTCCAGACCAAGTGTTGGCGGACGAAGTTTGACGTGAACAAGAAGCAGATGGGGGCATGCAGCAAGGACCAGGCCGTTAGTGACCTGATTGCTGTGTAGTCAGTTGGGTTCTACCAAGGACCAGGCCGTTAGTGACCTGATTGGTGTGTAGTCAGTTGGGTTCTACCAAGGACCAGGCCGTTAGGACCTGATTGGTGTGTAATCAGTTTGGTTCTACCAAGGACCAGGCCGTTAGTGACCTGATTGGTGTGTAGTCAGTTGGGTTCTACCAAGGACCAGGCCGTTAGTGACCTGATTGGTGCATAGTCAGTTGGGTGTAACCGCCATGTCCAGAGTTAATTAAAGGAGATGGAAGTTGACTCAGCAGAATGTGACTGTGGTCTTGACTCATGACTGCCGATGTGGCGGTAATATGGGCACCACAACAGCCCCAGACACAAATACCAGTATAGGAACGAGTCAACAACATGATTTGGGTTTAACAGAATATGAGCTATGAAAAGCAGCATTTTTCACGCGACAGTTTTTAGTTTGATCTCAGTCAGTTGTCCTATAAATCTTACACTGTGCATAGAATGGAAGACATTTGCATGTTTTAATTATATTAGATTAGATAGATTATAATTACATTCTTGGGGTTCTGAGATAGTAAAAGCATGCGAGGTATAGTCGCATCAAAGGATGTGTTAAATGGGGTGGTCAATTTATTCCGAACCACAGGTGAGTGAGAGGCACAGGAGGTTGATGGCACCGTAATTGCGGAGGACGGGCTCGTGGTACTGACTGTAGCGTAATAGCTGGAATAGTATCAAATGCATCAAAAATGGTTTACGTTTTAATGCCATGTGTTTGATGCCATTCCATTCGCTCTGTTCCAGCCATTATTCTGCAGTTCATATAACCATGTTTTAACTAAAGGACTTTGTGAAGGACCTTCACAGGTTCACAGGCCTAATCTTCATGGATATGGCTTTCACAGAGTAGAAGGTCTTCCATCCCCTCCAGTTGACCCCAATCTGTGAGTTCAATCCCCATGTATAAAGACCGTTTGGGTTTGAGAAGTAACACTCGTTGTACCAGTAACCTCCGACCGCGTTGACTGCACAGTTGATTTCCTGGTCTCGGTCGAAGGTGGAGAACTTCATACCGCTGTGATAGGTGAGAGAGTCCCCTTGGTTCAAGCAGGAAACACAGGTCAGATGTTATGTAACCTATCAGAGCCCTGGTCAAAATCAGTCTACTATGTCACAGTATGATCTAGGACCAGCCCCCGCCGTCCTTTCTATGTAATACTATTCATTATGATCTCTAATAAACTGATCCCAGATCAGCTCTAAGATGGTGTATCTGTACGCCCCCCCCTGTCCTTTCTATGTAATACTATTCATTATGATCTCTAATAAACTGATCCCAGATCAGCTCTAAGATGGTGTATCTGTACGCCCCCCCCCCCCCCCCCCCCCCCCCTGTCCTTTCTATGTAATACTATTCATTATGATCTCCAATAAACTGATCCCAGATCAGCTTGTATCAGATCAGGTTGTATTCACTAGGAATCAAACAGAACCGAATGAGGGAACTTAGCTGAACTCTGGACTAATGAATACAGCCCAGATGTTTCTCTAAGGAAGTTTAAACTGTTCTCACCTGAACTCTGGACTAATGAATACAGCCCAGATGTTTCTCTAATGAAGTTTAAACTGTTCTCACCTGAACTCTGGACTAATGAATACAGCCCAGATGTTTCTCTGAGGAAGTTTAAACTGTTCTCACCTGAACTCTGGACTAATGAATACAGGCCAGATGTTTCTCTAAGGAAGTTTAAACTGTTCTCACCTGCTCCTCCGTCTTTAAAGCCAGTAACCTGGAGTTTGTAGCCATCCAGTTCAGGATCTGTGACTTTGGGAGAGATGGCGAAGGAGGAGTAGAAAGCGTAGGCTTTCTGTCCGTCAAAGTCCTCCATGTCCACCCTCAACTCGTAATTCTTTTTCAGGGTCAGGAGGTAGATGGTGTCCAGACCTGCATCGAACAGACGAGAGGGGAACCTTTTTTTAGAACAGAGATATTCAACTGTTACCCCTTACCAGGTTCACAGGCTGCTGGTTTTCTCTTTTACCTGGTAATTAATACCTGGTGTCCCAGGTCTAAACCAGTCCCTGAGGAAGAGAAACAATGTGAAAACATGTAGTGGTGTCGAGGTCAAGAGTTGAGTTTTTAAAAGGATCTCTATTTCTATCATGCAGATGTCTTCGGTCAGCAAGGAGAGTCATGTCTTCGGTCAGCAAGGAAAGTCATGTCTTCGGTCAGCAAGGAGAGTCATGTCTTCGGTCAGCAAGGAAAGTCATGTCTTCGGTTAGCAAGGAGAGTCATGTCTTCGGTTAGCAAGGGAGAGTCATGTCTTCGGTCAGCAAGGAAAGTCATGTCTTCGGTCAGAAAGGGAGAGTCATGTCTTCGGTCAGCAAGGAAAGTCATGTCTTCGGTTAGCAAGGAGAGTCATGTCTTCGGTTAGCAAGGGAGAGTCATGTCTTCGGTCAGCAAGGAAAGTCATGTCTTCGGTCAGAAAGGGAGAGTCATGTCTTCGGTCAGCAAGGAAAGTCATGTCTTCGGTCAGCAAGGAGAGTCATGTCTTCGGTCAGCAAGGAAAGTCATGTCTTCGGTTAGCAAGGAGAGTCATGTCTTCGGTTAGCAAGGGAGAGTCATGTCTTCGGTCAGCAAGGGAGAGTCATGTCTTCGGTCAGAAAGGGAGAGTCATGTCTTCGGTCAGAAAGGGAGAGTCATGTCTTCGGTCAGAAAGGGAGAGTCATGTCTTCGGTCAGCAAGGGAGAGTCATGTCTTCGGTCAGCAAGGGAGAGTCATGTCTTCGGTCAGCAAGGGAGAGTCATGTCTTCGGTCAGCAAGGGAGAGTCATGTCTTCGGTCAGCAAGGGAGAGTCATGTCTTCGGTCAGCAAGGGAGAGTCATGTCTTCGGTCAGAAAGGGAGAGTCATGTCTTCGGTCAGAAAGGAAAGTCATGTCTTCGGTCAGAAAGGAAAGTCATGTCTTCGGTCAGAAAGGAAAGTCATGTCTTCTGTCAGCAAGGGAAAGTCATGTCTTCGGTCAGAAAGGGAGAGTCATGTCTTCGGTCAGCAAGGAGAGTCATGTCTTCGGTCAGCAAGGGGCTGTCATGTCTTCGGTCAGCAAGGGAGAGTCATGTCTTCGGTCAGCAAGGAGAGTCATGTCTTCGGTCAGCAAGGAGAGTCATGTCTTCGGTCAGCAAGGGAGAGTCATGTCTTCGGTCAGCAAGGAGAGAGTCATGTCTTCGGTCAGCAAGGGAGAGTCATGTCTTCGGTCAGCAAGGAGAGAGTCATGTCTTCGGTCAGCAAGGGAGAGTCATGTCTTCGGTCAGCAAGGGAGAGTCATGTCTTCGGTCAGCAAGGGAGAGTCATGTCTTCGGTCAGCAAGGGAGAGTCATGTCTTCGGTCAGCAAGGGAGAGTCATGTCTTTGGTCAGCAAGGGAGAGTCATGTCTTCGGTCAGCAAGGGAGAGTCATGTCTTCGGTCAGCAAGGGAGAGTCATGTCTTCGGTCAGCAAGGGAGAGTCATGTCTTCGGTCAGCAAGGGAGAGTCATGTCTTCGGTCAGCAAGGGAGAGTCATGTCTTCGGTCAGCAAGGGAGAGTCATGTCTTCGGTCAGCAAGGGAGAGTCATGTCTTCGGTCAGCAAGGGAGAGTCATGTCTTCGGTCAGCAAGGGAGAGTCATGTCTTCGGTCAGCAAGGGAGAGTCATGTCTTCGGTCAGCAAGGGAGAGTCATGTCTTCGGTCAGCAAGGGAGAGTCATGTCTTCGGTCAGCAAGGGAGAGTCATGTCTTCGGTCAGCAAGGGAGAGTCATGTCTTCGGTCAGCAAGGGAGAGTCATGTCTTCGGTCAGCAAGGGAGAGTCATGTCTTCGGTCAGAAAGGGAGAGTCATGTCTTCGGTCAGAAAGGAAAGTCATGTCTTCGGTCAGAAAGGAAAGTCATGTCTTCGGTCAGAAAGGAAAGTCATGTCTTCTGTCAGCAAGGGAAAGTCATGTCTTCGGTCAGAAAGGAAAGTCATGTCTTCTGTCAGCAAGGGAGAGTCATGTCTTCGGTCAGCAAGGGAGAGTCATGTCTTCGGTCAGCAAGGGAGAGTCATGTCTTCGGTCAGCAAGGGAGAGTCATGTCTTCGGTCAGCAAGGGGCTGTCATGTCTTCGGTCAGCAAGGGAGAGTCATGTCTTCGGTCAGCAAGGAGAGTCATGTCTTCGGTCAGCAAGGAGAGTCATGTCTTCGGTCAGCAAGGGAGAGTCATGTCTTCGGTCAGCAAGGAGAGAGTCATGTCTTCGGTCAGCAAGGGAGAGTCATGTCTTCGGTCAGCAAGGAGAGAGTCATGTCTTCGGTCAGCAAGGGAGAGTCATGTCTTCGGTCAGCAAGGGAGAGTCATGTCTTCGGTCAGCAAGGGAGAGTCATGTCTTCGGTCAGCAAGGGAGAGTCATGTCTTCGGTCAGCAAGGGAGAGTCATGTCTTCGGTCAGCAAGGGAGAGTCATGTCTTCGGTCAGCAAGGGAGAGTCATGTCTTCGGTCAGCAAGGGAGAGTCATGTCTTCGGTCAGCAAGGGAGAGTCATGTCTTCGGTCAGCAAGGGAGAGTCATGTCTTCGGTCAGCAAGGGAGAGTCATGTCTTCGGTCAGCAAGGGAGAGTCATGTCTTCGGTCAGCAAGGGAGAGTCATGTCTTCGGTCAGCAAGGGAGAGTCATGTCTTCGGTCAGCAAGGGAGAGTCATGTCTTCGGTCAGCAAGGGAGAGTCATGTCTTCGGTCAGCAAGGGAGAGTCATGTCTTCGGTCAGCAAGGGAGAGTCATGTCTTCGGTCAGCAAGGGAGAGTCATGTCTTCGGTCAGAAAGGGAGAGTCATGTCTTCGGTCAGAAAGGAAAGTCATGTCTTCGGTCAGAAAGGAAAGTCATGTCTTCGGTCAGAAAGGAAAGTCATGTCTTCTGTCAGCAAGGGAAAGTCATGTCTTCGGTCAGAAAGGAAAGTCATGTCTTCTGTCAGCAAGGGAGAGTCATGTCTTCGGTCAGCAAGGGAGAGTCATGTCTTCGGTCAGCAAGGGAGAGTCATGTCTTCGGTCAGCAAGGGAGAGTCATGTCTTCGGTCAGCAAGGGGCTGTCATGTCTTCGGTCAGCAAGGGAGAGTCATGTCTTCGGTCAGCAAGGAGAGTCATGTCTTCGGTCAGCAAGGAGAGTCATGTCTTCGGTCAGCAAGGGAGAGTCATGTCTTCGGTCAGCAAGGAGAGAGTCATGTCTTCGGTCAGCAAGGGAGAGTCATGTCTTCGGTCAGCAAGGAGAGAGTCATGTCTTCGGTCAGCAAGGGAGAGTCATGTCTTCGGTCAGCAAGGGAGAGTCATGTCTTCGGTCAGCAAGGGAGAGTCATGTCTTCGGTCAGCAAGGGAGAGTCATGTCTTCGGTCAGCAAGGGAGAGTCATGTCTTCGGTCAGCAAGGGAGAGTCATGTCTTCGGTCAGCAAGGGAGAGTCATGTCTTCGGTCAGCAAGGGAGAGTCATGTCTTCGGTCAGCAAGGGAGAGTCATGTCTTCGGTCAGCAAGGGAGAGTCATGTCTTCGGTCAGCAAGGGAGAGTCATGTCTTCGGTCAGCAAGGGAGAGTCATGTCTTCGGTCAGCAAGGGAGAGTCATGTCTTCGGTCAGCAAGGGAGAGTCATGTCTTCGGTCAGCAAGGGAGAGTCATGTCTTCGGTCAGCAAGGGAGAGTCATGTCTTCGGTCAGCACAGCTTGCTTCATTTTTTTGGTATATACTGTACCAGTCAAAAGTTTGGTACTGTTGGAAAATAAATTCCAGGTGAAGCTGGTTGAGAGAATGCCGAGAGTGAACAAAGCTGTCATCAAGGCAAAAGGGTGGCTACCTTGAAGAATCTCAAATATAAAATATATTTTGATGAAACACTTTTTTTTTGTCAAGTCAATTTAACAACCCAATGATTCATTTATATTATCCAGGGTTTTTCCATGGATGATCTGTCCTTGATGAGGCTTTTTGAAAGAAGTCCTTTACCCAGCCAGTACTCTCCTGCTGCGTGTCCAAAGCCGTTCTTGTACTGGTCCCATCCTCTGTAGAAGTTCACTGTTCCATCCATCCTCCTCTGAAACACCTGGAAGGAGGGGAAGAGAAGAGAAGGGGAGAGGAGAAATTGTAAGCATCTAGGCCATGTCGTCAAGTACTGACTCAGGAGAATTCAGTACCAATGGTTGATCAGACCTCTAATCTGGCAGACTAGTATGGTCTGGAGGGGTTGATGCTGACTAGTATGGTCTGGAGGGGTTGAGGCTGACTCTAGTATGGTCTGGAGGGGTTGATGCTGACGAGTCTGGTCTGGAGGGGATGATGCTGACGAGTCTGGTCTGGAGGGGTTGATGCTGACTCTAGTCTGGTCTGGAGGGGTTGATGCTGACTCTAGTATGGTCTGGAGGGGTTGAGGCTGACTCTAGTCTGGTCTGGAGGGGTTGAGGCTGACTCTAGTCTGGTCTGGAGGGGTTTAGGCTGACTAGTATGGTCTGGAGGGGTTTAGGCTGACTAGTATGGTCTGGAGGGGTTGAGGCTGACTAGTATGGTCTGGAGGGGTTGAGGCCGACTCTAGTCTGGTCTGAACACTGGTTATGTACTCCGTTTAAATAGTTTCCTACTAGGTGACCTACTCACAGTCCATTTCCCTCCGTCGGTGTCCATATCACAGTAGACGTATCGAGGAGAGTTGGGTCCAGCAGGGTACATCCTGTAGACACCACTGGTCTTAGAGCCGTCGTTGTAGATATCAGCACAGTCCAGAGGCTGGAACATCAGCCCCTTAGAATAAACTGCTACTGACAGCAGCAACACATGGAGAATCCTCAGGGCCTGGAACACAGAGAGCCTACTAAATGTGGATGTATTTTATGTCATTCTATGTGTGAAACATAATAATTTTCTGCTCAATATATGGAAATGCGTGTCTGTTTACATATAAACAGTCTGTAGTGGTAAAATGTTTCAGTTGTAAAATGAAGCCTTCAACTTACATGCATTGTTGGGACGGTTAGCTGTCTTTTTCCAGTTGGTTTTCAGCCCGACAAGAAAAATAATGTGCTTGTGACTCTTATCCATCCTTTTTGTGTACTTTTTAGAAGGGGTGGGTTGATCATGATTGGCTGATTTATTATCAGGGAAGCAAACACGATTTCACAATATGGACATTTCCACTTCTGTAGTTTCCTGGACTCTTGTCTTTTTAAACACAGTTTATCTTCTGTCCATATAGCCTAAGCTTTCTCAATGTTACACCATAACATGTGTGTACTCTACTTTTCTGCTCATATTTTGTTAGACAATTGTTGAATGTTGTTTACACAGTCAGGTTCCCTATCGCGGTCAGGTTCCATATCGCGGTCCCTTTCCCTCCCGTCAGGTTCCCTATCGCGGTCAGGTTCCATATCGCGGTCCCTTTCCCTCCCGTCAGGTTCCCTATCGCGGTCCCTTTCCCTCCCGTCAGGTTCCCTATCGCGGTCCCTTTTCCTCCCGTCAGGTTCCCTATCGCGGTCCCTTTCCCTCCCGTCAGGTTCCCTATCGCGGTCCCTTTCCCTCCCGTCAGGTTCCCTATCGCGGTCCCTTTCCCTCCCGTCAGGTTCCCTGTCCGTTAGTCTATAAAAGGCTGTTAACAGATGCAGTAGAAGAATGAAAGTAGTTGTTACGATTTCAAAGTTCTGCTCACGGGGTTCTTCGCTTTCTAAACATCCTGAAACTGTTTCCAACATTTAGAATTTTTTGATTAAAAATGTAGTAAGTACTCTGCAAAACTCTTTAAAAAATGTTTTTAACTAGGCAAGTCGGTTAAGAACAAATTCTTATTTAGGCTGTTCAGGGGCAGAACGACAGATTTTTATCTTGTCAGCTCGGGGATTCCATCTTGCTACCTCCTGGTTCCAAGTCCAACGCTCTAACCACTAAGCTACCTGCTGGTTACTAGTCCAACGCTCTAACCACTAGGCTACCTCCCGGTTCCAAGTCCAACGCTCTAACCACTAGGCTACCTGCTGGTTCCAAGTCCAATGCTCTAACCACTAGGCTACCTTCTGGTTACTGGTCCAACACTCTAACCACTAGGCTACCTGCTCTAACCACTAGGCTACCTGCTGGTTCCAAGTCCAATGCTCTAACCACTAGGCTACCTTCTGGTTACTGGTCCAACACTCTAACCACTAGGCTACCTGCTCTAACCACTAGGCTACCTGCTGGTTACTAGTCCAACACTCTAACCACTAGGCTACCTGCTCTAACCACTAGGCTACCTGCTGGTTACTAGTCCAACGCTCTAACCACTAGGCTACCTGCTGGTTCCAAGTCCAATGCTCTAACCACTAGGCTACCTTCTGGTTCCAAGTCCAATGCTCTAACCACTAGGCTACCTGCTCTAACCACTAGGCTACCTGCTGGTTCCAAGTCCAATGCTCTAACCACTAGTCTACCTGCTGGTTACTAGTCCAACGCTCTAACCAATAGGCTACCTGCTCTAACCACTAGGCTACCTGCTGGTTACTAGTCCAATGCTCTAACCACTAAGCTACCTGCTGGTTACTAGTCCAATGCTCTAACCACTAGGCTACCTGCTGGTTCCAAGTCCAATGCTCTAACCACTAAGCTACCTGCTGGTTCCAAGTCCAATGCTCTAACCACTAAGCTACCTGCTGGTTACTAGTCCAACTCTCTAACCACTAGGCTACCTGCTGGTTCCAAGTCCAATGCTCTAACCACTAAGCTACCTGCTGGTTACTAGTCCAATGCTCTAACCACTAAGCTACCTGCTGGTTACTGACCCAACACTCTAACCACTAGGCTACCTGCTGGTTACTAGTCCAACGCTCTAACCACTAGGCTACCTGCTGGTTACTAGTCCAACACTCTAACCACTAGGCTACCTGCTGGTTCCAAGTCCAATGCTCTAACCACTAAGCTACCTGCTGGTTACTAGTCCAATGCTCTAACCACTAAGCTACCTGCTGGTTACTGACCCAACGCTCTAACCACTAAGCTACCTGCTGGTTACTGACCCAACACTCTAACCACTAAGCTACCTGCTGGTTACTGGTCCAACGCTCTACCTGCTGGTTACTGGTCCAACGCTCTAACCACTAGGCTACCTGCTGGTTACTTGTCCAATGCCCTAACCACTAGGCTACCTGCTGGTTACTTGTCCAATGCTCTAACCACTAGGCTACCTGCTGGTTACTGGCCCAACGCTCTAACCACTAGGCTACCTGCTGGTTACTTGTCCAACGCTCTAACCACTAGGCTACCTGCTGGTTACTAGTCCAACGCTCTAACCACTAGGCTACCTGCTGGTTACTGGCCCAATGCTCTAACCACTAGGCTACCTGCTGGTTACTAGTCCAACGCTCTAACCACTAGGCTACCTGCTGGTTACTAGTCCAACGTTCTAACCACTAGGCTACCTGCTGGTTACTAGTCCAACGCTCTAACCACTAGGCTACCTGCTGGTTACTAGTCCAATCTTCTACCCACTAGGCTACCTGCTGGTTACTTGTCCAATGTTCTACCCACTAGGCTACCTGCTGGTTACTAGTCCAATGCTCTAACCACTAAGCTACCTGCTGGTTACTGACCCAACGCTCTAACCACTAAGCTACCTGCTGGTTACTGACCCAACACTCTAACCACTAAGCTACCTGCTGGTTACTGGTCCAACGCTCTACCTGCTGGTTACTGGTCCAACGCTCTAACCACTAGGCTACCTGCTGGTTACTTGTCCAACGCTCTAACCACTAGGCTACCTGCTGGTTACTGGCCCAACGCTCTAACCACTAGGCTACCTGCTGGTTACTAGTCCAACGTTCTAACCACTAGGCTACCTGCTGGTTACTGGTCCAACGCTCTAACCACTAGGCTACCTGCTGGTTACTAGTCCAATCTTCTACCCACTAGGCTACCTGCTGGTTACTAGTCCAATGTTCTACCCACTAGGCTACCTGCTGGTTACTAGTCCAATGTTCTACTGGCTGGGCTGGAGGTCGTTGAAGGGTGAGATGTGGCTGGGGGTCGTTGAAGGGTGAGATGTGGCTGGAGGTCGTTGAAGGGTGAGATGTGGTTGGGCTGGGGGTCGTTGAAGGGTAAGATGTGGCTGGGCTGGAGGTTGTTGAAGGGTGAGATGTGGCTGGGCTGGAGGTCGTTGAAGGGTGAGATGTGGCTGGAGGTCGTTGAAGGGTGAGATGTGGCTTGGCTGGAGGTCGTTGAAGGGTGAGATGTGGCTGGGGGTTGTTGAAGGGTGAGATGTGGCTGGGGGTCGTTGAAGGGTGAGATGTGGCTGGGGGTCGTTGAAGGGTGAGATGTGGCTGGGCTGGAGGTCGTTGAAGGGTGAGATTTGGCTGGGCTGGAGGTCGTTGAAGCGTGAGATGTGGCTGGGGGTCGTTGAAGGGTGAGATGTGGCTGGAGGTCGTTGAAGGGTGAGATGTGGGTGGGCTGGGGGTTGTTGAAGGGTAAGATGTGGCTGGGCTGGAGGTCGTTGAAGGGTGAGATGTGGCTGGGCTGGAGGTCGTTGAAGGGTGAGATGTGGCTGGGCTGGAGGTCGTTGAAGGGTGAGATGTGGCTGGAGGTCGTTGAAGGGTGAGATGTGGCTGGAGGTCGTTGAAGGGTGAGATGTGGCTGGAGGTCGTTGAAGGGTGAGATGTGGCTGGAGGTCGTTGAAGGGTGAGATGTGGCTGGAGGTCGTTGAAGGGTGAGATGTGGCTGGGGCGGAGTTCGTTGAAGGGTGAGATGTGGCTGGGGCGGAGGTCGTTGAAGGGTGAGATGTGGCTGGGCCGGAGGTCGTTGAAGGGTGAGATGTGGCTGGGCCGGAGTTCGTTGAAGGGTGAGATGTGGCTGGGCCGGAGGTCGTTGAAGGGTGAGATGTGGCTGGGCTGGAGGTCGTTGAATGGTGAGATGTGGCTGGGCTGGAGGTCGTTGAAGGGTGAGATGTGGCTGGGCTGGAGGTCGTTGAAGGGTGAGATGTGGCTGGGGGTCGTTGAAGGGTGAGATGTGGCTGGGCCGGAAGTCGTTGAAGGGTGAGATGTGGCTGGGCCGGAGGTCGTTGAAGGGTGAGATGTGGCTGGGCCGGAGGTCGTTGAAGGGTGAGATGTGGCTGGGCCGGAGGTCGTTGAAGGGTGAGATGTGGCTGGGCCGGAGGTCGTTGAAGGGTGAGATGTGGCTGGGCCGGAGGTCGTTGAAGGGTGAGATGTGGCTGGGCCGGAGGTCGTTGAAGGGTGAGATGTGCCTGGAGGTCGTTGTAGGGTGAGATGTGGCTGGGCTGGAGGTCGTTGAAGGGTGAGATGTGGCTGGGGGTCGTTGAAGGGTGAGATGTGGCTTGGCTGGGGTCTTTGAAGGGTGAGATGTGGCTGGGCTGGAGGTCGTTGAAGGGTGAGATGTGGCTGGGCCGGAGGTCGTTGAAGGGTGAGATGTGGCTGGGCCGGAGGTCGTTGAAGGGTGAGATGTGGCTCGGCCGGAGGTCGTTGAAGGGTGAGATGTGGCTGGGCCGGAGGTCGTTGAAGGGTGAGATGTGGCTGGGCCGGAGGTCGTTGAAGGGTGAGATGTGGCTGGGCCGGAGGTCGTTGAAGGGTGAGATGTGGCTGGGCCGGAGGTCGTTGAAGGGTGAGATGTGGCTGGGCCGGAGGTCGTTGAAGGGTGAGATGTGGCTGGGCCGGAGGTCGTTGAAGGGTGAGATGTGGCTGGGCCGGAGGTCGTTGAAGGGTGAGATGTGGCTGGACTGGAGGTCGTTGAAGGGTGAGATGTGGCTGGGGGTCGTTGAAGGGTGAGATGTGGCTTGGCTGGGGGTCTTTGAAGGGTGAGATGTGGCTGGACTGGAGGTCGTTGAAGGGTGAGATGTGCCTGGAGGTCGTTGTAGGGTGAGATGTGGCTGGGCTGGAGGTCGTTGAAGGGTGAGATGTGGCTGGGGGTCGTTGAAGGGTGAGATGTGGCTTGGCTGGGGTCTTTGAAGGGTGAGATGTGGCTGGGCTGGAGGTCGTTGAAGGGTGAGATGTGGCTGGGCCGGAGGTCGTTGAAGGGTGAGATGTGGCTCGGCCGGAGGTCGTTGAAGGGTGAGATGTGGCTGGGCCGGAGGTCGTTGAAGGGTGAGATGTGGCTGGGCCGGAGGTCGTTGAAGGGTGAGATGTGGCTGGGCCGGAGGTCGTTGAAGGGTGAGATGTGGCTGGGCCGGAGGTCGTTGAAGGGTGAGATGTGGCTGGGCCGGAGGTCGTTGAAGGGTGAGATGTGGCTGGGCCGGAGGTCGTTGAAGGGTGAGATGTGGCTGGGCCGGAGGTCGTTGAAGGGTGAGATGTGGCTGGACTGGAGGTCGTTGAAGGGTGAGATGTGGCTGGGGGTCGTTGAAGGGTGAGATGTGGCTTGGCTGGGGGTCTTTGAAGGGTGAGATGTGGCTGGGCTGGAGGTCGTTGAAGGGTGAGATGTGGCTGGGGTTCGTTGAAGGGTGAGATGTGGCTGGGGTTCGTTGAAGGGTGAGATGTGGCTGGGGTTCGTTGAAGGGTGAGATGTGGCTGGGGGTCGTTGAAGGGTGAGATGTGGCTGGGGGTCGTTGAAGGGTGAGATGTGGCTGGGGGTTGTTGAAGGGTGAGATGTGGCTGGGGGTCGTTGAAGGGTGAGATGTGGCTGGGGGTCGTTGAAGGGTGAGATGTGGCTGGGGGTCGTTGAAGGGTGAGATGTGGCTGGGGGTCGTTGAAGGGTGAGATGTGGCTGGGGGTCGTTGAAGGGTGAGATGTGGCTGGGGGTCGTTGAAGGGTGTGATGAGGTTGGGCTGGGGGTCGTTGAAGGGTGAGATGTGGCTGGGCTGGGGGTCGTTGAAGGGTGAGATGTGGCTGGGCTGGAGGTCGTTGAAGGGTGAGATGTGGCTGGGCTGGAGGTCGTTGAAGGGTGAGATGTGGCTGTGCTGGAGGTCGTTGAAGGGTGAGATGTGGCTGGAGGTCGTTGAAGTGTGAGATGTGGTTGTGCCGGGGGTCGTTGATGGGTGAGATGTGGCTGGGCCGGTGGTCGTTGAAGGGTGAGCTGTGGCTGGGGGTCGTTGAAGGGTGAGATGTGGCTGGGGGTCGTTGAAGGGTGAGATGTGGCTGGGTGTCGTTGAAGGGTGAGATGTGGCTGGGTGTCGTTGAAGGGTGAGATGTGGCTGGGGGTTGTTGAAGGGTGAGATGTGGCTGGGGGTCGTTGAAGGGTGAGATGTGGTTGGGCTGGGGGTTGTTGAATGGTGAGATGTGGCTGGGCTGGAGGTCGTTGAAGGGTGAGATGTGGCTGGGGGTCGTTGAAGGGTGAGATGTGGCTGCTGGTCGTTGAAGGGTGAGATGTGGCTGGGGGTCGTTGAAGGGTAAGATGTGGCTGGGCTGGAGGTCGTTGAAGGGTGAGATGTGGTTATGCCGGGGGTCGTTGAAGGGTGAGATGTGGCTGGGCCGGAGGTCGTTGAAGGGTAAGATGTGGCTGGGCTGGAGGTCGTTGAAGGGTGAGATGTGGTTATGCCGGGGGTCGTTGAAGGGTGAGATGTGGCTGGGCCGGAGGTCGTTGAAGGGTGAGATGTGGCTGGGGGTCGTTGAAGGTTGAGATGTGGCTGGGTGTCGTTGAAGGTTGAGATGTGGCTCTGGGTTGTTGAAGGGTGAGATGTGGCTGGGGGTCGTTGAAGGGGAGATGTGGCTGGGGGTCGTTGAAGGGTGAGATGTGGCTGGGGGTCGTTGAAGGGTGAGATGTGGCTGGGGGTCGTTGAAGGGTGAGATGTGGCTGGGGGTCGTTGAAGGGTGAGATGTGGCTGGGGGTCGTTGAAGGGTGAGATGTGGCTGGGGGTCGTTGAAGGGTGAGATGTGGCTGGGGGTCGTTGAAGGGTGAGATGTGGCTGGGGGTCGTTGAAGGGTGAGATGTGGCTGGGGGTCGTTGAAGGGTGTGATGTGGTTGGGCTGGGGGTCGTTGAAGGGTGAGATGTGGCTGTGCTGGAGGTCGCTGAAGGGTGAGATGTGGCTGGAGGTCGTTGAAGTGTGAGATGTGGCTGGGCCGGAGGTCGTTGAAGGGTGAGATGTGGCTGGGCCGGAGTTCGTTGAAGGGTGAGATGTGGCTGGGCCGGAGGTCGTTGAAGGGTGAGATGTGGCTGGGCTGGAGGTCGTTGAATGGTGAGATGTGGCTGGGCTGGAGGTCGTTGAAGGGTGAGATGTGGCTGGGCTGGAGGTCGTTGAAGGGTGAGATGTGGCTGGGCTGGAGGTCGTTGAAGGGTGAGATGTGGCTGGGCCGGAGGTCGTTGAAGGGTGAGATGTGGCTGGGCCGGAGGTCGTTGAATGGTGAGATGTGGCTGGGCCGGAGGTCGTTGAAGGGTGAGATGTGGCTGGGCTGGAGGTCGTTGAATGGTGAGATGTGGCTGGGCTGGAGGTCGTTGAAGGGTGAGATGTGGCTGGGCTGGAGGTCGTTGAATGGTGAGATGTGGCTGGGCTGGAGGTCGTTGAATGGTGAGATGTGGCTGGGCTGGAGGTCGTTGAAGGGTGAGATGTGGCTGGGCCGGGGTTCGTTGAAGGGTGAGATGTGGCTGGGCCGGAGGTCGTTGAAGGGTGAGATGTGGCTGGGCCGGAGGTCGTTGAAGGGTGAGATGTGGCTGGGCCGGAGGTCGTTGAAGGGTGAGATGTGGCTGGGCCGGAGGTCGTTGAAGGGTGAGATGTGGCTGGGCCGGAGGTCGTTGAAGGGAGATATGTGGCTGGGCCGGAGGTCGTTGAAGGGTGAGATGTGCCTGGAGGTCGTTGTAGGGTGAGATGTGGCTGGGCTGGAGGTCGTTGAAGGGTGAGATGTGGCTGGGGGTCGTTGAAGGGTGAGATGTGGCTTGGCTGGGGTCTTTGAAGGGTGAGATGTGGCTGGGCCGGAGGTCGTTGAAGGGTGAGATGTGGCTGGGCCGGAGGTCGTTGAAGGGTGAGATGTGGCTGGGCCGGAGGTCGTGGAAGGGTGAGATGTGGCTGGGCCGGAGGTCGTTGAAGGCTGAGATGTGGCTGGGCCGGAGGTCGTTGAAGGGTGAGATGTGGCTGGGCCGGAGGTCGTTGAAGGGTGAGATGTGGCTGGGCCGGAGGTCGTTGAAGGGTGAGATGTGGCTGGGCCGGAGGTCGTTGAAGGGTGAGATGTGGCTGGGCGGGAGGTCGTTGAAGGGTGAGATGTGGCTGGGCCGGAGGTCGTTGAAGGGTGAGATGTGGCTGGGCCGGAGGTCGTTGAAGGGTGAGATGTGGCTGGGGGTCGTTGAAGGGTGAGATGTGGGTTGGCTGGGGGTCTTTGAAGGGTGAGATGTGGCTGGGCTGGAGGTCGTTGAAGGGTGAGATGTGGATTGGCTGGAGGTCGTTGAAGGGTGAGATGTGGCTGGGGTTCGTTGAAGGGTGAGATGTGGCTGGGGGTCGTTGAAGGGTGAGATGTGGCTGGGGGTCGTTGAAGGGTGAGATGTGGCTGGGGGTCGTTGAAGGGTGAGATGTGGCTGGGGGTCGTTGAAGGGTGAGATGTGGCTGGGGGTCGTTGAAGGGTGAGATGTGGCTGGGGGTCGTTGAAGGGTGAGATGTGGCTGGGGGTCGTTGAAGGGTGAGATGTGGCTGGGGTCGTTGAAGGGTGAGATGTGGCTGGGGGTCGTTGAAGGGTGAGATGTGGCTGGGGGTCGTTGAAGGGTGAGATGTGGCTGGGGGTCGTTGAAGGGTGTGATGTGGTTGGGCTGGGGGTCGTTGAAGGGTGAGATGTGGCTGGGCTGGGGGTCGTTGAAGGGTGAGATGTGGCTGGGCTGGAGGTCGTTGAAGGGTGAGATGTGGCTGGGCTGGAGGTCGTTGAAGGGTGAGATGTGGCTGGAGGTCGTTGAAGTGTGAGATGTGGTTGTGCCGGGGGTCGTTGAAGGGTGAGATGTGGCTGGGCCGGAGGTCGTTGAAGGGTGAGATGTGGCTGGGGGTCGTTGAAGGGTGAGATGTGGCTGGGGGTCGTTGAAGGGTGAGATGTGGCTGGGTGTCGTTGAAGGGTGAGATGTGGCTGGGGGTCGTTGAAGGGTGAGATGTGGCTGGGGGTCGTTGAAGGGTGAGATGTGGCTGCTGGTCGTTGAAGGGTGAGATGTGGCTGGGGGTCGTTGAAGGGTGAGATGTGGCTGGGCCGGAGTTCGTTGAAGGGTGAGATGTGGCTGGGCCGGAGGTCATTGAAGGGTGAGATGTGGCTGGGCCGGAGGTCGTTGAAGGGTGAGATGTGGCTGGGCTGGGGGTCGTTGAAGGGTAAGATGTGGCTGGGCTGGAGGTCGTTGAAGGGTGAGATGTGGCTGGGCTGGAGGTCGTTGAAGGGTGAGATGTGGTTATGCCGGGGGTCGTTGAAGGGTGAGATGTGGCTGGGCCGGAGGTCGTTGAAGGGTGAGATGTGGCTGGGGGTCGTTGAAGGTTGAGATGTGGCTGGGGGTTGTTGAAGGGTGAGATGTGGCTGGGCCGGAGGTCGTTGAAGGTTGAGATGTGGCTGGGTGTCGTTGAAGGTTGAGATGTGGCTGGGGGTTGTTGAAGGGTGAGATGTGGCTGGGGGTCGTTGAAGGGGAGATGTGGTTGGGCTGGGGGTTGTTGAAGGGTGAGATGTGGCTGGGGGTCGTTGAAGGGTGAGATGTGGCTGGGGGTCGTTGAAGGTTGTGATGTGGTTGGGCTGGGGGTCGTTGAAGGGTGAGATGTGGCTGGGCCGGAGTTCGTTGAAGGGTTAGATGTGGCTGGGCCGGAGTTCGTTGAAGGGTGAGATGTGGCTGGGCCGGAGGTCGTTGAAGGGTGAGATGTGGCTGGGCCGGAGGTCGTTGAAGGGTGAGATGTGGCTGGGCCGGAGGTCGTTGAAGGGTGAGATGTGGCTGGGCCGGAGGTCGTTGAAGGGTGAGATGTGACTGGGGGTCGT
The DNA here is from genome assembly GCF_045791955.1 of Oncorhynchus clarkii lewisi. Taxonomy (NCBI): domain Eukaryota; kingdom Metazoa; phylum Chordata; class Actinopteri; order Salmoniformes; family Salmonidae; genus Oncorhynchus; species Oncorhynchus clarkii. The sequence continues at coordinate 34,673,229 of NC_092179.1, read as the reverse complement.
TGAAGGGTGAGATGTGGCTGGAGGTCGTTGAAGGGTGAGATGTGGCTGGGGGTCGTTGAAGGGTGAGATGTGGCTGGGGGTCGTTGAAGGTTGAGATGTGGCTGGGGGTCGTTGAAGGGTGAGATGTGGCTGGGCCGGAGGTCGTTGAAGGGTGAGATGTGGCTGGGCCGTAGGTCGTTGAAGGGAGAGATGTGGCTGGGCCGGAGTTCGTCGAAGGGTGAGATGTGGCTCGGCCGGAGTTCGTCGAAGGGTGAGATGTGGCTGGGCCGGAGGTCGTTGAAGGGTGAGATGTGGCTGGGCCGGAGGTCGTTGAAGGGTGAGATGTGGCTGGGCCCGAGGTCGTTGAAGGGTGAGATGTGGCTGGGCCGGAGGTCGTTGAAGGGTGAGATGTGGCTGGGGGTCGTTGAAGGGTGAGATGTGGCTGGGGGTCGTTGAAGGGTGAGATGTGGCTGGGGGTCGTTGAAGGGTGAGATGTGGCTGGGGGTCGTTGAAGGGTGAGATGTGGCTGGGGGTCGTTGAAGGGTGAGATGTGGCTGGGGGTCGTTGAAGGGTGAGATGTGGCTGGGGGTCGTTGAAGGGTGAGATGTGGCTGGGGGTCGTTGAAGGGTGAGATGTGGCTGGGGGTCGTTGAAGGGTGTGATGTGGCTGGGCTGGGGGTCGTTGAAGGGTAAGATGTGGCTGGGGGTCGTTGAAGGGTGAGATGTGGCTGGGGGTCGTTGAAGGGTGAGATGTGGCTGGGGGTCGTTGAAGGGTGTGATGTGTTTGGGCTGGGGGTCGTTGAAGGGTGTGATGTGGCTGGGCTGGGGGTCGTTGAAGGGTAAGATGTGGCTGGGCTGGGGGTCGTTGAAGGGTAAGATGTGGCTGGGCTGGAGGTCGTTGAAGGGTGAGATGTGGCTGGGCTGGAGGTCGTTGAAGGGTGAGATGTGGCTGGAGGTCGTTGAAGGGTGAGATGTGGTTGTGCCGGGGGTCGTTGAAGGGTGAGATGTGGCTGGGCCGGAGGTCGTTGAAGGGTGAGATGTGGCTGGGGGTCGTTGAAGGTTGAGATGTGGCTGGGGGTTGTTGAAGGGTGAGATGTGGCTGGGCCGGAGGTCGTTGAAGGGTGAGATGTGGCTGGGTGTCGTTGAAGGTTGAGATGTGGCTGGGTGTCGTTGAAGGGTGAGATGTGGCTGGGTGTCGTTGAAGGGTGAGATGTGGCTGGGGGTCGTTGAAGGGTGTGATGTGGTTGGGCTGGGGGTCGTTGAAGGGTGAGATGTGGTTGTGCCGGGGGTCGTTGAAGGGTGAGATGTGGCTGGGCCGGAGGTCGTTGAAGGGTGAGATGTGGCTGGAGGTCGTTGAAGTGTGAGATGTGGTTGTGCCGGGGGTCGTTGAAGGGTGAGATGTGGCTGGGCCGGAGGTCGTTGAAGGGTGAGATGTGGCTGGGGGTCGTTGAAGGGTGAGCTGTGGCTGGGGGTCGTTGAAGGGTGAGATGTAGCTGAGCTAAGGAGCTGTCCTGGAGTATAGCCAGGGTTGATTTAACCTGCACTCTGTGTGCTGCATCAGGACATTTCTATACAACCAGACTATATGATCATCACACTGGAAGTCAGCAGCAAAGAGACTACAGTGTTCAAATAGTGAAGGGCGGTGTTGTGTATTGTAGGTGGGATAATTCAGTGTAATTGTCACGTCTGTATTTTCCAGGTAGATGTGGAATATGATTATATAATGTATATATCTCTGTATTCCAGGTAGATGTGGAGGTGTACAGGAGAGACTCTAAGAAGCTTCCAGGTTTAGGAGAACCTGACATCGACTGGGAGGAGAGTGTTTACCTGAATCTGATCTTAATGAAGGTTGGTATGACAACATGCTCATTCCCAGGCTGTCTCCTGTCCCAGTACTAACCAGGCCCGACCCTGAACAGGTTGCCTCCCGTCCCAGTACTAACCAGGCCCGACCCTGAACAGGTTGCCTCCCGTCCCAGTACTAACCAGGCCCGACCCTGAACAGGTTGCCTCCCGTCCCAGTACTATCCAGGCCCGACCCTGAACAGGCTGTCTCCTGTCCCAGTACTAACCAGGCCGACCCTTAACAGGCTGTCTCCCGTCCCAGTACTAACCAGGCCCGACCCTGAACAGGCCGTCCCAGTACTAACCAGGCCGACCCTGAACAGGCTGTCTCCCGTCCCAGTACTAACCAGGCCGACCCTGAACAGGTTGTCTCCCGTCCCAGTACTAACCAGGCCGACCCTGAACAGGCTGTCTCCCGTCCCAGTACTAACCAGGCCGACCCTGAACAGGCTGTCTCCTGTCCCAGTACTAACCAGGCCGACCCTGAACAGGCTGTCTCCTGTCCCAGTACTAACCAGGCCCGACCCTGAACAGGTTGCCTCCCGTCCCAGTACTATCCAGGCCCGACCCTGAACAGGCTGTCCCAGTACTAACCAGGCCGACCCTGAACAGGTTGCCTCCCGTCCCAGTACTATCCAGGCCCGACCCTGAACAGGCTGTCCCAGTACTAACCAGGCCCGACCCTGAACAGGTTGCCTCCCGTCCCAGTACTAACCAGGCCGACCCTGAACAGGTTGTCTCCCGTCCCAGTACTAACCAGGACCGACCCTGAACAGGTTGTCCCAGTACTATCCAGGCCCGACCCTGAACAGGCTGTCTCCCGTCCCAGTACTAACCAGGCCGACCCTTAACAGGCTGTCTCCCGTCCCAGTACTAACCAGGCCCGACCCTGAACAGGCCGTCCCAGTACTAACCAGGCCGACCCTGAACAGGCTGTCTCCCGTCCCAGTACTAACCAGGCCCGACCCTGAACAGGTTGTCTCCCGTCCCAGTACTAACCAGGCCGACCCTGAACAGGCTGTCTCCTGTCCCAGTACTAACCAGGCCTGACCCTGAACAGGCTGTCTCCCGTCCCAGTACTAACCAGGCCCGACCCTGAACAGGTTGCCTCCCGTCCCAGTACTATCCAGGCCCGACCCTGAACAGGCTGTCCCAGTACTAACCAGGCCGACCCTGAACAGGTTGCCTCCCGTCCCAATACTATCCAGGCCCGACCCTGAACAGGCTGTCCCAGTACTAACCAGGCCCGACCCTGAACAGGTTGCCTCCCGTCCCAGTGCTAACCAGGCCGACCCTGAACAGGTTGTCTCCCGTCCCAGTACTAACCAGGCCGACCCTGAACAGGCTGTCCCAGTACTAACCAGGCCGACCCTGAACAGGTTGCCTCCCGTCCCAGTACTATCCAGGCCCGACCCTGAACAGGCTGTCCCAGTACTAACCAGGCCTGACCCCGAACAGGTTGCCTCCCGTCCCAGTACTAACCAGGCCGACCCTGAACAGGTTGTCTCCCGTCCCAGTACTAACCAGGCCCGACCCTGAACAGGTTGTCCCAGTACTATCCAGGCCCGACCCTGAACAGGCTGTCTCCCGTCCCAGTACTATCCAGGCCCGACCCTGAACAGGTTGTCCCAGTACTATCCAGGCCCGACCCTGAACAGGTTGTCCCAGTACTAACCAGGCCCGACCCTGAACAGGTTGTCCCAGTACTATCCAGGCCCGACCCTGAGCAGGTTGTCTCCCGTCCCAGTACTAACCAGGCCCGACCCTGAACAGGCCGTCCCAGTACTAACCAGGCCCGACCCTGAACAGGCTGTCTCCCGTCCCAGTACTAACCAGGCCGACCCTGAACAGGCTGTCTCCCGTCCCAGTACTAACCAGGCCGACCCACTCACATGGCTCTCTCAGATATCCACATTTTTATTAGCCATTGCCCGTCACGTGATCGGGTCCTTCTAGCAGCCATCTTGGGTCCTTCTAGCAGCCATCTTGGGTCCTTCTAGCAGCCATCTTGGGTCCTTCTAGCAGCCATCTTGGGTCCTTCTAGCAGCCATCTTGGGTCCACCTCACAGGCTATGAGCACGATGTTCCTAAATGGCAGCAATGCCCCCGGCAGGAGGCTATGAGCACGATGTTCCTAAATGGCAGCAATGCCCCTGGCAGGAGGCTTTGAGCACGATGTTCCTAAATGGCAGCAATGCCCCTGGCAGGAGGCTATGAGCACGATGTTCCTAAATGGCAGCAATGCCCCCGGCAGGAGGCTATGAGCACAATGTTCCTAAATGGCAGCAATGCCCCCGGCAGGAGGCTATGAGCACGATGTTCCTAAATGGCAGCAATGCCCCCGGCAGGAGGCTATGAGCACAATGTTCCTAAATGGCAGCAATGCCCCCGGCAGGAGGCTATGAGCACGATGTTCCTAAATGGCAGCAATGCCCCCGGCAGGAGGCTATGAGCACGATGTTCCTAAATGGCAGCAATGCCCCTGGCTGGAGGCTATGAGCACGATGTTCCTAAATGGCAGCCATGCCCCCGGCAGGAGGCTATGAGCACAATGTTACTAAATGGAAGCAATGCCCCCGGCAGGAGGCTATGAGCACGATGTTCCTAAATGGCAGCAATGCCCCCGGCAGGAGGCTATGAGCACGATGTTCCTAAATGGCAGCAATGCCCCCGGCAGGAGGCTATGAGCACGATGTTCCTAAATGGCAGCAATGCCCCCGGCAGGAGGCTATGAGCACGATGTTCCTAAATGGCAGCAATGCCCCCGGCAGGAGGCTATGAGCACGATGTTCCTAAATGGCAGCCATGCCCCCGGCAGGAGGCTATGAGCACGATGTTCCTAAATGGCAGCCATGCACCCGGCAGGAGGCTATGAGCACGATGTTCCTAAATGGCAGCAATGCCCCCGGCAGGAGGCTATGAGCACGATGTTCCTAAATGGCAGAAATGCCCCCGGCAGGAGGCTATGAGCACGATGTTCCTAAATGGCAGCAATGCCCCCGGCAGGAGGCTATGAGCACAATGTTCCTAAATGGCAGCAATGCCCCCGGCAGGAGGCTATGAGCACGATGTTCCTAAATGGCAGCAATGCCCCCGGCAGGAGGCTATGAGCACGATGTTCCTAAATGGCAGCAATGCCCCCGGCAGGAGGCTATGAGCACGATGTTCCTAAATGGCAGCCATGCCCCCGGCAGGAGGCTATGAGCACGATGTTCCTAAATGGCAGCAATGCCCCCGGCAGGAGGCTATGAGCACGATGTTCCTAAATGGCAGCCATGCCCCCGGCAGGAGGCTATGAGCACGATGTTCCTAAATGGCAGCCATGCCCCCGGCAGGAGGCTATGAGCACGATGTTCCTAAATGGCAGCAATGCCCCCGGCAGGAGGCTATGAGCACGATGTTCCTAAATGGCAGCAATGCCCCCGGCAGGAGGCTATGAGCACGATGTTCCTAAATGGCAGCCATGCCCCCGGCAGGAGGCTATGAGCACGATGTTCCTAAATGGCAGCCATGCCCCCGGCAGGAGGCTATGAGCACGATGTTCCTAAATGGCAGCCATGCCCCCGGCAGGAGGCTATGAGCACGATGTTCCTAAATGGCAGCAATGCCCCTGGCAGGAGGCTATGAGCACAATGTTCCTAAATGGCAGCAATGCCCCCGGCAGGAGGCTATGAGCACGATGTTCCTAAATGGCAGCAATGCCCCCGGCAGGAGGCTATGAGCACGATGTTCCTAAATGGCAGCAATGCCCCCGGTAGGAGGCTATGAGCACGATGTTCCTAAATGGCAGCAATGCCCCCGGCAGGAGGCTATGAGCACGATGTTCCTAAATGGCAGCAATGCCCCTGGCAGGAGGCTATGAGCACGATGTTCCTAAATGGCAGCAATGCCCCCGGCAGGAGGCTATGAGCACGATGTTCCTAAATGGCAGCAATGCCCCCGGCAGGAGGCTATGAGCACGATGTTCTTAAATGGCAGCAATGCCCCTGGCAGGAGGCTATGAGCACGATGTTCCTAAATGGCAGCAATGCCCCCGGCAGGAGGCTATGAGCACGATGTTCCTAAATGGCAGCAATGCCCCCGGCAGGAGGCTATGAGCACGATGTTCCTAAATGAAAGCAATGCCCCCGGCAGGAGGCTATGAGCACGATGTTCCTAAATGGCAGCAATGCCCCCGGCAGGAGGCTATGAGCACGATGTTCCTAAATGGCAGCAATGCCCCCGGCAGGAGGCTATGAGCACGATGTTCCTAAATGGCAGCAATGCCCCCGGCAGGAGGCTATGAGCACGATGTTCCTAAATGGCAGCAATGCCCCTGGCAGGAGGCTATGAGCACGATGTTCCTAAATGGCAGCAATGCCCCTGGCAGGAGGCTATGAGCACGATGTTCCTAAATGGCAGCAATGCCCCCGGCAGGAGGCTATGAGCACGATGTTCCTAAATGGCAGCAATGCCCCCGGCAGGAGGCTATGAGCACGATGTTCCTAAATGGCAGCAATGCCCCCGGCAGGAGGCTATGAGCACGATGTTCCTAAATGGCAGCAATGCCCCCGGCAGGAGGCTATGAGCACGATGTTCCTAAATGGCAGCAATGCCCCTGGCAGGAGACTATGAGCACGATGTTCCTAAATGGCAGCAATGCACCCGGCAGGAGGCTATGAGCACGATGTTCCTAAATGGCAGCAATGCCCCTGGCAGGAGACTATGAGCACGATGTTCCTAAATGGCAGCAATGCCCCTGGCAGGAGGCTATGAGCACGATGTTCCTAAATGGCAGCAATGCCCCCGGCAGGAGGCTATGAGCACGATGTTCCTATATGGCAGCAATGCCCCCGGCAGGAGGCTATGAGCACGATGTTCCTAAATGGCAGCAATGCCCCTGGCAGGAGGCTATGAGCACGATGTTCCTAAATGGCAGCAATGCCCCCGGCAGGAGGCTATGAGCACGATGTTCCTAAATGGCAGCAATGCCCCCGGCAGGAGGCTATGAGCACGATGTTCCTAAATGGCAGCAATGCCCCCGGCAGGAGGCTATGAGCACGATGTTCCTAAATGGCAGCAATGCCCCCGGCAGGAGGCTATGAGCACGATGTTCCTAAATGGCAGCAATGCCCCCGGCAGGAGGCTATGAGCACGATGTTCCTAAATGGCAGCAATGGCAGCCCCCGGCAGGAGGCTATGAGCACGATGTTCCTAAATGGCAGCAATGCCCCCGGCAGGAGGCTATGAGCACGATGTTCCTAAATGGCAGCAATGCCCCAATGCCCCCGGCAGGAGGCTATGAGCACGATGTTCCTAAATGGCAGCAATGCCCCTGGCAGGAGGCTATGAGCACGATGTTCCTAAATGGCAGCAATGCCCCCGGCAGGAGGCTATGAGCACGATGTTCCTAAATGGCAGCAATGCCCCCGGCAGGAGGCTATGAGCACGATGTTCCTAAATGGCAGCAATGCCCCCGGCAGGAGGCTATGAGCACGATGTTCCTAAATGGCAGCAATGCCCCCGGCAGGAGGCTATGAGCACGATGTTCCTAAATGGCAGCAATGCCCCCGGCAGGAGGCTATGAGCACGATGTTCCTAAATGGCAGCAATGCCCCCGGCAGGAGGCTATGAGCACGATGTTCCTAAATGGCAGCAATGCCCCTGGCAGGAGGCTATGAGCACGATGTTCCTAAATGGCAGCAATGCCCCAATGCCCCCGGCAGGAGGCTATGAGCACGATGTTCCTAAATGGCAGCAATGCCCCCGGCAGGAGGCTATGAGCACGATGTTCCTAAATGGCAGCAATGCCCCCGGCAGGAGGCTATGAGCACGATGTTCCTAAATGGCAGCAATGCCCCCGGCAGGAGGCTATGAGCACGATGTTCCTAAATGGCAGCAATGCCCCCGGCAGGAGGCTATGAGCACGATGTTCCTAAATGGCAGCAATGCCCCCGGCAGGAGGCTATGAGCACGATGTTCCTAAATGGCAGCAATGCCCCCGGCAGGAGGCTATGAGCACGATGTTCCTAAATGGCAGCAATGCCCCTGGCAGGAGGCTATGAGCACGATGTTCCTAAATGGCAGCAATGCCCCCGGCAGGAGGCTATGAGCACGATGTTCCTAAATGGCAGCAATGCCCCCGGCAGGAGGCTATGAGCACGATGTTCCTAAATGGCAGCAATGCCCCCGGCAGGAGGCTATGAGCACGATGTTCCTAAATGGCAGCAATGCCCCCGGCAGGAGGCTATGAGCACGATGTTCCTAAATGGCAGCAATGCCCCCGGCAGGAGGCTATGAGCACGATGTTCCTAAATGGCAGCAATGCCCCTGGCAGGAGACTATGAGCACGATGTTCCTAAATGGCAGCAATGCCCCTGGCAGGAGGCTATGAGCACGATGTTCCTAAATGGCAGCAATGCCCCCGGCAGGAGGCTATGAGCACGATGTTCCTAAATGGCAGCAATGCCCCCGGCAGGAGGCTATGAGCACGATGTTCCTAAATGGCAGCAATGCCCCCGGCAGGAGGCTATGAGCACGATGTTCCTAAATGGCAGCAATGCCCCCGGCAGGAGGCTATGAGCACGATGTTCCTAAATGGCAGCAATGCCCCCGGCAGGAGGCTATGAGCACGATGTTCCTAAATGGCAGCAATGCCCCCGGCAGGAGGCTATGAGCACGATGTTCCTAAATGGCAGCAATGCCCCTGGCAGGAGGCTATGAGCACGATGTTCCTAAATGGCAGCAATGCCCCCGGCAGGAGGCTATGAGCACGATGTTCCTAAATGGCAGCAATGCCCCCGGCAGGAGGCTATGAGCACGATGTTCCTAAATGGCAGCAATGCCCCTGGCAGGAGGCTATGAGCACGATGTTCCTAAATGGCAGCAATGCCCCCGGCAGGAGGCTATGAGCACGATGTTCCTAAATGGCAGCAATGCCCCCGGCAGGAGGCTATGAGCACGATGTTCCTAAATGGCAGCAATGCCCCCGGCAGGAGGCTATGAGCACGATGTTCCTAAATGGCAGCAATGCCCCCGGCAGGAGGCTATGAGCACGATGTTCCTAAATGGCAGCAATGCCCCCGGCAGGAGGCTATGAGCACGATGTTCCTAAATGGCAGCAATGCCCCTGGCAGGAGGCTATGAGCACGATGTTCCTAAATGGCAGCAATGCCCCTGGCAGGAGGCTATGAGCACGATGTTCCTAAATGGCAGCAATGCCCCCGGCAGGAGGCTATGAGCACGATGTTCCTAAATGGCAGCAATGCCCCCGGCAGGAGGCTATGAGCACGATGTTCCTAAATGGCAGCAATGCCCCCGGCAGGAGGCTATGAGCACGATGTTCCTAAATGGCAGCAATGCCCCCGGCAGGAGGCTATGAGCACGATGTTCCTAAATGGCAGCAATGCCCCCGGCAGGAGGCTATGAGCACGAAATGTTCCAAAATGGCAGCAATGCCCCTGGCAGGAGGCTATGAGCACGATGTTCCTAAATGGCAGCAATGCCCCCGGCAGGAGGCTATGAGCACGATGTTCCTAAATGGCAGCAATGCCCCTGGCAGGAGACTATGAGCACGATGTTCCTAAATGGCAGCAATGCCCCTGGCAGGAGGCTATGAGCACGATGTTCCTAAATGGCAGCAATGCCCCCGGCAGGAGGCTATGAGCACGATGTTCCTAAATGGCAGCAATGCCCCCGGCAGGAGGCTATGAGCACGATGTTCCTAAATGGCAGCAATGCCCCCGGCAGGAGGCTATGAGCACGATGTTCCTAAATGGCAGCAATGCCCCCGGCAGGAGGCTATGAGCACGAAATGTTCCAAAATGGCAGCAATGCCCCTGGCAGGAGGCTATGAGCACGATGTTCCTAAATGGCAGCAATGCCCCCGGCAGGAGGCTATGAGCACGATGTTCCTAAATGGCAGCAATGCCCCTGGCAGGAGACTATGAGCACGATGTTCCTAAATGGCAGCAATGCCCCTGGCAGGAGGCTATGAGCACGATGTTCCTAAATGGCAGCAATGCCCCCGGCAGGAGGCTATGAGCACGATGTTCCTAAATGGCAGCAATGCCCCCGGCAGGAGGCTATGAGCACGATGTTCCTAAATGGCAGCAATGCCCCCGGCAGGAGGCTATGAGCACGATGTTCCTAAATGGCAGCAATGCCCCCGGCAGGAGGCTATGAGCACGAAATGTTCCAAAATGGCAGCAATGCCCCTGGCAGGAGGCTATGAGCACGATGTTCCTAAATGGCAGCAATGCCCCCGGCAGGAGGCTATGAGCACGATGTTCCTAAATGGCAGCAATGCCCCTGGCAGGAGACTATGAGCACGATGTTCCTAAATGGCAGCAATGCCCCTGGCAGGAGGCTATGAGCACGATGTTCCTAAATGGCAGCAATGCCCCCGGCAGGAGGCTATGAGCACGATGTTCCTAAATGGCAGCCATGCCCCCGGCAGGAGGCTATGAGCACGATGTTCCAAAATGGCAGCAATGCCCCTGGCAGGAGGCTATGAGCACGATGTTCCAAAATGGCAGCCATTCCCCTGGCAGGAGGCTATGAGCACGAAATGTTCCAAAATGCAATTAATTAGTGGGAAACAACTGGTATCAAAAGTGTTCCTGCGTGTAATGCTTTCTTATAAAGGGGCATTTTTTATGGTGAAAAATGATCTTCCCCAAACTGGAAACTGACACGGTGTCTATGTAGGCCAGTTTGGCTGTCTATGTAGGCCAGTTTGGCTGTCTATGTAGGCCAGTTTGGCTGTCTATGTAGGCCAGTTTGGCTGTCTATGTAGGCCAGTTTGGCTGTCTATGTAGGCCAGTTTGGCTGTCTATGTAGGCCAGTTTGGCTGTCTATGTAGGCCAGTTTGGCTGTCTATGTAGGCCAGTTTGGCTGTCTATGTAGGCCAGTTTGGCTGTCTATGTAGGCCAGTTTGGCTGTCTATGTAGGCCAGTTTGGCTGTCTATGTAGGCCAGTTTGGCTGTCTATGTAGGCCAGTTTGGCTGTCTATGTAGGCCAGTTTGGCTGTCTATGTAGGCCAGTTTGGCTGTCTATGTAGGCCAGTTTGGCTGTCTATGTAGGCCAGTTTGGCTGTCTATGTAGGCCAGTTTGGCTGTCTATGTAGGCCAGTTTGGCTGTCTATGTAGGCCAGTTTGGCTGTCTATGTAGGCCAGTTTGGCTGTCTATGTAGGCCAGTTTGGCTGTCTATGTAGGCCAGTTTGGCTGTCTATGTAGGCCAGTTTGGCTGTCTATGTAGGCCAGTTTGGCTGTCTATGTAGGCCAGTTTGGCTGTCTATGTAGGCCAGTTTGGCTGTCTATGTAGGCCAGTTTGGCTGTCTATGTAGGCCAGTTTGGCTGTCTATGTAGGCCAGTTTGGCTGTCTATGTAGGCCAGTTTGGCTGTCTATGTATTCCAGTTTGGCTGTCTATGTAGGCCAGTTTGGCTGTCTATGTAGGCCAGTTTGGCTGTCTATGTAGGCCAGTTTGGCTGTCTATGTAGGCCAGTTTGGCTGTCTATGTAGGCCAGTTTGGCTGTCTATGTAGGCCAGTTTGGCTGTCTATGTAGGCCAGTTTGGCTGTCTATGTAGGCCAGTTTGGCTGTCTATGTAGGCCAGTTTGGCTGTCTGTGTGTTCCAGTTTGGCTGTCTATGTAGGCCAGTTTGGCTGTCTGTGTGTTCCAGTTTGGCTGTCTATGTAGGCCAGTTTGGCTGTCTGTGTATTCCAGTTTGGCTGTCTATGTAGGCCAGTTTGGCTGTCTATGTATTCCAGTTTGGCTGTCTATGTATTCCAGTTTGGCTGTCTGTGTATTCCAGTTTGGCTGTCTATGTATTCCAGTTTGGCTGTCTGTGTATTCCAGTTTGGCTGTCTGTGTATTCCAGTTTGGCTGTCTCTGTATTCCAGTTTGGCTGCCTATGTATTCCAGTTTGGCTTTACACTGGTTCTAAAGGGGATTAATGTGCTTAATTGTTATTTGGCATCTTTAGCTGTGATTCAAACCAAAACATATAGGCCTATGGGCTAACACGTCATTCACTAGGATAACACGTCATTGATAGTGATAGCCTAATATTGTCACCCATCACACTTTGGGTGTAAAAATGTTATCTATTAAATATTTTCCCCTTATTCTCCCCAATTTCGATCTTGTCTCATCGTTGCAACTCCCCAAACGGGCTCGGGGAGGCGAAGGTGGAGTCGTGCGTTCTCTGAAACATGACTTGCCAAACCGCGCTCCTTAACACCCGCCAGCCTAAACCGGAAGTCAGCCGCACCAATGTGTCGGAGGAAACACTGTTCAACTGGCGACTGAAGTCAGCCTGCAGACACCCGGCCCGCCACAAGGAGTCGCTAGAGAGCGATGAGCTTTACTTGGCTCGTGGCTCTCTAGCAACTCCTTGTGGCAGGCCGGGTGTCTGCAGGCTGACTTCAGTTGCCAGTTGAATGAACCCAGGTCTGTAGTATTGCCTCTAGCACTGCGATGCAGTACCTTAGACCGCTGGGCCACTTGTAATTTTCCAGGAAACTCTAGTTCAGAATATGGTTGAATAAAACCAAGTTCATGACCTCTTTTTTTTTTCCTATCAGCTGGACTATGTGGTGACGTGTGCCGTCTGCACGCGCTCAGACGCAGGAGACATCCACATTCACAGGAAGAAGTCTCAGGTAAGAGACAGGACTCTTCAGACTACATCCCATTGGATTTACTGATGTAGCTATGGATAGATGGGCCTCTACAGAACCTGACCCAGTAACTCTCTCTTTCTCGCTTTGTCTCTCTCTCTCTCTGTTTCTCTCTCTTCCTCGCTCTCTCTCCCCCTTTCTCGCTCTCTCTCTCCCCCTTTCTCTCTCTCTCTCTCTCTCCCCCTTTCTCGCTCTCTCTCTCTCTCCCCCTTTCTCTCTCTCTCTCTCTCCCCCTTTCTCGCTCTCTCCCCTTTCTCGCTCTCTCCCGCTCTCTCTCCCCTTTCTCGCTCTCTCCCCCTTTCTCGCTCTCTCACCCTTTCTCGCTCTCTCACCCTTTCTCGCTCTCTCACCCTTTCTCGCTCTCTCACCCTTTCTCGCTCTCTCCTCGTCCCTCTTTCCCTTCCTCTCTCTCTCCCCCCCCTTCCTCTCTCTCTCCCCCCCTTCCTCTCTCTCTCCCCCCTTCCTCTCTCTCTCCCCCCTTCCTCTCTCTCTCCCCCCCTTCCTCTCTCTCTCCCCCCCTTCCTCTCTTCTCTCTCTCCCCCTTCCTCTCTTCTCTCTCTCCCCCTTCCTCTCTCTCTCTTCCCCCCTTCCTCTCCCTTTCTCTGTATCTCTCCTGGTCCCTCTCTTTCCCTTACTTTCTCTCTCCCTCTCTCTCTCATCACAGCAAGTGTATGCGTCACCAAGTAAACACGCCATGGACAGTAAAGGAGAGGAGTCTAAGATGAGCTACCCCAACATCTTCTTCATGATTGACAACTTTGAGGAGGTAACCGTGACAACCGCCCACAATCCCCTCCCCAGCCCAATCAGGCACCTGACAGGTTGTGATTGACTGCCGGGGCCTTTAGGAGGGCCCCCTGGGAGATGGGCTGTGTGTTGAAGTGTGACCTGGGGTGTATTCATTATTCGGTCTCCGTTGCAACCCGGAAACCATTTACTCCAAATGGAAAACGTTTTACAATGAAAACGAGAGTTTCTATTGGACAAATTCGGGTAGGAACCTCCCCCGTTTCATTCCATTTCCTCTGCTTCCGTTGGTTCGTTACAGTAAACGGCCTCATGGCAGTCCCCTGATTCCAGTGTATTAACCTCATGGCAGACCCCTGATTCTAGTGTATTAACCTCATGGCAGACCCCTGGTTCTAGTGTATTAACCTCATGGCAGACCCCTGATTCTAGTGTATTAATAACCTCATGGCAGACCCCTGATTCTAGTGTATTAACCTCATGGCAGACCCCTGATTCTAGTGTATTAATAACCTCATGGCAGACCCCTGATTCTAGTGTATTAACCTCATGGCAGTCCCCTGATTCTAGTGTATTAACCTCATGGCAGACCCCTGATTCTAGTGTATTAACCTCATGGCAGTCCCCTGATTCTAGTGTATTAACCTCATGGCAGACCCCTGATTCTAGTGTATTAACCTCATGGCAGTCCCCTGATTCTAGTGTATTAACCTCATGGCAGACCCCTGATTCTAGTGTATTAACCTCATGGCAGTCCCCTGATTCTAGTGTATTAACCTCATGGCAGACCCATGATTCTAGTGTATTAACCTCATGGCAGACCCCTGATTCTAGTGTATTAACCTCATGGCAGTCCCCTGATTCTAGTGTATTAACCTCATGGCAGACCCATGATTCTAGTGTATTAACCTCATGGCAGACCCCTGATTCTAGTGTATTAACCTCATGGCAGACCCCTGATTCTAGTGTATTAACCTCATGGCAGACCCCTGATTCTAGTGTATTAACCTCATGGCAGTCCCCTGATTCTAGTGTATTAACCTCATGGCAGACCCCTGATTCTAGTGTATTAACCTCATGGCAGACCCCTGATTCTAGTGTATTAATGGCAGACCCCTGATTCTAGTGTATTAACCTCATGGCAGACCCCTGATTCTAGTGTATTAACCTCATGGCAGACCCCTGATTCTAGTGTATTAACCTCATGGCAGTCCCCTGATTCTAGTGTATTAACCTCATGGCAGTCCCCTGATTCTAGTGTATTAACCTCATGGCAGACCCCTGATTCTAGTGTATTAACCTCATGGCAGACCCCTGATTCTAGTGTATTAACCTCATGGCAGACCCCTGATTCTAGTGTATTAACCTCATGGCAGTCCCCTGATTCTAGTGTATTAACCTCATGGCAGACCCCTGATTCCAGTATATTAACCTCATGGCAGACCCCTGATTCTAGTGTATTAACCTCATGGCAGAGCCCTGATTCTAGTGTATTAACCTCATGGCAGACCCCTGATTCCAGTGTATTAACCTCATGGCAGACCCCTGATTCTAGTGTACTAACCTCATGGCAGACCCCTGATTCTAGTGTATTAACCTCATGGCAGAGCCCTGATTCTAGTGTATTAACCTCATGGCAGTCCCCTGATTCTAGTGTATTAACCTCATGGCAGTCCCCTGATTCTAGTGTACTAACCTCATGGCAGACCCCTGATTCCAGTGTATTAACCTCATGGCAGTCCCCTGATTCTAGTGTATTAACCTCATGGCAGTCCCCTGATTCTAGTGTATTAACCTCATGGCAGACCCCTGATTTTAGTGTATTAATGGCAGACGGGGTCAGTTACAAATTGATTATTTTCCTGGGAAGGAAATCGATGACTTTCTCTACGTTTTTACAGTGAAAATATAAAACAGCAGTGATTGAACCGGTCTTTTCAGTTCCTGGTATCAGCTTTCTCAGCTAAACGACTTGACTCTGCAAACCATTCTTGTAAACAGACACTCCGTGTTCTAACGCAGCGGTTCTCAACTGGTGTTGCTTCGGGAAACATAATTGAACCAGGTTGTCTGTCGCGACTTAATATTCACATCTCGGAAAATAATATAGAAAACTATTTTTTTTAATGCTATATTGATATTTAATTAACCAATTATATGACTATAAAATGTTGCCCATATTCTTGAAGAATGTAAAGTTCACTGGTTTCAGACGACGACGACCAAATCCACTTAATAGCGCTGCTGATAATTTAAATCACAGTATTTTTAAAAGTTATTTTAAAAATACATACAGTACATATAGTATAATATACAGTACCAGTTAAACGTTTGGACACCTTCTCATTCCAGGGTTTTTCTTTATTTTTACTATTTTCTACATTGTAGAATAATAGTGAAGACATCAACACTATGAAATAACACATATGGAATCATGTAGTAACCAAAAAAGTGTTAAACAAATCAAAATATATTGTAGATTCTTCAAAGTAGCCACCCTTTGCCTTGATGACAGCTTTGCACTCTGGGCCAGATTCTCTCAACCAGCTTTTTAAATACATTTTTATTTAACCTTTATTTAACGAGGCAAGTCAGTCAAGAATCAAGTCTTATTTACAATGACAGCCTACCCCGGCCAAACCCAGACAACGCTGGGCCAATTGTGCGCTGCCCTATGGGACTCCCAATCACGTCCGGATGTGATACAGCCTGGATTCGAACCAGGGACTGTAGTGACGCCTCTTAGACCCCTGCGCCACTCGGGAGCCCTAAGTTTCATGAGGTAGTCACCTGGAAGGCGTTACAATTAACAGGTGTGTTTTGTTAAAAGTTAATTTGTTGAATTTCTTTACTTAATGCATTTGAGCCAATCAGTTGTGTTGTGACAAGGTAGGGGTGGTATACAGAAGATAGCTCTATTTGGTAAAAGACCAAGTCCATATTAATATATATCCATTATTATATTAAGTTTCTTCAAAATCAAAACAAATTGTATTTATGTTCAAGTGCAGTCGCAAAAACCATCAAGCGCTATGATGAAACTGGCTCTCATGAGGACCGCCACAGGAAAGGAAGACCCGGAGTTACCACTGCTGCAGAGGATAAGTTCATTAGAGATACCCGCGACCCATTCAGAACCTCCCGAGACCCAATTTGGGTCGCAACCCACTAGTTGAGAATCACTGTTCTAACGTGTGCGTCTCTCTCTGTCTCTCTGTCTCTCTCTCTCTGTCTCTCTGTCTCTCGCTCTCTCTCTGTCTCTCGCTCTGTCTCTCGCTCTCGCTCTGTCTCTCGCTCTCGCTCTGTCTCTCTCTCTCGCTCTGTCTCTCTCTCTTGCTCTGTCTCTCTCTCTCGCTCTGTCTCTCTCTCTTGCTCTGTCTCTCTCTCTCGCTCTGTCTCTCGCTCTGTCTCTCTCTCTCGCTCTGTCTCTCTGTGTGTGTAGGTGTTTTGTGACATGACGGTAGGCGAGGGGGAGATGGTGTGTGTGGAGTTGGTAGCCAGTGATAAGAGCAACACGTTCCAAGGAGTCGTCTTCCAAGGTTCCATCCGCTACGAAGCTCTGAAGAAGGTTTACGACAACAGGGTAAGTCTCTCTACTCTATAGATATCTATTTGGGATGTCTCTCTACTCTATAGATATCTATCTGGGATTCCTCTCTGAAGAAGGTTTACGACAACAGAGTAAGTCGCTCTACTCTATAGATATATATCTGGGATTCCTCTCTCTGGAGAATTTCCATACAGTGTATTTGGAAAGTTTGCGAACCCCTTGACTTTTTCCCAAAAATGTGTTACATCATTATTCTAAAATGTATTAAAAAAAAATATATTTTTTCAATCATCAATCTACACACAATACGACAAGCATTTTTGCAATTGTGTTAATAATAAAAAACTGAAATATCAAATTTACATTAGTATTCAGACCCTTTACTCAGTACTTTGTTGAAGCACCTTTGGTAGTGATTACAGCCTCGAGTCTTCTTGGGTCTGACGCTACAAGCTTGGCACACCTGTATTTGGGGAGTTTCTCCCATTCTTCTCTGGAGATCCTCTCAAGCTCTGTCAGGTTGGATGGGGAGCGTCACTGCACAGCTATTTTCAGGTCTTTCCAGAGATGTTGGATCGGGTTCAAGTCCAGGCTCTGGCCGGGCCACTCAAGGACATTGAGACTTGTCCTGAAGCTACTCCTGCGTTGTCTTGTCTGTGTGCTTAGGGTTATTGTCCTGTCGGAAGGTGAACCTTCGCCCCAGTCTGAGGTCCTGAGCGCTCTGGAGCAGCTTTTCATCAAGGATCTCTCTGTACTTTGCTCCATTCTTCTTTCCCTCGATCCTGACTAGTCTCCCAGTCCCTGCCGCTGAAAAACATCCCCACAGCATGATGCCGCCACCACCATGCTTCACCATAGGGATGCTGCCAGGTTTCCTCGAGACATGACGTTTGGCCTTCAGGCCAAAGAGTTCAATCAGACCAGAGAATCTTGTTTCTCATGGTCTGAGATTCCTTTTGGCAAACTCCATGTGCCTTTTACTGAGGAGTGGCTTCCGTCTGGACACTCTACCATAAAGGCCTGATTGGTGGAGTGCTGCAGAGATGGTTGTCCTTCTGGAAGGTTCTCCCATCTCCACAGAGGAACTCTGGAGCTCTGCCAGAGTGACCATTGGGTTCTCAGTCACCTCCCTGACCAAGGCCCTTCTCTCTGATTTCTCAGTTTGTCCAGGCGGCCGGCTCTAGGAAGAGTCTTGGTGGTTTCAAACGTCTTCCATTTGAGAATGATGGAGGCCACTGTGTTCTTGGAGACCTTCAAGGCTGCAGAAATGTTTTGGTACCCTTCCCCAGATCTGTGCCTCGACACAATCCTGTCTCAGAGCTCTGTGGACAATTCCTTCGACCTCATATAGACAGGTTTGTGCTTTTCCAAAGTAAGTCCAATCAATTTAATTTATGACAGGTGGACTCCAATCAAGTTGTAGAAACATATTTCTGTGAAAATGTGAAATCAGCCTCAAGCTGTGAGAAACTTTACTGCTTGAATTACATAAAGACCTTGGAAAGAAGGAAACTGGATATGTTTGTCTTAATGAAATGGAGTTTACAGAAAAACACAAGACATTGTAGTTTGTGGACCAGACATTACTAACAGAAAAACACAGGACTTTGTGGACCAGACATTACTAACAGAAAAACACAGGACATTGTGGACCAGACATTACTAACAGAAAAACACAGGACTTTGTGGACCAGACATTACTAACAGAAAAACACAGGACTTTGTGGACCAGACATTACTAACAGAAAAACACAGGACTTTGTGGACCAGACATTACTAACAGAAAAACACAGGACTTTGTAGTTTGTGGACCAGACATTACTAACAGAAAAACACAGGACTTTGTGGACCAGACATTACTAACAGAAAAACACAGGACTTTGTGGACCAGACATTACTAACAGAAAAACACAGGACTTTGTGGACCAGACATTACTAACAGAAAAACACAGGACTTTGTAGTTTGTGGACCAGACATTACTAACAGAAAAACACAGGACTTTGTAGTTGATGGTAAAATACAAGACAAGATTCAAAACGATCCATATCAAGTCTTCCTGTTGTGTGTTTGTCTTGTAGGTGAGTGTGGCAGCGAAGATGGCCCAGCGCATGTCGTTCGGCTTCTACAAGTACAACAACATGGAGTTTGTCAGGATGAAGGGGCCGCAGGGCAAAGGTCACGCTGAGATGGCGGTCAGCCGGGTCCCGACCGGAGACACGTCCCCCTGCGGCACAGAGGAGGACCTGGACTCACCCCTACACGAGAGGGTAGGTAGAGTAGACAAATAGGCACGCACGCACACACACACACACATATACGAGAGGGTTAGGATACACAAAAAACGTGCATGGACACATTAGGAACACCTTCTCTTTCCATGACCGACTGACCAGGTGAATGCTGTGATCCCTGATTGATGTCACCTGTTAAATCCACTTCAATCAGCGTAGATGAAGGGGAGGAGACGGGTGGTTGAAGAAGGATTTTTAAGCCTTGAGACAATTGAGACATGGATTGTATATGTGTGCCATTCACCGGGTGAATGGGCAAGACTAAAGATTTAAGAGCCTTTGAACGGGGTACGGTAGTAGGTGCCAGGCGCACCGGTTTGAGTCAAGAACTTCAACGCTGCTGGGTTTTACACACTCAACAGTTTCCTGTGTGTATCAAGAACGGTCCACCACCCAAAGGACATCCAGCCAACTTGATACAGCTGTGGGAAGCGTTGGTGTCAACATGGACCAGCTTCCCTGTGGAAGGCTTTGGACACCTTGTAGAGTCAACATGGACCAGCTTCCCTGTGGAACGCTTTAGACACCTTGTAGAGTCCATATCCCAAAGAATTGAGGCTGTTCTGAGGGCAAAAGGGGGTGTAACTCAATATTAGGAACGTGTTCTTAATGTTTTGTACACTCAGTGTACACACTCAAACACAGGACGCTAACCGTCCGCTAGACTAGAGGGTCGGGGCGCTAACCGTCCGCTAGACTAGAGGGTCGGGGCGCTAACCGTCCGCTAGACTAGAGGGTCGGGGCGCTGACCGTCCGCTAGACTAGAGGGTCTGGGCGCTGACCGTCCGCTAGACTAGAGGGTCGGGGCGCTGACCGTCCGCTAGACTAGAGGGTCGGGAAAGCATTATGGTAGAACCACAAACATTCCATGTTCTCAGGTACATAGATATACATGGAGGGGAAATGGTTTCATAATCAGAGAAATGACCCACAGAATATCCAACATGAAATAGTCAGAGCCCAGGAATGGACATGTAGATAGCTGGAACACACTTCTATTCTGTAACGTGTGTGTTCCCCTTTAACAGAGGTTCTGTATGTCCTGAGGTTCTGTCCCCCTTTAACTGAGGTTCTGTATGTCCTGAGATACTGTCCCCCTTTAACTGAGGTTCTGTATGTCCTGAGGTTCTGTATGTCCTGAGAGACTGTTCCCCTTTAACTGAGGTTCTGTATGTCCTGAGGTACTGTCCCCCTTTAACTGAGGTTCTGTATGTCCTGAGGTTCTGTATGTCCTGAGGTACTGCCTCCCTTTAACTGAGGTTCTGTATGTCCTGAGGTTCTGTATGTCCTGAGGTTCTGTATATCCTGAGGTACTGTCCCCCTTTAACTGAGGTTCTGTATGTCCTGAGGTACTGTCCCCCTTTAACTGAGGTTCTGTATGTCCTGAGGTACTGTCCCCCTTTAACTGAGGTTCTGTATGTCCTGAGGTTCTGTATATCCTGAGATACTGTCCCCCTTTAACTGAGGTTCTGTATGTCCTGATATACTGTCCCCCTTTAACTGAGGTTCTGTATGTCCTGATATACTGTCCCCCTTTAACTGAGGTTCTGTATGTCCTGAGGTACTGTCCCCCATTAACTGAGGTTTTGTATGTCCTGAGATACTGTCCCCCTTTAACTGAGGTTCTGTATGTCCTGAGATACTGTCCCCCTTTAACTGAGGTTCTGTATGTCCTGAGGTTCTGTATGTCCTGAGATACTGTCCCCCTTTAACTGAGGTTCTGTATGTCCTGAGATACTGTCCCCCTTTAACTGAGGTTCTGTATGTCCTGAGATACTGTCCCCCTTTAACTGAGGTTCTGTATGTCCTGAGGTACTGTCCCCCTTTAACTGAGGTTCTGTATGTCCTGAGGTTCTGTATGTCCTGAGATACTGTCCCCCTTTAACTGAGGTTCTGTATGTCCTGAGGTTCTGTATGTCCTGAGGTTCTGTATGTCCTGAGGTTCTGTATGTCCTGAGATACTGTCCCCCTTTAACTGAGGTTCTGTATGTCCTGAGGTTCTGTATGTCCTGAGGTACTGTCCCCCTTTAACTGAGGTTCTGTATGTCCTGAGGTTCTGTATGTCCTGAGGTTCTGTATATCCTGAGGTACTGTCCCCCTTTAACTGAGGTTCTGTATGTCCTGAGGTACTGTCCCCCATTAACTGAGGTTCTGTATGTCCTGAGATACTGTCCCCCTTTAACTGAGGTTCTGTATGTCCTGAGATACTGTCCCCCTTTAACTGAGGTTCTGTATGTCCTGAGGTTCTGTATGTCCTGAGATACTGTCCCCCTTTAACTGAGGTTCTGTATGTCCTGAGGTTCTGTATGTCCTGAGATACTGTCCCCCTTTAACTGAGGTTCTGTATGTCCTGAGATACTGTCCCCCTTTAACTGAGGTTCTGTATGTCCTGAGGTTCTGTATGTCCTGAGGTACTGTCCCCCTTTAACTGAGGTTCTGTATGTCCTGAGGTTCTGTATGTCCTGAGGTACTGTCCCCCTTTAACTAAGGTTCTGTATGTCCTGAGATACTGTCCCCCTTTAACTGAGGTTCTGTATGTCCTGAGGTTCTGTATGTCCTGAGGTTCTGTATGTCCTGAGATACTGCCCCCCTTTAACTGAGGTTCAGTGTGATGTCCACTAGAGTTGTGGATATCAGAGACTGGATTTGACTCAGTTGGGGGGTTGTTCTGGAGGATAGACTGGATTTGACTCAGTTGGGGGGTTGTTCTGGAGGATAGACTGGATTTGACTCAGTTGGGGGGTTGTTCTGGAGGATAGACTGGATTTGACTCAGTTGGGGGGTTGTTCTGGAGGATAGACTGGATTTGACTCAGTTGGGGGGTTGTTCTGGAGGATAGACTGGATTTAACTCAGTTGGGGGGTTGTTCTGGAGGATAGACTGGATTTGACTCAGTTGGGGGGTTGTTCTGGAGGATAGACTGGATTTGACTCAGTTGGGGGGTTGTTCTGGAGGATAGACTGGATTTGACTCAGTTGGGGGGTTGTTCTGGAGGATAGACTGGATTTGACTCAGTTGGGGGGTTGTTCTGGAGGATAGACTGGATTGACATTATATTACTACTGAGTTACTGTAGTATATTATATTACTACTGAGGTACTGCCATGTTTAATTTACTACAGTTTAACTACACAGGTATAAGAGCAACTGATGGTAGTATTAGATATGTTCTGATTGGCTGTCTGGGTGTTTTCTCTGTAATAGGTTGGTTCTGATTGGCTGTCTGGGTGTTGGTTCTGATTGGCTGTCTGTGTTCTGTTTGGTCAGGTGACGTCGTTCAGCACCCCTCCCACCCCGGAGAGGAACCGCCCCTCGTTCTTCTCCCCTTCTCTCCGTCGGAAGGTCCCCAGGAACCGTATCACTGAGATGAAGAAGAGTCACTCAGCCAACGATAGTGAAGAGTTCTTCAGGGAAGAGGACGACGAGGGTAATGATATTTTATACCCAAACACCACGTGTTGTGTAGGATGTGTTGGAGAGTGTAGAACCCGGATGTGTTGGAGAGTGTAGAACCCGGATGTGTTAGAGTGTAGAACCCGGATGTGTTAGAGTGTAGAACCCGGATGTGTTGAATGGAGAGTGTAGAACCCGGATGTGTTGAATGGAGAGTGTAGAACCAGTATGTGTTGAAGAGACCGAGAGTGTAGAACCAGGATGTGTTGGAGAGTGTAGTACCCGGATGTGTTGGAGAGTGTAGTACCCGGATGTGTTGGAGAGTGTAGAACCCGGATGTGTTGGAGAGTGTAGAACCCGGATGTGTTGAATGGAGAGTGTAGAACCAGGATGTGTTGAATGGAGAGTGTAGAACCAGGATGTGTTGAATGGAGAGTGTAGAACCAGGATGTGTTGAATGGAGAGTGTAGAACCAGGATGTGTTGAATGGAGAACCAGGATGTGTTGAAGAGACCGAGAGTGTAGAACCCGGATGTGTTGGAGAGTGTAGAACCCGGATGTGTTGGAGAGTGTAGAACCCGGATGTGTTGGAGAGTGTAGAACCCGGATGTGTTGGAGAGTGTAGAACCCGGATGTGTTGGAGAGTGTAGAACCAGGATGTGTTGAATGGAGAGTGTAGAACCAGGATGTGTTGAATGGAGAGTGTAGAACCAGGATGCGTTGAATGGAGAGTGTAGAACCAGGATGTGTTGAATGGAGAGTGTAGAACCAGGATGCGTTGAATGGAGAGTGTAGAACCAGGATGCGTTGAATGGAGAGTGTAGAACCAGGATGCGTTGAATGGAGAGTGTAGAACCAGGATGCGTTGAATGGAGAGTGTAGAACCAGGATGCGTTGAATGGAGAGTGTAGAACCAGGATGCGTTGAATGGAGAGTGTAGAACCAGGATGTGTTGAAGAGACGGAGAGTGTAGAACCAGGATGTGTTGAAGAGACGGAGAGTGTAGAACCAGGATGTGTTGAAGAGACGGAGAGTGTAGAACCAGGATGTGTTGAAGAGACGGAGAGTGTAGAACCAGGATGTGTTGAATAGAGAGAGTGTTTAACCTATAACCTGGATCATGTGACCCCATGCAGACCTGTGTAACCAGTCCAACCTGCGGTCTCGCTCCCTGTCGGGTACAGGTCGGTCCCTGGTGGGATCTTGGCTCAAACTGAACCGTACGGAGGAGTACTTCCTGCTTTACTCCCACCTGACCTACGTCACCCTGCCGCTGCACCGCATCACCTCAGGTCAAGACCCACACCATCAGTCCCTAATGGTTCCCTATCACCTCAGGTCAAGACCCACACACTATCAGTCCCTAATGGGTCACTATTCCCTATCACCTCAGGTCAAGACCCACACACCATCAGTCCCTAATGGTTCCCTATCACCTCAGGTCAAGACCCACACACCATCAGTCCCTAATGGTTCCCTATCACCAGGGTAAATGTCCATTGGGGGGGGGGGGAGGGGTAAATGTCCATTGGGGGGGGGGGGGGGGGGGGGCAGGGTAAATGTCCATTGGGGGGGACATCTTGGGCACGATGGTGGGGATAACAACCTGAGCTAGAGAGAGTGAAAATGTTCTGATAACACAACAGCCAGCTGGTCTGGCCATGCTCTGAGGGTGCGGCTAGCGTCCTCTAATCTAGATTCTTTACACTTTCTAGAGGACAGGGAGCCATTATGGACTGTCCCTGTCGTGTAAATTACAGTATTGACTGCTCATTGACTCTGTTGTCTGTCATCAGATATCCTGGAGGTGAGACAGAAGCCCATCCTGATGACATAGCAGATCAGAGCTCCAGTCCTCCTAACTGCCCCAGAGCCTCCCTACGAAGTGCCTTCCTGCATCAGTCCCTGACTGACACCACTACAACCCAGTGGTGAGATGGAACACTACAGCAACACTACCACCATCTGGTGGTGACATGGAGGAATTACAGCAACACTACCACCATCTGGTGGTGACATGGAGGAATTACAGCAACACTACCACCATCTGGTGGTGACATGGAGGAATTACAGCAACACTACCACCATCTGGTGGTGAGATGGAGGAATTACAGCAACACTACCACCATCTGGTGGTGACATGGAGGAATTACAGCAACACTACCACCATCTGTTGGTGAGATGGCGGAATTACAGCAACACTACCACCATCTGGTGGTGAGATGGAGGAATTACAGCAACACTACCACCATCTGGTGGTGAGACAGAGAACTACAACCAAACCTGGAGTCAATGGCAAGAGGTGACTAAAAAACAACAACTTTGGAACAATGAAAACCAGCCATTCAAAAAAGTGCCTCTTCCCTCTGTCATGTTCCTGCTCGATGAGGATTCGCCGGTGGGTGTGAGGCGGTCGCCAGGGAAACGGGCATAGCAACCCACCTGTCCTGTCAGGATCACAATGGTCGTGAAGTGCAGTACCATTGGCTGAACTCTGACCTGGAACTAAAATGATTTAGAATGTCTCTGGACGAATCTAAAAATGGAACTCTATTCCCAGTTTAGTGCGCTAACGTTGGCCTTAGCCCTATGTGGACTCTGATCTAAAGTAGTGCTCTGTGAAAGGGAATAGGGTGCCATTTTGGACAACGTCTCCTGTTTTCTTGTAAATATCCTGCTCCTTAACTATTCACTGATAAGCCTTTAGGAAAGGTTACGCTTCTCCTGATGGGAACATAAAGCTTCTGTCTGTTTTCTCGTTGCGTGTTTGTGTTTCTGTCTGCGAGGCGGGGAAGGTTAAAGGGAGTGTGTGTGTGTGTGTCTAACATCGTTGTCTAAGTCCCAGGGCTTTGTGGATGTGCTGCCTTCAGTCTATCAGCACACCACTGGCACATAAAGGATGTTCCTCTGAGACCAGAAGGGCTGCGTATTGACCAGGGAGTAGGCTTCCATCAGGCTCACAGTCTGGAGACCCTTCAACTCTTCAGTTTAACGTGACGAACTTTCAACAGGGAACTGAAATTATCATCTAAAAACAATGACTTGGAAATTCACACACACACACACGTACGTGTGAGAAAGATTTTCCTCAGCACTGGAACAAGATGGCTGAATATAGAAACGCAGGGCCTGCTGATACTCGGCTTCAGTAGCCGTAAGATACTAAACCCTGTTTCTGTCTGGTCTCGTCCCCCAGGCTGCTGTTACGTAGAGCCTGGTGACTGTCTGGAACTAAGGGGGTGTGGATTTACTGAGTGATATGCTAATCAATTCCAATTCTGGAGCGACTCACACGACTCTGAGGAGAAAGGGGGAGGGAGCGAGCCTGGGATAGTTGTATTTATGGAAGCCCATTCCTGCCACCCAAAATACAATTAAATGTCGACACTGCCTCAACATTGAGCTTCTAACTAAAACCATTTAGACAGAACATACATACACCACATGGACAAAAGTATGTGGACACCTGGTCGTCAAACATCTCATTTCAAAATCATGAGCATTAGTATGGAGTTGGGTCTCCCCCAACTGGTTCTGTGCAGGCCAGTCAAGTTCTTCCACACCGATCTCGACACACCACTTTTGTATGGACCTGACTTTGTGCACAGGGGGCATTGTCATGCTGAAACAGGAAAGGGCCTTCCCCAAACTGCTTCCATAGTTAAGTTAGTTTGGAACTCGGTAGCGAGTGTTGCCACGGGCTTCAGCACTCGGCGGTCCCGTTCTGTGGTCTACCACAGCCGTTGTTGCTCCTAGACGTTTCCGCTTCACAATAGCAGCACTTACAGTTGACCGGGGGCAGCACTAGCAGGGCAGAAATTTGACCAACTGACTTGTTGGAAAGGTGGCATCCTATGACGGTGCCACATTGAAGGTCACTGAGCTCTTCAGTATGGCCATTCTACTGCCAATGTTTGTCTATGGAGATTGCATGGCTGTGTGCTCGATTTTATACACCTGTCAGCAACGGGTGTGGCTGAAATAGCCAAATCCACTCATTTGAAGGGGTGTCTACATACTCTGTGTTTCTTCATTTGTAGCATTATGTGGTGAATTATATGAGTCCATTGCTGAACTGGCATTTGCCCCAACACTTTATATTGTTTAATAAAATAATTGACACAAAAGCACCGAAAAGAGGGACAAATTACTGGTGTTAAGACTGATTCGCCTCATGATTTGATTGGTCAACTCCTGCTTCAGTCTGATAAACCACAGCTGTCCTAGAGTCGCCTACTGATAAACCACAGCTGGTCTAGAGTAGCCTACTGATAAACCACAGCTGGTCTAGAGTAGTCTACTGATAAACCACAGCTGGCCTAGAGTAGTCTGCTGGTCTAGAGTAGTCTACTGATAAACCACAGCTGGTCTAGAGTAGTCTACTGATAAACCACAGCTGGCCTAGAGTAGTCTACTGATAAACCACAGCTGGTCTAGAGTAGTCTACTGATAAACCACAGCTGTCCTAGAGTAGTCTACTGATAAACCACAGCTGGTCTAGAGTAGTCTACTGATAAACCACAGCTACAGGTAGTCTACCGATAAACCACAGCTGGTCTAGAGTAGTCTACTGATAAACCACAGCTGTCCTAGAGTAGTCTACTGATAAACCACAGCTGGTCTAGAGTAGTCTACTGATAAACCACAGCTGGTCTAGAGTAGTCTACTGATAAACCACAGCTGGTCTAGAGTAGTCTACTGATAA
This sequence comes from Oncorhynchus clarkii lewisi, assembly GCF_045791955.1. Classification (NCBI taxonomy): domain Eukaryota; kingdom Metazoa; phylum Chordata; class Actinopteri; order Salmoniformes; family Salmonidae; genus Oncorhynchus; species Oncorhynchus clarkii. Next base: position 34,646,052 of record NC_092179.1, on the reverse strand, counting down.
ACCACAGCTGTCCTAGAGTAGTCTACTGATAAACCACAGCTGTCCTAGAGTAGTCTACTGATAAACCACAGCTGGTCTAGAGTAGTCTACTGATAAACCACAGCTGGTCTAGAGTAGCCTACTGATAAACCACAGCTGGTCTAGAGTAGCCTACTGATAAACCACAGCTGGTCTAGAGTAGTCTACTGATAAACCACAGCTGGTCTAGAGTAGCCTACTGATAAACCACAGCTGGCCTAGAGTAGCCTACTGATAAACCACAGCTGGTCTAGAGTAGTCTACTGATAAACCACAGCTGGTCTAGAGTAGCCTACTGATAAACCACAGCTGGTCTAGAGTAGTCTACTGATAAACCACAGCTGTCCTAGAGTAGTCTACTGATAAACCACAGCTGGTCTAGAGTAGCCTACTGATAAACCACAGCTGGTCTAGAGTAGCCTACTGATAAACCACAGCTACAGGTAGCCTGCTGATAAACCACAGCTGCAGGTAGCCTAGACAAGCCTTTGCACCCAGATCCACTCTGGTCATGTATTACAGTCTAAAATAGGACTATTTACTGTATGTGTTAATAAGAGAGAATGTGATGAAATTGGTTTCCTATTCAAACTGTGGGTGGCTGAGCTACCTAGACCGTATCAACACAATAGTGAAGACATTGTGACTTTTAATTCCAGATGATACAACCCTGCATACCTGTGACCAGTCCTGGTCATTCTACTGTCACAGTCCTGGTCATTCTACTGTCACAGTCCTGGTCACAGTCCTGGTCATTCTACTGTCACAGTCCTGGTCACAGTCCTGGTCATTATACTGTAACAGTCCTGGTCATTCTACTGTCACAGTCCTGGTCATTCTACTGTCACAGTCCTGGTCACAGTCCTAGTCATTCTACTGTCACAGTCCTGGTTATTCTACTGTCACAGTCCTGGTCACAGTCCTGGTTATTCTACTGTCACAGTCCTGGGCACAGTCCTGGGCATTCTACTGTCACAGTCCTGGTCATTCTACTGTCACAGTCCTGGTTATTCTACTGTCACAGTCCTGGTCACAGTCCTGGTCATTCTACTGTCACAGTCCTGGTCATTCTACTGTAACAGTCCTTGTCATTCTACTGTCACAGTCCTGGTCATTCTACTGTCACAGTCCTGGTCATTCTACTGTCACAGTCCTGGTCATTCTACTGTCACAGTCCTGGTCATTCTACTGTCACAGTCCTGGTCATTCTGTCACAGTCCTGGTCATTCTACTGTCACAGTCCTGGTCACAGTCCTGGTCACAGTCCTGGTCATTCTACTGTCACAGTCCTGGTCACAGTCCTGGTCATTCTACTGTCACAGTCCTGGTCACAGTCCTGGTCATTCTACTGTCACAGTCCTGGTCACAGTCCTGGTCATTCTACTGTCACAGTCCTGGTCATTCTACTGTCACAGTCCTGGTCACAGTCCTGGTCATTTGACTGTCACAGTCCTGGTCATTCTACTGTCACAGTCCTGGTCACAGTCCTGGTCATTCTACTGTCACAGTCCTGGTCATTCTACTGTCACAGTCCTGGTCACAGTCCTGGTCATTCTACTGTCACAGTCCTGGTCACAGTCCTGGTCATTCTACTGTCACAGTCCTGGTCATTCTACTGTCACAGTCCTGGTCATGCTACTGTCACAGTGCTGGTCATTCTACTGTCACAGTCCTGGTTATTCTACTGTCACAGTCCTGGTCATTCTACTGTCACAGTCCTGGTCACAGTCCTGGTCACAGTCCTGGTTATTCTACTGTCACAGTCCTGGTTATTCTACTGTCACAGTCCTGGTCATTCTACTGTCACAGTCCTGGTTATTCTACTGTCACAGTCCTGGTCACAGTCCTGGTTATTCTACTGTCACAGTCCTGGTCACAGTCCTGGTCATTCTACTGTCACAGTCCTGGTCATTCTACTGTCACAGTCCTGGTCATTCTAACCCTATGACCTGACGAGAAAATATCTGGCCCCATCATAGTCCACATAGTCATTTTTTATTACTGTCATATCATACTACTAGGGCCTGGAGTTTTACCTGGTTTATTACTGTGTCATACCATACTACTAGGGTCTGGAGTTTTACCTGGTTTATTACGGTCATATCATACTACTAGGGCCTGGAGTTTTACCTGGTTTATTACTGTGTCATATCATACTACTAGGGCCTGGAGTTTTACCTGGTTTATTACTGTGTCATATCATACTACTAGGGTCTGGAGTTTTACCTGGTTTATTACTGTGTCATATCATACTACTAGGGTCTGGAGTTTTACCTGGTTTATTACTGTGTCATATCATACTACTAGGGTCTGGAGTTTTACCTGGTTTATTACTGTGTCATATCATACTACTAGGGTCTGGAGTTTTACCTGGTTTATTACTATGTCATATCATACTACTAGGGCCTGGAGTTTTACCTGGTTTATTACTGTGTCATATCATACTACTAGGGTCTGGAGTTTTACCTGGTTTATTACGGTCATATCATACTACTAGGGCCTGGAGTTTTACCTGGTTTATTACTGTGTCATATCATACTACTAGGGTCTGGAGTTTTACCTGGTTTATTACGGTCATATCATACTACTAGGGCGTGGAGTTTTACCTGGTTTATTACTATGTCATATCATATACTAGGGTCTGGAGTTTTACCTGGTTTATTACTATGTCATATCATATACTAGGGTCTGGAGTTTTACCTGGTTTATTACTATGTCATATCATACTACTAGGGTCTGGAGTTTTACCTGGTTTATTACTATGTCATATCATACTAGGGTCTGGAGTTTTACCTGGTTTATTACTGTCATATCATACTCGGGTCTGGAGTTTTACCTGGTTTATTACTGTCATATCATATACTAGGGTCTGGAGTTTTACCTGGTTTATTACTGTCATATCATACTCCTAGGGCCTGGAGTTTTACCTGGTTTATTACTGTGTCATATCATACTACTAGGGTCTGGAGTTTTACCTGGTTTATTACTATGTCATATCATACTAGGGTCTGGAGTTTTACCTGGTTTAATACTATGTCATATCATACTAGGGTCTGGAGTTTTACCTGGTTTATTACGGTCATATCATACTACTAGGGTCTGGAGTTCTCCCTGGTTTATTACTATGGCACTTGTCTGTGGTTTAAGTTAGTTAAGATTCCCCACTTCTCTGTGGTTTAAGTTAGTTAAGATTCCCCACTTCTCTGTGTTTTAAGTTAGTTAAGATTCCCCACTTGTCTGTGGTTAAGATGACGGAGAGTTGAGCCTCTCCCAGACACACAGAAACAGACGAGGCAGTACTGTCAGGTGGTTTCTGAGTGGAGTCCAGCGGGCTCTCTGGCCCAAAGCTGTAGAGAGAACCCCCCCAGTCTCAGTATTATAACTGCTGGTCCAAAGCTGTAGAGAGAACCCCCCCTGTCTCAGTATTATAACTGCTAGTCCAAAGCTGTAGAGAGAACCCACCCCCCCTGTCTCAGTATTATAACTGCTGGTCCAGAGCTGTAGAGAGGAACCTCTACCGACCACCACCAGGCGGTACCGACCACCAGGCGGTCCCGGCCGACCACCAGGCGGTCCCGGCCGACCACCAGGCAATCCCGGCCGACCAACAGGCGGTGCCGACCACCAGGCGGTACCGACCACCAGGCGGTACCGACCACCAGGCGGTACCGACCACCAGGCGGTACCGACCACCAGACGGTCCCGACCACCAGGCGGTACCGACCGACCACCAGTGACAAGAAAAACAAGTGCTACCCGTTGAATTGTTGATGAATTTATTCCCCATGTTAAATCAATGACTACAAAATGTTTCAGACAGGCGACGGCTGCATTGCCTCACCTCAGCGACAGACAAAAAGGGACACTTGGAAACAACCAAACCTAGAGACGAAGGAAAGAGCATCCTTTCACACCAACTGATGATGCCTTGTGGAAAACAGACTGTGTGACCTTACAGGCCCTCTCCCTGCATCCAAAATGGTGTGCTTCTTTTGAGCAGCTCTAGAAATATATATCTATAATGCCTCTGAGAGGCTGTGAAGGGAGACATATTCTCAAAGAAAGACAATTACTGAAGCAGACATTCCCTTTCGAGACAGTTGTGGGTGAACCCGGCGGCCATTTTGAGTGAGTGTAATTCCACGAGGGAGTTGGAGTCCATTTACTCAGACAGGTACACAGTTATGGGTGAACCCGGCGGCCATTTTGAGTGAGTGTAATTCCACGAGGGAGAGAAGGGAGATGGAGTCCATTTACTCAGACAGGTACACAGTTATGGGTGAACCCGGCGGCCATTTTGAGTGAGTGTAATTCCACGAGGGAGTTGGAGTCCATTTACTCAGACAGGTACACAGTTATGGGTGAACCCGGCGGCCATTTTGAGTGAGTGTAATTCCACGAGGGAGAGAAGGGAGATGGAGTCCATTTACTCAGACAGGTACACAGTTATGGGTGAACCCGGCGGCCATTTTGAGTGAGTGTAATTCCACGAGGGAGAGAAGGGAGTCCATTTCCTCAGACAGGTACACACTTATGGGTGAACCCGGCGGCCATTTTGAGTGAGTGTAATTCCACGAGGGAGAGAAAGGAGTTGGAGTCCATTTACTCAGACAGGTACACAGTTATGGGTGAACCCGGCGGCCATTTTGAGTGAGTGTAATTCCACGAGGGAGTTGGAGTCCATTTACTCAGACAGGTACACAGTTATGGGTGAACCCGGCGGCCATTTTGAGTGAGTGTAATTCCACGAGGGAGAGAAGGGAGATGGAGTCCATTTACTCAGACAGGTACACAGTTATGGGTGAACCCGGCGGCCATTTTGAGTGAGTGTAATTCCACGAGGGAGATGGAGTCCATTTACTCAGACAGGTAAAATAATGAATCTCACTCCAGCACAACATATTCCCATTTATCTTTTACAATAAATACAGTCTTACAAAGAAGAAAAAAGAAGATGTGAACCAACATTCAGTAGAAACACACAGACAGACAACACTAGGTTTAGGCAGTGAAAGGTGAGAACTAACTAGATGCTGTTGGGGAGGGGGGAGGGTTTATCTAGTTCTCAGATGATCTGCTAAAACTGACCCAGTCTTGCATTAACATAAAGGGCCTGCGGCTAAAATGGCTCCCTATTCCCTACATAGTGCACTACTTTAGACCAGGGCCCTATGGGGGGGGGGGGGGGGAACCCTATTCCCTACATAGTGCACTACTTTAGACCAGGGCCCTATGGGGGGGGGGGACCCTATTCCCTACATAGTGCACTAGATAGGGAATAGTGAGCCATTTGAAATGAACCCTCATCGACACACCCCTTTCAAAACACGGTTGAACTCCTCAAGTTATCCTCGAGGGAGCTGGACAGAGAGCAGGTGGGGAAAAAAACACAGTCCCTCGTCATACTAGTCTACCACACTTTAATTAAAAGGTCTCCTCTTGTCCACAACCAGAAGAACCCAACAGTTTGAAACATCAGCCTGCTTCCCTGTCGTCTTTCAACTCAAACTATAGCAGCAGTATTCAATCTAGACGGAATGTTACTGAACCCCCCCAACAACAAGATGAATGGATATGGGTCATTCAACAAGTCTCGTGTCTGCCAGGAGCAAGACAGTGGAGCCCAGTGGACTTTCACAGTAATAATCACAACCATATTTTACAACTAAAAATGTGTGTTGCTACACAACGCATGCAAATAAAACATTTCAACGGTCACATGTACGTCTCTGGGTTACAGTGTGTCTAGTCCAGGTGTGTCTCTGGGTTACAGTGTGTCTAGTCCAGGTGTGTCTAGTCCAGGTGTGTCTCTGGGTTACAGTGTGTCTAGTCCAGGTGTGTCTAGTCCAGGTGTGTCTCTGGGTTACAGTGTGTCTAGTCCAGGTGTGTCTCTGTGTTAGTGTGTCTAGTCCAGGTGTGTCTAGTCCAGGTGTGTCTCTGGGTTACAGTGTGTCTAGTCCAGGTGTGTCTAGTCCAGGTGTGTCTCTGGGTTACAGTGTGTCTAGTCCAGGTGTGTCTAGTCCAGGTGTGTCTAGTCCAGGTGTGTCTCTGGGTTACAGTGTGTCTAGTCCAGGTGTGTCTAGTCCAGGTGTGTCTCTGGGTTACAGTGGGTCTAGTCCAGGTGTGTCTAGTCCAGGTGTCTCTGGGTTACAGTGTGTCTAGTCCAGGTGTGTCTAGTCCAGGTGTGTCTAGTCCAGGTGTGTCTAGTCCAGGTGTGTCTCTGGGTTACAGTGTGTCTAGTCCAGGTGTGTGTCTAGTCCAGGTGTGTGTCTAGTCCAGGTGTGTGTCTAGTCCAGGTTTGTCTAGTCCATGTGTGTCTAGTCCAAGTGTGTCTAGTCCAGGTGTGTCTAGTCCAAGTATGTCTCTGTGTTACAGTGTGTCTAGTCCAGGTGTGTCTAGTCCAGGTGTGTCTCTGTGTTACAGTGTGTCTAGTCCAGGTGTGTCTAGTCCAGGTGTGTCTCTGTGTTAGTGTGTCTCTGTGTTAGTGTGTCTAGTCCAGGTGTGTCTAGTCCAGGTGTGTCTCTGTGTTACAGTGTGTCTAGTCCAGGTGTGTCTAGTCCAGGTGTGTCTTTGTGTTAGTGTGTCTAGTCCAGGTGTGTCTAGTCCAGGTGTGTCTAGTCCAGGTGTGTCTCTGTCTTACAGTGTGTCTAGTCCAGGTGTGTCTTGTCCAGGTGGGTCTAGTCCAGGTGTGTCTAGTCAAGGTGTGTTTCTGTGTTACAGTGTGTCTAGTCCAGGTGTGTCTCTGTGTTACAGTGTGTCTAGTCCAGGTGTGTCTAGCCAAGGTGTGTCTAGTTCAGGTGGGTCTAGTCCAGGTGGGTCTAGTCCAGGTGTGGGTCTAGTCCAGGTGTGTGTCTTGTCCAGGTGTGTCTCTGTGTTAGTGTGTCTAGTACAGGTGTGTCTAGTCCAGGTGTGTCTCTGTGTTACAGTGTGTCTCTGTTACAGTGTGTCTAGTCCAGGTGTGTCTCTGTGTTACAGTGTGTCTAGTACAGGTGTGTGTCTAGTCCAGGTGTGTGTCTAGTCCAGGTGTGTGTCTAGTCCAGGTGTGTGTCTAGTCCAGGTGTGTGTCTAGTCCAGGTGTGTGTCTAGTCCAAGTGTGTCTAGTCCAGGTGTGTCTAGTCCAGGTGTGTCTCTGTGTTACAGTGTGTCTAGTCCAGGTGTGAGTTTAGTCCAGGTGTGTCTAGTCCAGGTGTGTCTAGTCCAGGTGTGTCTCTGTGTTAGTGTGTCTAGTCCAGGTGTGTCTAGTCCAGGTGTGTGTCTAGTACAGGTGTGTGTCTAGTCCAGGTGTGTGAAGATAAAACTTGTTGTAGACGACCCCTCTGGCATCACATGACAAAATGGCCTCCTATCCCCTTTCTAGTTCACTAGTTCCAGATTACATAGTTGGTCTAGTAGTGCACTAGATAGGGAATAGGGGCCATTCCAGATTGGAGAGTTGTCAGTGAGACAGGCAAGGATAAAGAGGGTTAAAATAAACATGACCTGGGGTGGAGGGGCTAGGGATACAGGACTGGCCCTGGGGTGGAGGGGTACAGGACTGGCCCTGGGGTGGAGGGGTACAGGACTGGCCCTGGGGTGGAGGGGTACAGGACTGGCCCTGGGGTGGAGGGGTACAGGACTGGCCCTGGGGTGGAGGGGGTAGGGGTACAGGACTGGGGCTAGGGGCCTGGGGTGGAGGGGTACAGGGCTGGACCTGGGGTGGAGGGGTACCGGACGGGCGCTGGGGTGGAGGGGTACAGGACTGGCCCTGGGGTGGAGGGGTACAGGACTGGCCCTGGGGTGGAGGGGTACAGGACTGGCCCTGGGGTGGAGGGGTACAGGACTGGCCCTGGAGTGGAGGGGTACAGGACTGGACCTGGGGTGGAGGGGTACAGGACTGGCCCTGGGGTGAGGGGTACAGGACTGGACCTGGGGTGGAGGGGTACAGGACTGGACCTGGGGTGGAGGGGTACAGGACTGGCCCTGGGGTGGAGGGGTACAGGACTGGCCCTGGGGTGGAGGGGTACAGGACTGGCCCTGGGGTGGAGGAGTACAGGACTGGCCCTGGGGTGGAGGGGCTAGGGGTACAGGACTGGACCTGGGGTGGAGGGGTACAGGACTGGCCCTGGGGTGGAGGGGTACAGGACTGGCCCTGGGGTGGAGGGGTACAGGACTGGCCCTGGGGTGGAGGGGTACAGGACTGGCCCTGTGGTGGAGGTGCTAGGGGTACAGGACTGGACCTGGGGTGGCTAGGGGTACAGGACTGGACCTGGGGTGGCTAGGGGTACAGGACTGGCCCTGGGGTGGCTAGGGGTACAGGACTGGCCCTGGGGTGGAGAGGTACAGGACTGGACCTGGGGTGGAGGGGCTAGGGGTATAGGACTGGCCCTGGGGTGGAGGGGTACAGAACTGGACCTGGGGTGGAGGGGTACAGGACTGGACCTGGGGTGGAGGGGTACAGGACTGGTCCTGGGGTGGAGGGGTACAGGACTGGACCTGGGGTGGAGGGGTACAGGACTGGCCCTGGGGTGGAGGGGCTAGGAGTACAGGACTGGCCCTGGGGTGGAGGGGCTAGGGGGTACAGGACTGGCCCTGGGGTGGAGGGGTACAGGACTGGCCCTGGGGTGGAGGGGTACAGGACTGGCCCTGGGGTGGAGGGGTACAGGACTGGCCCTGGGGTGGAGGGGTACAGGACTGGCCCTGGGGTTAGTTGATAGGCAGAAGGGTGGAGTTGGGGGCAGCCTGTACCACCCTCCAGGGGGCTCGTCCTCTAAGCTTTCTTCTCCTCCAGTATGTTGTGCAGTTCATCAGCGTCCTCTGCTGTTTTGACCCTGATGAGCATGGCGACAGGGTTGGTAGGGTTGTTGTGGTCCACGACAGGGTTAGGAACACACATCACCATCACGTTGTTCTTTCCCATCCTGGAACAGAGTATGGAGGGCTGGACCATGATGTTCAACAGGATGTTACCTGGAGGAGAGAGAAAGAGGGGGGGGGGGGGGGGGGGGGGGTGTTATTGATGAGGGCTGGACCATGATGTTCAACAGGATGTTACCTGGAGGAGAGAGAGAGAGAGGGAGGGGGGGGGGGTATTGATGAGGGCCGGACCAGGATTAATAAGATTTAATAAGGTTTAATGCAGTAAGGTTTAATAAGGTTTAATGCGGTAAGGTTTAATAAGGTTTAATGCAGTAAGGTTTAATAAGGTTTAATGCAGTAAGGTTTAATAAGGCTTAATGCAGTAAGGTTTAATAAGGCTTAATGCAGTAAGGTTTAATAAGGTTTAATAAGGCTTAATGCAGTAAGGTTTAATAAGGCTTAATGCAGTAAGGTTTATTAAGGTTTAATGAGGCTTAATGCAGTAAGGTTTAATAAAGTTTAATGCGGTAAGGTTTAATAAGGTTTAATGCAGTAAGGTTTAAAAAGCTTTAATAAGGCTTAATGCAGTAAGGTTTATTAAGGTTTAATAAGGCTTAATGCAGTAAGGTTTATTAAGGTTTAATAAGGCTTAATGCAGTAAGGTTTAATAAGGTAAGGTTTAATAAGGCTTAATGCAGTAAGGTTTAATAAGGCTTAATGCAGTAAGGTTTAATAAGGTTTAATAAGGCTTAATGCAGTAAGGTTTAATAAGGTTTAATAAGGCTTAATGCAGTAAGGTTTAATAAGGCTTAATGCAGTAAGGTTTATTAAGGTTTAATAAGGCTTAATGCAGTAAGGTTTAATAAAGTTTAATGCGGTAAGGTTTAATAAGGTTTAATGCAGTAAGGTTTAATAAGCTTTAATAAGGCTTAATGCAGTAAGGTTTAATAAGGTTTAATAAGCTTTAATAAGGCTTAATGCAGTAATGTTTAATAAGGCTTAATGCAGTAAGGTTTATTAAGGTTTAATAAGGCTTAATGCAGTAAGGTTTAATAAGGTTTAATAAGGCTTAATGCAGTAAGGTTTAATAAGGCTTAATGCAGTAAGTTTTATTAAGGTTTAATAAGGCTTAATGCAGTAAGGTTTAATAAGGCTTAATGCAGTAAGGTTTAATAAGGCTTAATGCGGTAAGGTTTAATAAGGCTTAATGCGGTAAGGTTTAATAAGGCTTAATGCAGTAAGGTTTAATAAGGCTTAATGCAGTAAGGTTTAATAAGGCTTAATGCGGTAAGGATTAATAAGGTTTAATAAGGCTTAATGCAGTAAGGTTTAATAAGGCTTAATGCGGTAAGGTTTAATAAGGCTTAATGCGGTAAGGTTTAATAAGGCTTAATGCAGTAAGGTTTAATAAGGCTTAATGCAGTAAGGTTTAATAAGGCTTATTGCAGTAAGGTTTAATAAGGCTTAATGCGGTAAGGTTTAATAAGCTTTAATAAGGCTTAATGCAGTAAGGTTTATTAAGGTTTAATAAGGCTTAATGCAGTAAGGTTTAATAGGGCTTAATTCAGTAAGGTTTAATAAGGTTTAATAAGGCTTAATGCAGTAAGGTTTAATAAGGTTTAATAAGGCTTAATGCAGTAAGGTTTAATAAGGCTTAATTCAGTAAGGTTTAATAAGGTTTAATAAGGCTTAATGCAGTAAGGTTTAATAAGGTTTAATAAGGCTTAATGCAGTATGGTTTATTAAGGTTTAATAAGGCTTAATGCAGTACGGTTTAATAAGGTTTAATAAGGCTTAATGCAGTAAGGTTTAATAAGGTTTAAAAAGGCTTAATGCAGTAAGGTTTAATAAGGTTTAATAAGGCTTAATGCGGTAAGGTTTAGTTAAGTTTAATATGGCTTAGTAAATTAAAGTTCTATATTTTAATAACATACTCAGGTTGGTATATTTCACACCACTGAGTACAGTCTAGGTCTCTAGATAATGTTTAATAGTGAAAGGGTTAGAAAGGTTTAATAAGGAAAGGTTTAATAAGGAAAGGTTGAATAACATACCCAGGTTGGTGTCAGCGGTCTCTAGATAAGGTTTAATAAGGTTTATAACATACCCAGGTTGGTGTCAGCATTCTCTAGATAAGGTTGAATAACATACCCAGGTTGGTGTCAGCGGTCTCTAGATAAGGTTTAATAACATACCCAGGTTGGTGTCAGCGGTCTCTAGATAAGGTTTAATAAGGTTTATAACATACCCAGGTTGGTGTCAGCAGTCTCTAGATAAGGTTGAATAACATACCCAGGTTGGTGTCAGCGGTCTCTAGATAAGGGTTAATAAGGTTTAATAACATACCCAGGTTGGTGTCAGCGGTCTCTAGATAAGGGTTAATAAGGTTTAATAACATATCCAGGTTGGTGTCAGCAGTCTCTAGATAAGGTTTAATAAGGTTTAACAACATACCCAGGTTGGTGTCAGCGGTCTCTAGATAAGGTTTAATAAGGTTTATAACATACCCAGGTTGGTGTCAGCATTCTCTAGATAAGGTTTAATAAGGTTTATAACATACCCAGGTTGGTGTCAGCATTCTCTAGATAAGGTTGAATAACATACCCAGGTTGGTGTCAGCGGTCTCTAGATAAGGTTTAATAACATACCCAGGTTGGTGTCAGCAGTCTCTAGATAAGGTTGAATAACATACCCAGGTTGGTGTCAGCGGTCTCTAGATAAGGGTTAATAAGGTTTAATAACATACCCAGGTTGGTGTCAGCGGTCTCTAGATAAGGGTTAAAACTTCTTGAGAATACTTGACACGCAGACGTCCCAAGTATGCCCCTGGAAATGCAAATGCGCTACGCTAAATGCTAAATGTACTCGTTACAACTCAATCTTTGATCAAAATTCACAAGCAGGGTATTGAATTAAAGCTACACTCGTTGTGAACCTAGCCAGCAAGTCAGATTTTTAAAATGCTTTTCGGCGAAAGCATCAGAAGCTATTATCTGATAGCATGCACCCCCCAAAATGCCAGCTCGACACGTAAACATCAGATTTTGCGATAGCCGGCGCTACCCAAAACGCAGAAATAAAATATAAAACATTCATTACCTTAGACGAGCTTCTTTCTTGGCACTCCTATATGCCCCATAAACATCACTATTGGGTCTTTTTTTCATTTAAATCGGTCCATATATACCCAAAATAGCTTTGTATGGAAGTTGTGTCATTCAGAAAAAATCATCGTTTTTAAACGCTGCGTAATTTTTTAAAATTAAAAAAGTCGACGATAAACTTTCACAAAACACTTCGAAATCCTTTTGTAATCCAACTTTAGGTATTAGTAAACGTTTATAATCTATCAAAATGATTACAGGGCGATGTCTCTTCAATAGGTATTCACTTCAAAAACAATGCCATCTGATATCTCCCTCAACTGCATCCGGGTGAAGACTGGGAAAATGGAGGTCAGATAGATGGATTTTCCAACAATTAATTCAATTGAAAATTAGGACAATGGCGCCATCGTGCGGAATTTGTATGAATTGCAGGCAGATTCCCATTAAATTCTGTTCTCTTTTAACAACTGGTGGAAGTGACTTATGGAAATTATTTTTTGCTTTCAGAGAGCAGTTTTTCTTGCGTTTTTCAATGAAACACACAATCTGTTATAGTCATAGCCGTGATTTAACCAGTTTTATAAACTTCAGAGTGTTTTCTATCCACACATACTAATCATATGCATATACTATATTCCTGGCATGAGTAGCAGGACGCTGAAAAGTTGCGCGATTTTTAACAGAATTTTCAAAAAAGGAGGGGGTAGAAGTAAGATTAATAAGGTTTAATAACATATCCAGGTTGGTGTCAGCGGTCTCTAGATAAGGTTTAATAACATACCCAGGTTGGTGTCAGCAGTCTCTAGATAAGGTTTAATAAGGTTTAACAACATACCCAGGTTGGTGTCAGCGGTCTCTAGATAAGGTTTAATAACATACCCAGGTTGGTGTCAGTGGTCTCTAGATAAGGTTTAATAACATACCCAGGTTGGTGTCAGCGGTCTCTAGATAAGGTTCAATAACATACCCAGGTTGGTGTCAGCGGTCTCTAGATAATGTTTAACAAGGTTTAACAACATACCCAGGTTGGTGTCAGCGGTCTCTAGATAAGGTTTAATAACATACCCAGGTTGGTGTCAGCGGTCTCTAGATAAGGTTCAATAAGGTTTAATAACATACCCAGGTTGGTGTCAGCGGTCTCTAGATAAGGTTTAATAACATACCCAGGTTGGTGTCAGCGGTCTCTAGATAAGGTTTAATAAGGTTTAACAACATACCCAGGTTGGTGTCAGCGGTCTCTAGATAAGGTTTAATAACATACCCAGGTTGGTGTCAGCGGTCTCTAGATAAGGTTCAATAAGGTTTAATAACATACCCAGGTTGGTGTCAGCGGTCTCTAGATAAGGTTTAATAACATACCCAGGTTGGTGTCAGCAGTCTCTAGATAAGGTTTAATAACATATCAGGTTGGTGTCAGCGGTCTCTAGATAAGGTTTAATAAGGTTTAATAACATACCCAGGTTGGTGTCAGCGGTCTCTAGATAAGGATAAATAACATACCCAGGTTGGTGTCAGCAGTCTCTAGATAAGGTTGAATAACATACCCAGGTTGGTGTCAGCGGTCTCTAGATAAGGTTTAATAACATACCCAGGTTGGTGTCAGCAGTCTCTAGATAAGGTTTAATAACATACCCAGGTTGGTGTCAGCAGTCTCTAGATAAGGTTTAATAACATACCCAGGTTGGTGTCAGCGGTCTCTAGATAAGGTTTAATAACATACCCAGGTTGGTGTCAGCGGTCTCTAGATAAGGTTCAATAAGGTTTAATAACATACCCAGGTTGGTGTCAGCGGTCTCTAGATAAGGTTTAATAACATACCCAGGTTGGTGTCAGCGGTCTCTAGATAAGGTTTAATAAGGTTTAACAACATACCCAGGTTGGTGTCAGCGGTCTCTAGATAAGGTTTAATAACATACCCAGGTTGGTGTCAGCGGTCTCTAGATAAGGTTCAATAAGGTTTAATAACATACCCAGGTTGGTGTCAGCGGTCTCTAGATAAGGTTTAATAACATACCCAGGTTGGTGTCAGCAGTCTCTAGATAAGGTTTAATAACATATCAGGTTGGTGTCAGCGGTCTCTAGATAAGGTTTAATAAGGTTTAATAACATACCCAGGTTGGTGTCAGCGGTCTCTAGATAAGGATAAATAACATACCCAGGTTGGTGTCAGCAGTCTCTAGATAAGGTTGAATAACATACCCAGGTTGGTGTCAGCGGTCTCTAGATAAGGTTTAATAACATACCCAGGTTGGTGTCAGCAGTCTCTAGATAAGGTTTAATAACATACCCAGGTTGGTGTCAGCAGTCTCTAGATAAGGTTTAATAACATACCCAGGTTGGTGTCAGCGGTCTCTAGATAAGGTTTAATAACATACCCAGGTTGGTGTCAGCGGTCTCTAGATAAGGTTCAATAAGGTTTAATAACATACCCAGGTTGGTGTCAGCGGTCTCTAGATAAGGTTTAATAACATACCCAGGTTGGTGTCAGCGGTCTCTAGATAAGGTTTAATAAGGTTTAACAACATACCCAGGTTGGTGTCAGCGGTCTCTAGATAAGGTTTAATAACATACCCAGGTTGGTGTCAGCGGTCTCTAGATAAGGTTCAATAAGGTTTAATAACATACCCAGGTTGGTGTCAGCGGTCTCTAGATAAGGTTGAATAACATACCCAGGTTGGTGTCAGCAGTCTCTAGATAAGGTTTAATAACATATCAGGTTGGTGTCAGCGGTCTCTAGATAAGGTTTAATAAGGTTTAATAACATACCCAGGTTGGTGTCAGCGGTCTCTAGATAAGGATAAATAACATACCCAGGTTGGTGTCAGCAGTCTCTAGATAAGGTTGAATAACATACCCAGGTTGGTGTCAGCGGTCTCTAGATAAGGTTTAATAACATACCCAGGTTGGTGTCAGCAGTCTCTAGATAAGGTTTAATAACATACCCAGGTTGGTGTCAGCAGTCTCTAGATAAGGTTTAATAACATACCCAGGTTGGTGTCAGCGGTCTCTAGATAAGGTTTAATAACATACCCAGGTTGGTGTCAGCGGTCTCTAGATAAGGTTCAATAAGGTTTAATAACATACCCAGGTTGGTGTCAGCGGTCTCTAGATAAGGTTTAATAACATACCCAGGTTGGTGTCAGCGGTCTCTAGATAAGGTTTAATAAGGTTTAACAACATACCCAGGTTGGTGTCAGCGGTCTCTAGATAAGGTTTAATAACATACCCAGGTTGGTGTCAGCGGTCTCTAGATAAGGTTCAATAAGGTTTAATAACATACCCAGGTTGGTGTCAGCGGTCTCTAGATAAGGTTTAATAACATACCCAGGTTGGTGTCAGCAGTCTCTAGATAAGGTTTAATAACATATCAGGTTGGTGTCAGCGGTCTCTAGATAAGGTTTAATAAGGTTTAATAACATACCCAGGTTGGTGTCAGCGGTCTCTAGATAAGGATAAATAACATACCCAGGTTGGTGTCAGCAGTCTCTAGATAAGGTTGAATAACATACCCAGGTTGGTGTCAGCGGTCTCTAGATAAGGTTTAATAACATACCCAGGTTGGTGTCAGCAGTCTCTAGATAAGGTTTAATAACATACCCAGGTTGGTGTCAGCAGTCTCTAGATAAGGTTTAATAACATACCCAGGTTGGTGTCAGCGGTCTCTAGATAAGGTTTAATAACATACCCAGGTTGGTGTCAGCGGTCTCTAGATAAGGTTCAATAAGGTTTAATAACATACCCAGGTTGGTGTCAGCGGTCTCTAGATAAGGTTTAATAACATACCCAGGTTGGTGTCAGCGGTCTCTAGATAAGGTTTAATAAGGTTTAACAACATACCCAGGTTGGTGTCAGCGGTCTCTAGATAAGGTTTAATAACATACCCAGGTTGGTGTCAGCGGTCTCTAGATAAGGTTCAATAAGGTTTAATAACATACCCAGGTTGGTGTCAGCGGTCTCTAGATAAGGTTTAATAACATACCCAGGTTGGTGTCAGCAGTCTCTAGATAAGGTTTAATAACATATCAGGTTGGTGTCAGCGGTCTCTAGATAAGGTTTAATAAGGTTTAATAACATACCCAGGTTGGTGTCAGCGGTCTCTAGATAAGGATAAATAACATACCCAGGTTGGTGTCAGCAGTCTCTAGATAAGGTTGAATAACATACCCAGGTTGGTGTCAGCGGTCTCTAGATAAGGTTTAATAACATACCCAGGTTGGTGTCAGCAGTCTCTAGATAAGGTTTAATAACATACCCAGGTTGGTGTCAGCAGTCTCTAGATAAGGTTTAATAACATACCCAGGTTGGTGTCAGCGGTCTCTAGATAAGGTTTAATAACATACCCAGGTTGGTGTCAGCGGTCTCTAGATAAGGTTTAATAACATACCCAGGTTGGTGTCAGCGGTCTCTAGATAAGGTTGAATAACATACCCAGGTTGGTGTCAGTGGTCTCTAGATAAGGTTTAATAACATACCCAGGTTGGTGTCAGCAGTCTCTAGATAAGGTTTAATAACATACCCAGGTTGGTGTCAGCGGTCTCTAGATAAGGTTTAATCAGGTTTAATAACATACCCAGGTTGGTGTCAGCGGTCTCTAGATAAGGTTGAATAACATACCCAGGTTGGTGTCAGCGGTCTCTAGATAAGGTTTAATAACATACCCAGGTTGGTGTCAGCGGTCTCTAGATAAGGTTCAATAAGGTTTAATAACATACCCATGTTGGTGTCAGCGGTCTCTAGATAAGGTTTAATAACATATCCAGGTTGGTGTCAGCGGTCTCTAGATAAGGTTGAATAACATACCCAGGTTGGTGTCAGCGGTCTCTAGATAAGGTTTAATAACATACCCAGGTTGGTGTCAGCGGTCTCTAGATAAGGTTTAATAACATACCCAGGTTGGTGTCAGCGGTCTCTAGATCAGGTTGAATAACATACCCAGGTTGGTGTCAGCGGTCTCTAGATAAGGTTGAATAACATACCCAGGTTGGTGTCAGCGGTCTCTAGATAAGGTTGAATAACATACCCAGGTTGGTGTCAGCGCGGACTAGCAGCTGTGTCTTTCCGTCTGAGGTGGTTTTCAGATGCAGCGTTCCAACTCCCTTCTCCTTGAACTCCGTCTCTTTCTTATAGAACAGTTTACACCTGGAACACACACACACACACACACACACACACACACACACACACACACACACACACACACACACACACACACACACACACACACACACACACACACACACACACACACACACACACACACACACACACACACACACACACACAACTAACGTCAAGTTCATCGTTTGGAACAAACCCATTTCTGAAAAATACTGGACGTGTGTAACAAATACAAAAGCATTGAATAAATTCACTGTTTTATTTACGGTTTCATAAAGCATAAGAATAATTGTACAATTCTAATATAGTCAGTCAGTCTTTTCCAGCGAGTTGAAAAAGGTCTTGAAGCAACACACAGGTAAAATATAACACTGCAAGAGCGTCTGTCAACCGTGAGCCATAATGCATCCCATAATGCATCCCATAATGCATCCCATAATGCATCCCATAATGCATCCCATAATGCATCCCATTGGATAATTCGAAGACAGATCCTACAGATGTATAGAGCTATAATACATCCCATAATACATCCCATAGACAGATCCTACAGATGTATAGAGCTATAATACATCCCATAATACATCCCATAGACAGATCCTACAGATGTATAGAGCTATAATACATCCCATAGACAGATCCTACAGATATATAGAGCTATAATACATCCCATAATCCATCCCATAATCCATCCCATAGACAGATCCTACAGATGTATAGAGCCATATTTTAAATGTTTCTGTAAAAGGAGACCTACTTTCTGGAGTAGAACGCGTCAGCCTCCTTAATCTCCTGGACTTCCACTTTGGGAGGTTCATCAGACTCCTCCCCGTTTTCATCTACGGGACGACAAGGAAGAGACGGACGTTATGAAGAGCTTCTGATAACCAAACGGACAGAGGAAACAAAAACATGTGAGCTCAGCCCCTTGAATGGGATTTAAAAATATATATTTAAAATCACTGGGATTAAAAACCTGAATGTGATATCTAATAGAGGTTTAATCTGGCATTAAAAACCTGAATGTGAGATTTTATAGAGGTTTAATCTGGGATAAAACATTTTAATGTGATATCTAATAGAGGTTTAATCTCCGGGATTAAAAACCTGAATGTGAGTATGTTGTCTATCACTAACAGCACCATATCACCAGGTAACATTCTGAGTATGTTGTCTATCAGCACCATATCACCAGGTAGCATCCTGAGTATGTTGTCTATCAGCACCATATCACCAGGTAACATCCTGAGTATGTTGTCTATCAGCACCATATCACCAGGTAACATTCTGAGTATGTTGTCTATCACTAACAGCACCATATCACCAGGTAACATTCTGAGTATGTTGTCTATCACTAGCAGCACCATATCACCAGGTAACATTCTGAGTATGTTGTCTATCAGCACCATATCACCAGGTAACATCCTGAGTATGTTGTCTATCAGCACCATATCACCAGGTAACATTCTGAGTATGTTGTCTAGCAGCACCATATCACCAGGTAACATTCTGAGTATGTTGTCTATCAGCACCATATCACCAGGTAACATTCTGAGTATGTTGTCTATCACTAACAGCACCATATCACCAGGTAACATTCTGAGTATGTTGTCTCTCACTAACAGCACCATACCACCAGGTAACATTCTGAGTACGTTGTCTATCACTAGCAGCACCATATCTCCAGGTAACATTCTGAGTATGTTGTCTAGCAGCACCATATCACCAGGTAACATTCTGAGTACGTTGTCTATCACTAGCAGCACCATATCACCAGGTAACATTCTGAGTATGTTGTCTATCACTAACAACACCATATCTCCAGGTAACATTCTGAGTATGTTGTCTATCACTAACAGCACCATATCACCAGGTAACATTCTGAGTATGTTGTCTATCACTAACAGCACCATATCACCAGGTAACATTCTGAGTATGTTGTCTATCACTAGCAGCACCATATCACCAGGTAACATTCTGAGTATGTTGCCTATCACTAACAGCACCATATCACCAGGTAACATTCTGAGTATGTTGTCTAGCAGCACCACATCACCAGGTAACATTCTGAGTATGTTGTCTAGCAGCACCATATCACCAGGTAACATTCTGAGTATGTTGTCTATCACTAACAGCACCATATCACCAGGTAACATTCTGAGTATGTTGTCTCTCACTAACAGCACCATATCACCAGGTAACATTCTGAGTATGTTGTCTATCAGCACCATATCACCAGGTAACATTCTGAGTATGTTGTCTATCACTAACAGCACCATATCTCCAGGTAACATTCTGAGTATGTTGTCTATCACTAACAGCACCATATCACCAGATAACATTCTGAGTATGTTGTCTATCACTAACAGCACCATATCACCATGTAACATTCTGAGGAGGTTGTCTAGCAGCACCATATCACCAGGTAACATTCTGAGTACGTTGTCTATCACTAGCAGCACCATATCACCAGGTAACATTCTGAGTATGTTGTCTATCACTAACAGCACCATATCACCAGGTAACATTCTGAGTATGTTGTCTAGCAGCACCATATCACCAGGTAACATTCTGAGTATGTTGTCTATCACTAGCAGCACCATATCACCAGGTAACATTCTGAGTATGTTGTCTATCACTAACAGCACCATATCTCCAGGTAACATTCTGAGTATGTTGTCTATCACTAACAGCACCATATCACCAGATAACATTCTGAGTATGTTGTCTATCACTAACAGCACCATATCACCATGTAACATTCTGAGGAGGTTGTCTAGCAGCACCATATCACCAGGTAACATTCTGAGTACGTTGTCTATCACTAGCAGCACCATATCACCAGGTAACATTCTGAGTATGTTGTCTATCACTAACAGCACCATATCACCAGGTAACATTCTGAGTATGTTGTCTAGCAGCACCATATCACCAGGTAACATTCTGAGTATGTTGTCTAGCAGCACCACATCACCAGGTAACATTCTGAGTATGTTGTCTATCACTAGCAGCACCATATCACCAGGTAACATTCTGAGTATGTTGTCTATCACTAACAGCACCATATCACCAGGTAACATTCTGAGTATGTTGTCTATCACTAACAGCACCATATCACCAGGTAACATTCTGAGTATGTTGTCTATCAGCACCATATCACCAGGTAACATTCTGAGTATGTTGTCTATCACTAACAGCCCCATATCTCCAGGTAACATTCTGAGTATGTTGTCTATCAGCACCATATCACCAGGTAACATTCTGAGTATGTTGTCTATCACTAACAGCCCCATATCTCCAGGTAACATTCTGAGTATGTTGTCTATCAGCACCATATCACCAGGTAACATTCTGAGTATGTTGTCTATCACTAACAGCCCCATATCTCCAGGTAACATTCTGAGTATGTTGTCTATCACTAACAGCACCATATCACCAGGTAACATTCTGAGTATGTTGTCTATCACTAACAGCACCATATCACCAGGTAACATTCTGAGTATGTTGTCTATCAGCACCATATCACCAGGTAACATTCTGAGTATGTTGTCTATCACTAACAGCCCCATATCTCCAGGTAACATTCTGAGTATGTTGTCTAGCAGCACCATATCACCAGCTAACATTCTGAGTATGTTGTCTAGCAGCACCATATCACCAGGTAACATTCTGAGTATGTTGTCTAGCAGCACCATATCACCAGCTAACATTCTGAGTATGTTGTCTAGCAGCACCATATCACCAGGTAACATTCTGAGTATGTTGTCTAGCAGCACCATATCACCAGGTAACATTCTGAGTATGTTGTCTAGCAGCACCATATCACCAGGTAACATTCTGAGTATGTTGTCTATCACTAGCAGCACCATATCACCAGGTAGAATTCTGAGTATGTTGTCTAGCAGCACCATATCACCAGGTAACATTCTGAGTATGTTGTCTAGCAGCACCATATCACCAGGTAACATTCTGAGTATGTTGTCTAGCAGCACCACATATAATATCTAGTCACATGATATCACAACTGTCGGGACAGTATAATATTTATATTACCCTACATACATAACACCTTCCATATCGTACCTGTGGTCTAACAGCACCATATCACCAGGTACCCTACATACATAACACCTTCCATATCGTACCTGTGGTCTGGGTGGGGGCAGCCTCCGCTTTGGCCCCACTGAAGGAGAAGGCAGGAGGAGCAGCGCCTCCAAACAGGGAGGAGGAGGAGACACCAGGAGCTCCTCCGGTGCTCAGAGACCCCAACACTGAGCTGTTCCCCTTCTGGCCCAAGCTAAAGCTGATGCCAGCGGGGATCGGAGCAGGAGCGGCTGAGCTCTCCCCCGGGGCCGTAGTGATGCCGTCCTTGTCCTTACTGAAGGAGAACACCGGGGCCGTGGCGGTCGAGCCGGCGGCGCTAGATGAGGGTGGTGGTGCGGTACTGACTGCCCGCTTCTCCTCTGGTTCCTCTGCTCTGCTCCTGCTCTCTGAGCCTCCGTCCGCCACCACAGCAGCTCCAGTCACAGCTCCAGTCCCTCCACTCCCTCCGTACTTCTTATCGATGCTGGCCAGGTGCTTTTCATAGTCCCTGAAGATGGGGTTTAGGTCACAGAGGGGGTTTCCGTTGACGTGCTTGGTGATCCAGTCCCTGACAGAGCAGTTGAGAGCTGTGAGCTGCCTACTGTATTCCTGGTTGTTACCGCTGTTAGTGGAGAGAGAGGAGCTGAGAGACCGACTGGAAACCGCGGGGGAGGAACCATTAGACTGCTGCCCTGTGATGACAGCACTGGAGGAGGGGCCGCTGAATGTTAATGAACCTAGGAGAGTAGGAGGAGGGGGGAGGAAGAGAGGGGATAGAGGGGAGGAGGAGATGGGATAGAGGAGAGGAGGGGGGATAGAGGGGAGGAGGAGGTGAAGAGAGAACGAGAATGTAAACGTTCCAGCAGAGAGAGAAGCCGTGATACCTCACAGTAGCCTTAAGGCTTCAGCGCGAGTCACCTGGCGCCTAGCAACACAACGACTGTGTTGCCATACCTTCCTCCTTCGCTTGAAAAACAAGAAGGGGGAAAAGGGCAATAGTACCGTTTGTCCATCTTGAGATGCTGTAGCCGGTAAACACTTCCTCAAAATAACTCAAGAAATATATATTTTTGCATCTGACTAGGATGTTTGGTGCAAGTATTTCTCAAGTGAAAAGATTTGCATGAAAAGTAGCCTATCATTGAATGACAAAACAGATCTATGAAGAATCATGCCGAACACCAAAACATCACAACATGGCGTCATCATAAAATGGACAAACTGTTTCAGATGGGAAGCACGCGGACGCCCGCAGTATGCCCTGTGTTTCAGATTGGAAGCACGCAGACGCCCGCAGTATGCCCTGTGTTTCAGATGGGAAGCACGCAGACGCTCGCAGTATGCCCTGTGTTTCAGATGGGAAGCACGCAGACGCCCGCAGTATGCCCTGTGCTTCAGATGGGAAGCCTGCGGACGCCCGCAGTATGCCCTATGTTTCAGATGGGAAGCACGCAGACGCCCGCAGTATGCCCTGTGCTTCAGATGGGAAGCCTGCAGACGCCCGCAGTATGCCCTGTGTTTCAGATGGGAAGCCTGCAGACGCCCGCAGTATGCCCTGTGTTTCAGATGGGAAGCCTGCAGACGCCCGCAGTATGCCCTGTGTTTCAGATGGAAAGCACGCAGACGCCCGCAGTATGCCCTGTGTTTCAGATGGGAAGCCTGTGGACGCCCGCAGTATGCCCTGTGCTTCAGATGGGAAGCCTGCGGACGCCCGCAGTATGCCCTGTGTTTGAGATGGGAAGCCTGAAACACAGTATGCCCTGTGTTTCAGATGGGAAGCCTGCGGACGCCCGCAGTATGCCCTGTGTTTGACGGTAGAGAAGAAGAGCTGTGTGGCTGTGACAGCACCACACAGAGCGAGAGACGGAGAACGAGAGACGGAGAACGAGCACGTCCTAGACTGACTGACTACTGGAGCATTTCTGTTCTGTCATTCTGCCCTCAGGCACCACACTGGGAGAGGAGCTGACACACACAGCGAACCCCAGTGATTCAGCTCCATTAACCTGTAATACCAGATCCACACAACGAACCCCAGTGATTCAGCTCCATTAACCTGTAATAGCAGATCCCGCTCAACAATGAAGGATTTTCAACTCGCTTTCACAAGTTATCCTATCGGACTTGCACATTAACTGTACAAGGGGTTTCCACCCCCCCAAACAATCCGTCTCTTACCTGGTGTGGTGGTCTTGGTGGCAGTAGGCGAGGTGAACCCGGTGAGGGCCGGAGTGACAGGTTTGACACTGTTCCCATTGGACAGCCCAGACAGGGGTTTAAACCCTACCCCATTCCCGAACCCGGAGAAGGCTGTGATCCCCTCAGCGGCTGGCCCGGTTCCCGATGTAGGGGCCAGGGAGAACCCTTTAAACACTTTGAATGCACCTCCACTCTGCCCCTGTAGGCAGAAAAGACAAGAAGGAAACTGGATTCACTAGGGGGAACTGGATGCGTCTATCTCCCTCCATTAGGCTAAAACATCACTGGAGGGGTCTCTTTAAAAAGAGTTCTGGCATCCAAGTAAGCAAACGCTGCTTGCCTTGGGTTAATGTAAAGCTGGAAGGAAGGAAGGAAGGAAGCACTGCTTGCCTTGGGTTAATGTAAAGCTGGAAGGAAGGAAGGAAGGAAGCACTGCTTGCCTTGGGTTAATGTAAAGCTGGAAGGAAGGAAGGAAGGAAGGAAGGAAGGAAGGAAGGAAGGACTGCTTGAATTGGGTTAATGTAAAGCTGGAAGGAAGGAAGGAAGCGCTGCTTGAATTGGGTTAAAGTAAAGCTGAAAGGAAGGAAGGAAGCACTGCTTGAATTGGGTTAATGTAAAGCTGGAAGGAAGGAAGGAAGCGCTGCTTGAATTGGGTTAATGTAAAGCTGGAAGGAAGGAAGGAAGCGCTGCTTGAATTGGGTTAATGTAAAGCTGGAAGGAAGGAAGGAAGCGCTGCTTGAATTGGGTTAATGTAAAGCTGGGTTGTGTTCAGTAGGCACTAAACTGAAGAAAACGTGAAACAGGGATGTAGTTGCCACCTGAACTTGTGCAATAAGAAACACTTGTTTTTTCTTCTAATGAACATGACCCAGGTTTCCCCCTGACACACCAAGACAGCATGCATGCTAGTGCCCTTGGGCGTTGGTTAGTCAGTCAGGTAGCCTACGTCACCTAGGTCAACAGCTAGTCACACACACACAGACAGCATGCATGCTAGTGCCCTTGGGCGTTGGTTAGTCAGTCAGGTAACCTACCTCTGAACCAGCAGCCCGACGCTTGGCCTTCTTGATGGGCCTGCTCTTCATCACATCATCACTAGCGATGGAAAATGTCCCTGCCTGATGAACACCATCAGAACACTATTAGAAATAGGATCAAATATGTACAACACATCCTTACTCTGCTATATAGTCCAGGTAATATGTACAACACATAATTTATTTATTTTATTTTTATTTAACCAGGTAGGCTAGTTGAGAACAAGTTGTCATTTATAACTGCAACCTGACCAAGATAAAGCAAAGCAGTTCGACACAAAACAACAACACAGAGTTACACATGGAATAAACAAGAGTACAGTCAATAACACAATAGAGAAAAAATAAAGTCTATATACAGTGTGTGTAAATGGCATGAGGAGGTAAGGCAATAAATAGGCCATAGTAGCGAAGTAATTACAGTTTAGCAGATTAACACTGGAGTGATAGATGAGCAGATGGTGATGGTGTGTAAGTAGTGATACTGGTGTGTAAGTAGTGATACTGGTGTGTAAGTAGTGATACTGGTGTGCAAAAGAGCAGAAAAGTAAATATTAACAGTATGGGGATGAGGTAGGTAGATTGGATGGGCTATTTACAGATGGACTATGTACAGCTGCAGCGATCGGTTAGCTGCTCAGATAGCAGATGTTTAAAGTTATTGAGGGAGATATGAGTCTCCAGCTTCAGCGATTTTTGCAAATCGTTCCAGTCATTGGCAGCAGAGAACTGGAAGGAAAGGTGGCCAAAGTAGGTGTTGGCTTTGGGGGTGACCAGTGAGATATACCTGCTGGAGCGCGTGCTACGGTTGGGTGTTGTTATGGTGACCAGTGAGATAAGATAAGGCGGGGCTATACCTAGCAAAGACTTGTAGATGACCTGGAGCCAGTGGGTTTGGCGACGAATATGCAGGTCGCAGTGATGAGCGGTATAAAGGTGCTTTAGTAACAAAGCGGATGGCACTGTGATAAACGGCATCCAGTTTGCTGAGTAGAGTATTGGAAGCTATTTTGTAGATGACATTTTCGAAGTCGAGGATCGGTAGGATAGTCAGTTTTACAAGGGTAAGTTTGGCGGCGTGATTGAAGGAGGCTTTGTTGAGAAATAGGAAGCCGATTCTAGATTTAACTTTGGATTGGAGATGTTTAATATGAGTCTGGAAGGAGAGTTTACAGTCTAACCAGACACCTAGGTATTTGTAGTTGTCCACATATTCTAGGTCAGAACGTCCAGAGTAGTGATGCTGGGTGGGTGCAGGCAGCGAACAGTTGAAAAGCCTGCATTTGGTTTTACTAGCGTTTAAGAGCAGTTGGAGGCCACGGAAGTAGTGTTGTATGGCATTGAAGCTCGTTTGGAGGTTTGTTAACACAGTGTCCAAAGAAGGGCCAGAAGTATACAGAATGGTGTCGTCTGCGTAGAGGTGGATCAGGGAATCACCCGCAGCAAGAGCGACATCGTTGATAAGTACAGAGAAAAGAGTCGGCCCAGGAATTGAACCCTGTGGTACCCCCAAAGAGACTGCCAGAGGTCCGGACAACAGACTAACCTGGTAATATGACTGGTAAATAGAATGAATAGAACCTCTAACCCTGGTAATATGACTGGTAAATAGAATGAATAGAACCTCTAACCCTGGTAAATAGAATGAATAGAACCTGTAACCCTGGTAATATGACTGGTAAATAGAATGAATAGAACCTGTAACCCTGGTAATATGACTGGTAAATAGAATGAATAGAACCTCTAACCCTGGTAATATGACTGGTAAATAGAATGAATAGAACCTCTAACCCTGGTAAATAGAATGAATAGAACCTCTAACCCTGGTAATATGACTGGTAAATAGAATGAATAGAACCTGTAACCCTGGTAATATGACTGGTAAATAGAATGAATAGAACCTGTAACCCTGGTAAATAGAATGAATAGAACCTCTAACCCTGGTAAATAGAATGAATAGAACCTCTAACCCTGGTAATATGACTGGTAAATAGAATGAATAGAACCTCTAACCCTGGTAATATGACTGGTAAATAGAATGAATAGAACCTCTAACCCTGGTAATATGACTGGTAAATAGAATGAATAGAACCTCTAACCCTGGTAAATAGAATGAATAGAACAGGCTTGGAACCTCTAACCCTGGTCTCTAACCCTCTAACCCTAACTGTTGCTCCTTGCTGAAACAAGCAACAAATCATTATTCGGTTCCCACAATGCAGCAGCAGCACACATGTAGTTATGAAATAGAATGAATAGAACAGGCTTGGAACCTCTAATCCTGGTAAATAGAATGAATAGAACCTCTAACCCTGGTAATATGACTGGTAAATAGAATGAATAGAACCTGTAACCCTGGTAATATGACTGGTAAATAGAATGAATAGAACCTCTAACCCTGGTAATATGACTGGTAAATAGAATGAATAGAACCTCTAACCCTGGTAATATGACTGGTAAATAGAATGAATAGAACCTCTAACCCTGGTAATATGACTGGTAAATATAATGAATAGAACCTCTAACCCTGGTAATATGACTGGTAAATAGAATGAATAGAACCTCTAACCCTGGTAAATAGAATTAATAGAACCTCTAACCCTGGTAATATGACTGGTAAATAGAATGAATAGAACCTCTAACCCTGGTAATATGACTGGTAAATAGAATGAATAAAACCTGTAACCCTGGTAATATGACTGGTAAATAGAATGAATAGAACCTCTAACCCTGGTAATATGACTGGTAAATAGAATGAATAGAACCTCTAACCCTGGTAATATGACTGGTAAATAGAATGAATAGAACCTCTAACCCTGGTAATATGACTGGTAAATAGAATGAATAGAACCTCTAACCCTGGTAAATAGAATGAATAGAACCTGTAACCCTGGTAATATGACTGGTAAATAGAATGAATAGAACCTGTAACCCTGGTAATATGACTGGTAAATAGAATGAATAGAACCTCTAACCCTGGTAATATGACTGGTAAATAGAATGAATAGAACCTCTAACCCTGGTAAATAGAATGAATAGAACCTCTAACCCTGGTAATATGACTGGTAAATAGAATGAATAGAACCTGTAACCCTGGTAATATGACTGGTAAATAGAATGAATAGAACCTGTAACCCTGGTAAATAGAATGAATAGAACCTCTAACCCTGGTAAATAGAATGAATAGAACCTCTAACCCTGGTAATATGACTGGTAAATAGAATGAATAGAACCTCTAACCCTGGTAATATGACTGGTAAATAGAATGAATAGAACCTCTAACCCTGGTAATATGACTGGTAAATAGAATGAATAGAACCTCTAACCCTGGTAAATAGAATGAATAGAACAGGCTTGGAACCTCTAACCCTGGTAATATGACTGGTAAATAGAATGAATAGAACCTCTAACCCTGGTAATATGACTGGTAAATAGAATGAATAGAACCTCTAACCCTGGTAATATGACTGGTAAATAGAATGAATAGAACCTCTAACCCTGGTAAATAGAATGAATAGAACCTGTAACCCTGGTAATATGACTGGTAAATAGAATGAATAGAACCTCTAACCCTGGTAAATAGAATGAATAGAACCTCTAACCCTGGTAATATGACTGGTAAATAGAATGAATAGAACCTGTAACCCTGGTAATATGACTGGTAAATAGAATGAATAGAACCTCTAACCCTGGTAAATAGAATGAATAGAACCTCTAACCCTGGTAAATAGAATGAATAGAACCTCTAACCCTGGTAAATAGAATGAATAGAACCTCTAACCCTGGTAATATGACTGGTAAATAGAATGAATAAGAACCTCTAACCCTGGTAAATAGAATGAATATAACCTGTAACCCTGGTAATATGACTGGTAAATAGAATGAATAGAACCTCTAACCCTGGTAAATAGAATGAATAGAACCTCTAACCCTGGTAATATGACTGGTAAATAGAATGAATAGAACCTCTAACCCTGGTAAATAGAATGAATAGAACCTCTAACCCTGGTAAATAGAATGAATAGAACCTCTAACCCTGGTAATATGACTGGTAAATAGAATGAATAGAACCTGTAACCCTGGTAATATGACTGGTAAATAGAATGAATAGAACCTCTAACCCTGGTAAATAGAATGAATAGAACCTCTAACCCTGGTAAATAGAATGAATAGAACCTCTAACCCTGGTAATATGACTGGTAAATAGAATGAATAGAACCTGTAACCCTGGTAATATGACTGGTAAATAGAATGAATAGAACCTCTAACCCTGGTAATATGACTGGTAAATAGAATGAATAGAACCTCTAACCCTGGTAATATGACTGGTAAATAGAATGAATAGAACCTCTAACCCTGATAAATATAATGAATAGAACCTCTAACCCTGGTAAATAGAATGAATATAACCTCTAACCCTGGTAATATGACTGGTAAATAGAATGAATAGAACCTATAACCCTGGTAAATAGAATGAATAGAACCTCTAACCCTGGTAATATGACTGGTAAATAGAATGAATAGAACCTCTAACCCTGGTAATATGACTGGTAAATAGAATGAATAGAACCTCTAACCCTGGTAAATAGAATGAATAGAACCTCTAACCCTGGTAATATGACTGGTAAATAGAATGAATAGAACCTGTAACCCTGGTAATATGACGGGTAAATAGAATGAATAGAACCTCTAACCCTGGTAATATGACTGGTAAATAGAATGAATAGAACCTGTAACCCTGGTAATATGACTGGTAAATAGAATGAATAGAACATCTAACCCTGGTAAATATAATGAATAGAACAGGCTTGGAACCTCTAACCCTGGTAAATAGAATGAATAGAACCTCTAACCCTGGTAATATGACTGGTAAATAGAATGAATAGAACCTCTAACCCTGGTAATATGACTGGTAAATAGAATGAATAGAACCTCTAACCCTGGTAAATAGAATGAATAGAACAGGCTTGGAACCTCTAACCCTGGTAATATGACTGGTAACACTCAACATGGCCGCCAGTCCTGCCATTATGCCACCATCCGTTCTAGTCATTCTATTTCTATGGCAGCAGATGCAGTCAGGAGCAGATGAGGGGAGAAAATGTGTGTTTAATTTTTTTTTCTACTCATAAAATAAAACTCATAAAACTAACTCATACGTAGACTGCTGTCATTTGGCTGGCTACCGTCACTGAAGGCCTATCCAACCAGCTCTCTAGCTCCTGAGTAACCCTCTATACAAATCACTGAAGGCCTATCCAACCCCTCTATACCAATCACTGAAGGCCTATCCAACCCCCTCTATACCAATCACTGAAGGCCTATCCAACCCCTCTATACCAATCACTGAAGGCCTACCCAACCCCTCCATACCAATCACTGAAGGCCTACCCAACCCCTCCATACCAATCACTGAAGGCCTACCCAACCCCTCTATCACTGAAGGCCTATCCAACCCCTCTATACCAATCACTGAAGGACTACCAACCCCTCTATACCAATCACTGAAGGCCTACCCAACCCCTCCATACCAATCACTGAAGGCCTACCCAACCCCTCCATAATAATCACTGAAGGCCTACCCAACCCCTCTATCACTGAAGGCCTATCCAACCCCTCTATACCAATCACTGAAGGCCTACCCAACCCCTCTATCACTGAAAGCCTATCCAACCCCTCTATACCAATCACTGAAGGCCTATCCAACCCCCTCTATACCAATCACTGAAGGCCTACCAACCCCCTCTATACCAATCACTGAAGGCCTATCCAACCCCCTCTATACCAATCACTGAAGGCCTATCCAACCTCCTCTATACCAATCACTGAAGGCCTACCCAACCCCTCTATCACTGAAGGCCTATCCAACCTCCTCTATACCAATCACTGAAGACCTATCCAACCCCCTCAATACCAATCACTGAAGGCCTACCCAACCCCTCTATACCAATCACTGAAGGCCTATCCAACCTCCTCTATACCAATCACTGAAGACCTATCCAACCCCCTCAATACCAATCACTGAAGGCCTACCCAACCCCTCTATCACTGAAGGCCTATCCAACCTCCTCTATACCAATCACTGAAGACCTATCCAACCCCCTCAATACCAATCACTGAAGGCCTACCCAACCCCTCTATACCAATCACTGAAGGCCTATCCAACCTCCTCTATACCAATCACTGAAGACCTATCCAACCCCCTCTATACCAATCACTGAAGGCCTACCCAACCCCTCTATACCAATCACTGAAGGCATATCCAACCTCCTCTATACCAATCACTGAAGGCCTACCCAACCCCTCTATCACTGAAGGCCTGCAGGCTGTGTATTATTAGACAGTCTATAGTAGTATCAGTGAGGCAGTAGAACCACAGTGCAGCAGCCAACCTCCTCTCCCTCATCCTCCTGATCCCAGTTCCGGTCAGTCAGCTCTTTGTCTGCAATCCTCTTCGCCATGGCAACGCTGCTCTCTGGTAGACAACACAAGAGATGAGTGAACACACAAATGATTCAACGGTGATCATTAATAACATACTTCAAACTGTCTCGTTATTTTTGTGAGTTTCAGTGGTTACACGATACAAGTATACTATAAACAAATACAATAAAACACTAGAGAATCTCAATTAACAATATTTCAACATCTGGGACATTGGACGAACATAATTAACTACAGTAAACAGCAAACTAAGTTAACTACAGTAACTAGTTGATTAAGGTGAGTGCTTTCCCCCCTATGTCCTGTTAGACTGAGTTGATGTAGCTAGTTATTAAATGATATATTATGTATATATTATATATATCTTATATAGTTAGTTATGCAACACGTTGATACTGATTTAAGTCACAAACTGTTGGACAAAGAGAAAGGAAAGTGGAGGACAAAAGAAGAGCCCGTGTGTGTTGTTGTTTAGTGAATAGTTATGGACTCGCTAATGATGAAATATCAACATATGTAACTTTAGCTTGCACCATTAGGATGTCGAAATGCCTGGTAGTAACTAGATGTACTACGAGTTAACTAACTAACGTTACATATCATCGAGTACGTATTTTCTCTTCTGGCTAAGGATAATTTGGCCAACCATGTGTGGGTGGATTTCCTTTCTCTAATGTTAGCCAACTCTAAATGTGTGTCAATATCAAAGACAATGGTAGTTAGCGGACTATAAAAAGTTCGGCGAAATATCAGCTGCCGGTAACAACACGGGTTACTTATGTATCTAACAAGTTAGCTAGTTCGCTAACCAATTTAACAACTTGCTATTTTTTGGCATGATATATTTGGTACCTTTTAATCACACGTGGTGCAGAGTAACATTAGAGTGTATTTTGCGTGTTTAGCATGGCCCTATAATGTGATTTATTCCATGCTAGCTACAGTAGCACCACCATCAACAATATGAACAGCCATGAAGTCTCCTGCTAGCTGTGTTGATAGGCTAACTACTGCTCCGATGTCATTGAATATATAAAAGAAACATACCTTTTTTCCCCCCTTTAATTAAAATGTTCGATAACAACTGCCCTTTGATAGTAAATCAATTCCAAATGCTACTAAACTTGGAATAATCGCTGGTTGTCCGATCAGCGAAGAAGAAGAGGCAAAGCGAGAGGTTTTACTCCGCCCATCGGAATTGAGATTTATTTTGTTGTATGTGTGGGGTCAATCAGAGTGTAGAATTTGGTCGAATTTAAACATTTAATTTGCTACATGAGGTTTATTTGGTCGAATAAAAGTTTCAGTAATGTTTAGGCTGTTACGAATGCACTGATAAAAGTGGACGCACTTAATAAAAAAATAATAAAACAACGACTTTTATGTTATTCATATATGTGTATCTGCCCTCTCATTGGTTAGAATGGTCCACGTGATCTCTCCCGGTCTATATACCTCAGACGACGTTTACACGCACACAATAATGCGATTATTATAGATATGTTAATATAATAGTTCGATTAAAAATATTGACATGGTTTGAAAGAAGAACGATTCTGTAATAATCCTGTTTACATAGACACATCTGAAAAGGATATCTGATAGCACTTATAAATGCAATCAAAATAAACGTTCTACCACACAGCCAACAATGTATTTTTGGGAAGCATATTTGATTCTGAGTTTGTATGTGAAAAAACGACTTCTAAGAAGCATAGATTCTGTTTTCAAACTCACTCTTGCTAAAGAGGGCTGTTCACTTGGCTGGCGCGAGCACATGCAGAAGTCCAATACACTTCTGGAATGACGATTGTGTTTACACGACCTAATAGTTTGAAAGATTGCTCAGAAAACCAGATGCTTTAATCGGAGTATGATTTTGACCGTACACCGATTAAACAGGACGGTGTTTACAAGACTATTTCACAATCCATTTAATAGCAAAGTATTAGTGTGCGCGGAAACATACTGAGTACGTTTACATGTACAATAATAATTTGATATTAAACTGACCAAATTCAGCACTTGGTAAAGCAAGCCTTCCTCTTATGAACGAGTTAATTGAGTTTGGAAAAACTGAACGTTTGTATTTTATAGTTTTAACATACGAACTGTATATGTCCGAACTCAGAATCAAATAAGTCTTGGCAAAAAAGAACACGGTCACTGTGGTAAGAATGTTTTTTTGGATCAGCAGTTTTGTTGCATTTATCAAGAGTTCCATCAGTAGCTTGATTTCAGATGTGTCCATGTAAACAGGATTATTAGGGAAATCGTTCCTCTTGCAAAGCATGTAAACGTTTCAAAAACTATTATATTTACCTTTCTACAATAATCACATTATTGTGTCCATGTAACCGTGCTCAGTAATGGCTCGACCTCCCGCCTGCATTCCATCTTTGACAACATGTATTTCCATCGTTAGAGCGGTCACTTGATTATCTTGCCAATATAATAGAACGTCTTTGGTTTAGTTTAGTAAATGTGTCCAGGCCTTTTCACGCCGCCATTTCACAAAACGGAATCTCCGCGCGCCTCGTCTCCGTTGGCCCAATGCGCAAGTGCGAAATATAGGACCATTCATGGGAGTTGTAGTCCTGTAGCAGAGTTTGAGAGTCCTTTTAAGAGCTCAGTGTCTGTTTGTCTGGCTGTTTTAAAATATTTCTACTGAAATGCCCCCAGAAATTCCCCAAAACTCACTTCCTCAAGAGAATGGTGATGAGGAGATTATACACACACACACATACACACTTAGAGTTGTGCCACACTATATATCCTGTCAGTGAGGCATATGGGGCGTGTACAATATTCATACTGTATGATTCAAAATAGACACAGAATGTGCTTGTGATACTTATGGCATGAGATGGTGTCTTCCTCATCAGGGCTGTGGCTTCAAATCATTATGGCTCTACCCCATGCTACATTATGGAGACGTCATTTATAGATCGACAGGTAAGGGTGCTCTCGAGCGGCTAGATGTTCTTTACCATTCGGCCATCAGATTTTCCACCAATGCTCCTTATTGGACACATCACTGCACTCTATACTCCTCTGTAAACTGGTCATCTCTGTATACCCGTCGCAAGACCCACTGGTTGATGCTTATTTATAAAACCCTCTTAGGCCTAACTCCCCCCTATCTGAGATATCTACTGCAACCCTCATCCTCCACGTACAACACCCGTTCTGCCAGTCACATTCTGTTAAAGGTCCCCAAAGCACACACATCCCTGGGTCGCTCCTCTTTTCAGTTTGCTGCAGCTAGCGACTGGAACGAGCTGCAACAAACACTCAAACTGGACAGTTTTATCTCAACATCTTCATTCAAAGACTCAATCATGGACACTTACTGACAGTTGTGGCTGCTTTGTGTGATGTATTGTTGTCTCTACATTCTTGCACTTTGTGCTGTTGTCTGTGCCCAACAATATATGTACCCTGTTTGTGCTGCTACCATGTTGTGCTGCTGCCATGTTGTGTTGCTACCATGTTGTGTTGCTACCATGTTGTGTTGCTGCCATGTTGTTGTTATGTTGTGTTGCTGCCATGTTGTGTTGCTACCATGTTGTTGTTATGTTGTGTTGCTGCCATGTTGTGTTGCTGCCATGTTGTGTTGCTGCCATGTTGTTGTTATGTTGTGTTGCTACCATGTTGTGTTGCTGCCATGTTGTGTTGCTGCCATGTTGTTGTTATGTTGTGTTGCTACCATGTTGTTGTTATGTTGTGTTGCTGCCATGTTGTGTTGCTGCCATGTTGTGTTGCTGCCATGTTGTTGTTATGTTGTGTTGCTACCATGTTGTGTTGCTACCATGTTGTGTTGCTGCCATGTTGTGTTGCTGCCATGTTGTTGTTATGTTGTGTTGCTACCATGTTGTGTTGCTGCCATGTTGTTGTTATGTTGTGTTGCTACCATGTTGTTGTTATGTTGTGTTGCTGCCATGTTGTTGTTATGTTGTGTTGCTACCATGTTGTGTTGCTACCATGTTGTGTTGCTGCCATGTTGTTGTTATGTTGTGTTGCTACCATGTTGTTGTTATGTTGTGTTGCTGCCATGTTGTTGTTATGTTGTGTTGCTGCCATGTTGTTGTTATGTTGTGTTGCTACCATGCTGTGTTGCTACCATGTTGTGTTGCTACCATGTTGTGTTGCTACCATGTTGTGTTGCTACCATGTTGCTATGTTGTTGTCTCAGGTCTCTCTTTATGTAGTGTTGTTTTGCTACCATGCTGTGTTGCTACCATGTTGTGTTGCTACCATGTTGTGTTGCTATGTTGTTGTCTCAGGTCTCTCTTTATGTAGTGTTGTGTTGCTACCATACTGTGTTGCTACCATGTTGTTGTTATGTTGTGTTGCTACCATGCTGTGTTGTCATGTGTTGCTGCCTTGCTATGTTGTTGTCTTAGGTCTCTTTATGTAGTGTTGTGTTGTCTCTCTTTATGTAGTGTTGTGTTGTCTCTCTTTATGTAGTGTTGTGTTGTCTCTCTTTATGTAGTGTAGTGTTGTCTCTCTTGGCGTGATGTGTGTTTTGTCCTATATTTATATTTTATTTATTTGTTATTTTTTATCCCATCCCCCCCGTCCACGCAGGAGGCCTTTTAGTAGGCCGTCATTGTAAATAAGAATTTGTTCTTTACTGACTTGCCCAGTTAAATAAAGGTCAAATAAAAAATAATACAAAATGAAAATAGCTGGGCTCCAGGGACTGAGGGTAGAATGGCTCCAGGGACTGAGGGTAGAATGGCTCCAGGGACTGAGGGTAGAATGGCTCCAGGGACTGAGGGTAGAACGGCTCCAGGGACTGAGGGTAGAACGGCTCCAGGGACTGAGGGTAGAACGGCTCCAGGGACTGAGGGTAGAACGGCTCCAGGGACTGAGGGTAGAACGGCTCCAGGGACTGAGGGTAGAACGGCTCCAGGGACTGAGGGTAGAACGGCTCCAGGGACTGAGGGTAGAACGGCTCCAGGGACTGAGGGTAGAATGGCTCCAGGGACTGAGGGTAGAATGGCTCCAGGGACTGAGGGTAGAACGGCTCCAGGGACTGAGGGTAGAATGGCTCCAGGGACTGAGGGTAGAATGGCTCCAGGGACTGAGGGTAGAATGGCTCCAGGGACTGAGGGTAGAATGGCTCCAGGGACTGAGGGTAGAATGTCTCCAGGGACTGAGGGTTGAATGGCTCCAGGGACTGAGGGTTGAATGGCTCCAGGGACTGAGGGTAGAATGGCTCCAGGGACTGAGGGTAGAATGGCTCCAGGGACTGAGGGTAGAATGGCTCCAGGGACTGAGGGTAGAATGGCTCCATGGAATGAGGGTAGAATGGCTCCAGGGACTGAGGGTAGAATGGCTCCAGGGACTGAGGGTAGAATGGCTCCAGGGAATGAGGGTAGAATGGCTCCAGGGAATGAGGGTAGAATGGCTCCAGGGACTGAGGGTAGAATGGCTCCAGGGACTGAGGGTAGAACGGCTCCAGGGACTGAGGGTAGAACGGCTCCAGGGACTGAGGGTAGAACGGCTCCAGGGACTGAGGGTAGAACGGCTCCAGGGACTGAGGGTAGAACGGCTCCAGGGACTGAGGGTAGAACGGCTCCAGGGACTGAGGGTTGAACGGCTCCAGGGACTGAGGGTAGAACGGCTCCAGGGACTGAGGGTAGAACGGCTCCAGGGACTGAGGGTAGAACGGCTCCAGGGACTGAGGGTAGAACGGCTCCAGGGACTGAGGGTAGAACGGCTCCAGGGACTGAGGGTAGAATGGCTCCAGGGACTGAGGGTAGAATGGCTCCAGGGACTGAGGGTAGAATGGCTCCAGGGACTGAGGGTAGAATGGCTCCATGGACTGAGGGTAGAATGGCTCCAGGGACTGAGGGTAGAATGGCTCCAGGGACTGAGGGTAGAATGGCTCCAGGGACTGAGGGTAGAATGGCTCCAGGGACTGAGGGTAGAATGGCTCCAGGGACTGAGGGTAGAATGGCTCCAGGGACTGAGGGTAGAATGGCTCCAGGGCAGCAGTAGACCAGGCTGCAGTAGACCAGGCTGCAGTAGGCCATGGCTGCAGTAGACCAGGCAGCAGTAGACCAGGCTGCAGTAGGCCATGGCTGCAGTAGACCAGACTGCAGTAGACCAGGCTGCAGTAGACCAGGCTGCAGTAGACCAGGCTGCAGTAGACCAGACTGCAGTAGGCCATGGCTGCAGTAGACCAGGCTGCAGTAGACCAGGCTGCAGTAGACCAGACTGCAGAAAACCAGGCTGCAGTAAACCAGGCTGCAGTAGACCAGGCTGCAGTAGACCAGGCTGCAGTAAACCAGGCTGCAGTAGATCAGGCTGCAGTAGACCAGGCTGCAGTAGACCAGGCTGCAGTAGTCCAGGCTGCAGTAGACCAGTCTGCAGTAGGCCATTGCTGCAGTAGGCCATGGCTGCAGTAGACCATGGCTGCAGTAGACCATGGCTGCAGTAGACCAGACTGCAGTAGGCCAGGCTGCAATAGGCCATTGCTGCAGTAGGCCAGGCTGCAGTAGGCCATTGCTGCAGTAGGCCATGGCTGCAGTAGGCCTGGCTGCAGACTAGAGAGGCTCCAGGGACTAGGGAGTAGAATGGCTCCAGAGCAGCAGTAGACCAGGCTGCAGTAGGCCAGGCTGCAGTAGACCAGGCTGCAGTAGACCAGGCTGCAGTAGGCCAGGCTGCAGTAGACCAGGCTGCAGTAGGCCAGGCTGCAGTAGACCAGGCTGCAGTAGACCAGGCTGCAGTAGGCCTGGCTGCAGACTAGAGAGGCTCCAGGGACTAGGGAGTAGAATGGCTCCAGAGCAGCAGTAGGCCAGGCTGCAGTAGACCAGGCTGCAGACTAGAGAGGCTCCAGGGACTAGGGAGTAGAATGGCTCCAGAGCAGCAGTAGACCAGGCTGCAGTAGGCCAGGCTGCAGTAGGCCATGACTGCAGTAGACCAGGCTGCGGGGACTAGGGAGTAGAACCATAGAATGGGGCAGAGTTGTAAAGCAAAGCAGATGGCTGGTCTCCAAGCTCCCAGAATTCTCCAGTCCAGTGCCAGGGCCTTGCCAAGGCAGGAACAGGTGCTGGAGAAAAGGAGGAAGTGAGCTGGGGGCTCTAGAGGCCCTTGACCAGTGGAAACTTCAGCCCGGAGCAGCTGGTCTGGCCAGGAGAAATTACAGTAGGCCGGGGAGCCTTGGGTTGGTTGGGCTGCTAGAAAGAGAAAGCTGTTCCAACGGGGAGAGAACAGGGACAAAAAGGTCACTGAGGAGAATTCAAGGTAAATATAAATTGTAAGGTGCATGAAGCAGAGAGGACCTATAAAATCATTTTACAGTGGAGTGAAATGCATGCTGGGAGAAGCCAACTACCATGGGTCAGAGGAGTGAAATGCATGCTGGGGGAAGCCAACTACCATGGGTCAGTGGAGTGAAATGCATGCTGGGGGAAGCCATCTACCATGGGTCCGTGGAGTGAAATGCATGCTGGGAAGCCATCTACCATGGGTCCTAGCTTGCTGCATTATGTTTTAATTTGCCGGTTTACTTTTCAACTTGATAATGATATTAATTTGTCGTACCGGTTTTCAGAGCACCAGTGAAGTGCATTAGGTTCAGTCATCCATAGGGGGCCTTGGTAGGCTATTCTCCAGCCCAGGGAGGAGGGGCGTAGATGGGGTAACAAAAGGAGGCCCTCTGCCTGCCTGCTGGGTGGAGGAGATTACCAGCCAGGCTGACAAAATGGAGGGGCCCTACTGGGCACTGTGGGGGAACCACTTCTATAGGCAGGTTAAGAGTTATACACACACACACACACACACACACACAGGTTCAGCCAATAGGCATGGTAGGGTAGCTGACAGGATCAATAGATGTCAGATGGAGACTTCAGAGCTGTTAGAATCACAGGCTTGTTGTTTCCCTGGACAGACAGAGACTGGTTAGAATCACAGGCTTGTTGTTTCCCTGGACAGACAGAGACTGGTTAGAATCACAGGCTTGTTGTTTCCCTGGACAGACAGAGACTGGTTCAAATCACAGGCTTGTTGTTTCCCTGGACAGACAGAGACTGGTTAGAATCACAGGCTTGTTGTTTCCCTGGACAGACAGAGACTGGTTAGAATCACAGGCTTGTTATTCCCTGGACAGACAGAGACTGGTTAGAATCACAGGCTTGTTGTTTCCCTGGACAGACAGAGACTGGTTAGAATCACAGGCTTGTTGTTTCCCTGGACAGACAGAGACTGGTTCAAATCACAGGCTTGTTGTTTCCCTGGACAGACAGAGACTGGTTAGAATCACAGGCTTGTTGTTTCCCTGGACAGACAGAGACTGGTTAGAATCACAGGCTTGTTGTTTCCCTGGACAGACAGAGACTGGTTAGAATCACAGGCTTGTTGTTTCCCTGGACAGACAGAGTTTTGATCACTACGAGAGGATGTCAGACCCCGGTGATTATTGCCGATGAGCTTCTGATTCTAACACGGTGAAGATGGTGCCTCTTCCTGTTCGGGCGGCGCTCGGCGTTCGTCGTCGTCGTCCTACTAGCTGCCACCGATCCCCGTTTCTGTCTCAGTTAGTTTTGTCTGATTAGTTTCATCTGTTTGTTGTTTGGGTTTTGTTTTGGGGCTATTTAAACCCGGTAGGGGCCGCCTGCTTTTGCGCGGGCTTGTTCTTCTGTTCCATGGTGTGTGGATTTATGTGGATTCCTTTTTTCCGGAAGGTTCCGTCCTGTTTGTTGGACTTGGGTATTTATGCGCCCTTGTGTTCGACGTGACTCTGTTCCTGGAATAAAGACTCACGTTTGAACTCTGCTCTCTGCGCCCCCCCCCCCCCCCCCCCCCCCCCCCAACAACTCCTAGAAACCGTGACACACGGCCTCAGTACATCAGGAAAAGGACAAGACGTGTTCAACCACATGGAAAGGGAGATATTTACAGCTAAATCTGGCACAATATTTAAGATATACAGCTTTTCTTTTTTTAAAAAAACCATATAATTCCATGTAAAATATTATAATGAATAATAGTGAACTAAAGCATCTCTATGCTTTGTTACACACTCGCTGTTTGGCTCATAGAAAACATCCTCATCCCTTTAGTTGTGTTGTTGATTATATCCACAGGTCTTAATTATAATTCCTGTAGCAGCCATCTCTAATAGCTGGTCTGCTCTCATCGTGACATAGCTACATCCAAAATGGCCACCCTATTCACTATACAGCGCACTACTTTGGATCCAGGGCGCATAGGGCTCTGGTTAACATCAGGTGCACTGTGTAGCGAATGGCAGGGTTCGGATTGGGACGCGTGTCATATTTAAATGTCAATCAGGCGCTATGCAGATCACTGAAGCAGTAATTACACCCAATTAGTTAGCAGCGTTATACAGTAATTAGTAGAGTGACAAATTAATTTCATGACTCAACACAAATCACCATTATCAAAAGAAATGAGAACTACAATGCTAACTGTGGAATGAATGTGCATTTCTCTCCTAGGAAAATAAATGCTAACTGTGGAATTTGGGTACTAACTAGTGACAGGGAAGAGTACTAACTAGTGACCTGGAAGGGTACTAACTAGTGACCGGGAAGGGGTACTAACTAGTGGCAGGGAAGGGTACTAACTAGTGACAGGGAAGAGTACTTACTAGTGACAGGGAAGGGTGCTAACTAGTGACAGGGAAGGGTACTAACTAGTGGCAGGGAACGTTACTAACTAGTGACAGGGAAGGGTACTAACTAGTGACAGGGAAGGGTACTATCTAGTGAGAGGGAAGGGTACTAACTAGTGACAGGGAAGAGTACTAACTACTGGCAGGGAAGGGTACTATCTAGTGACAGGGAAGAGTACTAACTAGTGACAGGGAAGGGTACTAACTAGTGACAGGGAAGGGTACTAACTAGTGACAGGGAAGGATACTAACTAGTGGCAGGGAAGGGTACTAACTAGTGGCAGGGAAGGGTACTATCTAGTGAGAGGGAAGGGTACTGACTAGTGAGAGGGAAGGGTACTATCTAGTGAGAGGGAAGGATACTAACTAGTATAACTATGTATATTCTGGATGATTGAGGAAACAGGAAGTGATGTAATCATGTACAGTAGGTGGTCTATACCACTGTCATAATGTAATGTATGTGTAATCTGGATGGTTGAAGAAACAGGAAGTGATGTAACCATGTACAGTAAGTAGGTGGTCTATACCACTGTCATAATGTAATGCATGTTTAATCTGGATGGTTGAGGAAACAGGAAGTGATGTAACCATGTACAGTAGGTGGTCTATACCACTGTCATAATGTAATGCATGTTTAATCTGGATGGTTGAGGAAACAGGAAGTGATGTAACCATGTACAGTAGGTGGTCTATACCACTGTCATAATGTAATGTATGTATAATCTGGATGGTTGAGGAAACAGGAAGTGATGGAGGCCTATAATGTAACCATGGTCTATACCATTGTATGCCATTGAGGAAGTGGCCAAATGAAATTCTCATCATATTTTCAGCAACGTTCTCCATTTCAGTCTAAGCTGTTGTACTCATTCATGTTTGCCAGATAATAATTATATCTTAAGGCTGTGTGTATAAACAGTTGAGGGACAGACAAACCGTATGTTGAAGTCAAAGGGAGTGTCCCAAATGGCACTCTATTCCCTATATAGTACACTTATTCTTACTAGGGCCCCTAGGGCTTTGATCAAAAGGAGTGCACTATGTAGGCAATAGGGTGCCAGAGTCCTACTGACCCTGGTCTAAAGTAGTGCACTAGATAGGGAACGGGGGTTTGTCATATCAGACTGTTCCTGATGAGCGCCGTGTGTTCCTGGGATTGTGCTTTGTACTTGATGGGACTAAAAATGTTATCCACAGAAACATCGCCTCTATGCAACGAGGGTTTGTTGTTTTCCCTGTAAAGAATTTAATTCACTTCCTTTGTGTGCAAGAAGAGAAAAACATTGTCTTTCTCTCCAGCTAAGAAACACAGAGAGCACAGTCACAGATAACAAATAGACAGCGGGAGATTGCCTTCGTGAAGTGTTCCTGAAGTTCAGAATAACAGTGAAAGGATCCGTCCCAAATGGCACCCTATTCTCTATATAGTGCACTGCTTTAGACCAGAGCCCTATTCTCTATATAGTGCACTACTTTAGACCAGAGACCTATTCCCTATATAGTGCACTACTTTAGACCAGAGACCTATTCCCTGTATAGTGCACTACTTTAGACCAGAGCCCTATTCCCTATATAGTGCACTACTATAGACCAGGGCCCTATTCCCTATATAGTGCACTACTTTAGACCAGGGCCCTATTCCCTATATAGTACACTACTTTAGACCAGGACCCTATTCCCTATATAGTGCACTACTTTAAACCAGAGCCCTATTCCCTATATAGTGCACTACTATAGACCAGGGCCCTATTCCCTATATAGTGCACTACTTTAGACCAGGGCCCTATTCCCTATATAGTACACTACTTTAGACCAGAGCCCTATTCCCTATATATAGTACACTACTTTAGACCAGAGCCCTATTCCCTATATATAGTACACTACTTTAGACCAGAGCCCTATTCCCTATATATAGTACACTACTTTAGACCAGAGCCCTATTCCCTATATATAGTACACTACTTTAGACCAGAGCCCTATTCTCTATATAGTACACTACTTTAGACCAGAGCCCTATTTCCTATATAGTACACTACTTTAGACCAGGACCCTATTCCCTATATAGTACACTACTTTAGACCAGGACCCTATTCCCTATATATACACTACTTTAGACCAGGACCCTATTCCCTATATAGTGCACTACTTTAGACCAGAGCCCTATTCCCTATATAGTACACTACTTTAGACCAGAGCCCTATTCCCTATATAGTCCACTACTTTAGACCAGAGCCCTATTCCCTATATAGTCCACTACTTTAGACCAGAGCCCTATTCCCTATATAGTGCACTACTATAGACCAGAGCCCTATTCCCTATATAGTCCACTACTTTAGACCAGAGCCCTATTCC
Source organism: Oncorhynchus clarkii lewisi (assembly GCF_045791955.1). Taxonomy (NCBI): domain Eukaryota; kingdom Metazoa; phylum Chordata; class Actinopteri; order Salmoniformes; family Salmonidae; genus Oncorhynchus; species Oncorhynchus clarkii. The sequence continues at coordinate 34,603,204 of NC_092179.1, read as the reverse complement.
CTATATAGTGCACTACTATAGACCAGAGCCCTATTCCCTATATAGTCCACTACTTTAGACCAGAGCCCTATTCCCTATATAGTACACTACTTTAGACCAGAGCCCTATTCCCTATATAGTGCACTACTTTAGACCAGAGCCCTATTCCCTATATAGTACACTACTTTAGACCAGGGCCCTATTCCCTATATAGTACACTACTTTAGACCAGAGCCCTATTCCCTATATAGTACACTACTTTAGACCAGAGCCCTATTCCCTATATAGTACACTACTATAGACCAGAGCCCTATTCCCTATATAGTGCACTACTTTAGACCAGAGCCCTATTCCCTATATAGTACACTACTTTAGACCAGAGCCCTATTCCCTATATAGTCCACTACTTTAGACCAGGGCCCTATTCCCTATATAGTACACTACTTTAGACCAGAGCCCTATTCCCTATATAGTGCACTACTTTAGACCAGAGCCCTATTCCCTATATATAGTCCACTACTTTAGACCCCGGGCCTTATGGGTCCTATTTATAGCCCAACTTTAGACCAGAGCCCTATTCCCTATATAGTGCACTACTTTAGACCAGAGCCCTATTCCCTATATAAGGCACTACTTTAGACCAGAGCCCTATTCCCTATATAGTACACTACTCTAGACCAGAGCCCTATTCCCTATATAGTGCACTACTTTAGACCAGAGCCCTATTCCCTATATAGTGCACTACTTTAGACCAGAGCCCTATTCCCTATATATAGTCCACTACTTTAGACCCCGGGCCTTATGGGTCCTATTTATAGCCCAACTTTAGACCAGAGCCCTATTCCCTATATAGTGCACTACTTTAGACCAGAGCCCTATTCCCTATATATAGTGCACTACTTTAGACCCCGAGCCTTATGGGTCCTATTTATAGCCCAAGGGGTCTTGGTCTAAAGTAGTGCACTATATATAGGGAATAGGGTTTCATTTGGGACGCAGCCCCAGATCTCCACATGGGATTTTTCTCACCAGGACTGAACAATACAAGGTTTTACAATGAGAGTGCTGAGATTCAACGAATCACAATTGTTTATTTTTAGAGACGAATGTAATTTTGTGGACAAAGCCAAACCATTTCCATGGTGATACAATTACACTCTGGCTGCTAGCCAAATGGCACCGATTCCCACAGTGCACTTCTTCTGACCAATACCAGTAGGGCTCTACAGTAATTCAACCAGCACAGCACTTACACAAATGACTGATGATTGGCTGAGAGAAATGTGGGGGCTGTTTTTGTTAGACTTCCGTGTGGCTTTTTGACATTTATCGATCGTAGTTTGCTGCTGGATAAACATATGTGTTATGGCTTTACACCCCCTGCTATAATGTGGAATGAAGAGTTTCCTGTCTAACAGAACACAGAGGGTGTTCTAGAATGGAATCCTCTCCAACATAATCCAGGTAACAGAACACAGAGGGTGTTCTAGAATGGAATCTTCTCCAACATAATCCAGGTAACAGAACACAGAGGGTGTTCTCTAATGGAAGCCTCTCCAACATAATCCAGGTAACAGAACACAGAGGGTGTTCTTTAATGGAAGCCTCTCCAACATAATCCAGGTAACAGAACACAGAAGGTGTTCTAGAATGGAATCCTCTCCAACATAATACAGGTAACAGAACACAGAGGGTGTTCTAGAATGGAATCCTCTCCAACATAATCCAGGTAACAGAACACAGAGGGTGTTCTAGAATGGAAGCCTCTCCAACATAATCCAGGTAACAGAACACAGAGGGTGTTCTAGAATGGAAGCCTCTCCAACATAATCCAGGTAACAGAACACAGAGGGTGTTCTAGAATGGAAGCCTCTCCAACATAATCCAGGTAACAGAACACAGAGGGTGTTCTCTAATGGAAGCCTCTCCAACATAATCCAGGTAACAGAACACAGAGGGTGTTCTCTAATGGAAGCCTCTCCAACATAATCCAGGTAACAGAACACAGAGGGTGTTCTAGAATGGAAGCATCTCCAACATAATCCAGGTAACAGAACACAGAGGGTGTTCTAGAATGGAATCCTCTCCAACATAACCCAGGTAACAGAACACAGAGGGTGTTCTAGAATGGAATCCTCTCCAACATAATCCAGGTAACAGAACACAGAGGGTGTTCTAGAATGGAAGCCTCTCCAACATAATCCAGGTAACAGAACACAGAGGGTGTTCTCTAATGGAAGCCTCTCCAACATAATCCAGGTAACAGAACACAGAGGGTGTTCTAGAATGGAATCCTCTCCAACATAATCCAGGTAACAGAACACAGAGGGTGTTCTAGAATGGAAGCCTCCAACATAATCCAGGTAACAGAACACAGAGGGTGTTCTAGAATGGAAGCCTCTCCAACATAATCCAGGTAACAGAACACAGAGGGTGTTCTAGAATGGAAGCCTCTCCAACATAATCCAGGTAACAGAACACAGAGGGTGTTCTCTAATGGAAGCCTCTCCAACATAATCCAGGTAACAGAACACAGAGGGTGTTCTCTAATGGAAGCCTCTCCAACATAATCCAGGTAACAGAACACAGAGGGTGTTCTAGAATGGAAGCCTCTCCAACATAATCCAGGTAACAGAACACAGAGGGTGTTCTTTAATGGAATCCTCTCCAACATAATCCAGGTAACAGAACACAGAGGGTGTTCTAGAATGGAATCCTCTCCAACATAATCCAGGTAACAGAACACAGAGGGTGTTCTAGAATGGAATCCTCTCCAACATAATCCAGGTAACAGAACACAGAGGGTGTTCTAGAATGGAATCCTCTCCAACATAATCCAGGTAACAGAACACAGAGGGTGTTCTAGAATGGAATCCTCTCCAACATAATCCAGGTAACAGAACACAGAGGGTGTTCTTTAATGGAAGCCTCTCCAACATAATCCAGGTAACAGAACACAGAGGGTGTTCTAGAATGGAATCCTCTCCAACATAATCCAGGTAACAGAACAGAGGGTGTTCTAGAATGGAATCCTCTCCAACATAATCCAGGTAACAGAACACAGAGGGTGTTCTAGAATGGAATCCTCTCCAACATAATCCAGGTAGAATCAGGCATTGGAAAAAGGGAAGATGTTTAGGCTCATTAATTTGTTCAATCTTGACTAATGAATTGCCATTGGCTTTGAGTAAAACCAGAGTGTCTATGTATGCAGATGACTCAACATTATACACGTCAGCTACTACAGTGACTGTAATGACTGCAACACTCAACACTATACACGTCAGCTACTACAGAGACTGAAATGACTGCAACACTCAACACTATACACGTCAGCTACTACAGAGACTGAAATGACTGCAACACTCAACACTATACACGTCAGCTACTACAGAGACTGAAATGACTGCAACACTCAACACTATATACGTCAGCTACTACAGAGACTGAAATGACTGCAACACTCAACACTATACACGTCAGCTACTACAGTGACTGAAATGACTGCAACACTCAACACTGAACACGTCAGCTACTACAGAGACTGAAATGACTGCAACACTCAACACTATACACGTCAGCTACTACAGAGACTGAAATGACTGCAACACTCAACACTATACACGTCAGCTACTACAGAGACTGAAATGACTGCAACACTCAACACTATACACGTCAGCTACTACAGAGACTGAAATGACTGCAACACTCAACACTATACACGTCAGCTACTACAGAGACTGAAATGACTGCAACACTCAACACTATACACGTCAGCTACTACAGAGACTGAAATGACTGCAACACTCAACACTATACACGTCAGCTACTACAGAGACTGAAATGACTGCAACACTCAACACTATACACGTCAGCTACTACAGAGACTGAAATGACTGCAACACTCAACACTATACACGTCAGCTACTACAGAGACTGTAATGACTGCAACACTCAACACTATACACGTCAGCTACTACAGAGACTGAAATGACTGCAACACTCAACACTATACACGTCAGCTACTACAGAGACTGAAATGACTGCAACACTCAACACTATACACGTCAGCTACTACAGAGACTGTAATGACTGCAACACTCAACACTATACACGTCAGCTACTACAGAGACTGAAATGACTGCAACACTCAACACTATACACGTCAGCTACTACAGAGACTGAAATGACTGCAACACTCAACACTATACACGTCAGCTACTACAGAGACTGAAATGACTGCAACACTCAACACTATACACGTCAGCTACTACAGAGACTGAAATGACTGCAACACTCAACACTATACACGTCAGCTACTACAGAGACTGAAATGACTGCAACACTCAACGCTATACACGTCAGCTACTACAGAGACTGTAATGACTGCAACACTCAACACTATACACGTCAGCTACTACAGAGACTGAAATGACTGCAACACTCAACACTATACACGTCAGCTACTACAGAGACTGTAATGACTGCAACACTCAACACTATACACGTCAGCTACTACAGAGACTGAAATGACTGCAACACTCAACACTATACACGTCAGCTACTACAGTGACTGTAATGACTGCAACACTCAACACTAAACACGTCAGCTACTACAGAGACTGTAATGACTGCAACACTCAACACTATACACGTCAGCTACTACAGAGACTGAAATGACTGCAACACTCAACACTATACACGTCAGCTACTACAGAGACTGAAATGACTGCAACACTCAACACTATACACGTCAGCTACTACAGAGACTGTAATGACTGCAACACTCAACACTATACACGTCAGCTACTACAGAGACTGAAATGACTGCAACACTCAACACTATACACGTCAGCTACTACAGAGACTGAAATGACTGCAACACTCAACACTATACACGTCAGCTACTACAGAGACTGAAATGACTGCAACACTCAACACTATACACGTCAGCTACTACAGAGACTGAAATGACTGCAACACTCAACACTATACACGTCAGCTACTACAGAGACTGAAATGACTGCAACACTCAACACTATACACGTCAGCTACTACAGAGACTGAAATGACTGCAACACTCAACACTATACACGTCAGCTACTACAGAGTCTGAAATGACTGCAACACTCAACACTATACACGTCAGCTACTACAGTGACTGTAATGACTGCAACACTCAACACTATACACGTCAGCTACTACAGAGACTGAAATGACTGCAACACTCAACACTATACACGTCAGCTACTACAGAGACTGAAATGACTGCAACACTCAACACTATACACGTCAGCTACTACAGAGACTGAAATGACTGCAACACTCAACACTATACACGTCAGCTACTACAGAGACTGAAATGACTGCAACACTCAACACTATACACGTCAGCTACTACAGAGACTGAAATGACTGCAACACTCAACACTATACACGTCAGCTACTACAGAGACTGAAATGACTGCAACACTCAACACTATACACGTCAGCTACTACAGAGACTGTAATGACTGCAACACTCAACACTATACACGTCAGCTACTACAGAGACTGAAATGACTGCAACACTCAAGAAAGAGCTGCAGTTAGTTTCAGAGTGGGTGGCAAGGAATAAATTAGCCCCAAATATTTATAAAACTAAAAGCATTTTATTTGGGACAAAACCTTCACTAAAGCACAAACCTCAACTAAATATTGTAATAAATAATGTGGAAATTGAGCAAGTTGAGGTGACTAAACTGCTTGGAGTAACCCTGTATTGTAAACTGTCATGGTCAAAACATGTAGCTAAGATGGGGAGAAGTCTGTCCATAATAAATCGATGCCCTGCCTTCTTAACAACACTATCAACAAGGCAGGTCCTAGTTTCTACCTTCTTAACAGCACTGTCAACAAGGCAGGTCCTAGTTTCTACCTTCTTAACAACACTATCAACAAGGCAGGTCCTACAGGCCCTAGTTTCTACCTTCTTAACAACACTATCAACAAGGCAGGTCCTACTGGCCCTAGTTTCTACCTTCTTAACAACACTATCAACAAGGCAGGTCCTACAGGCCCTAGTTTCTACCTTCTTAACAGCACTATCAACAAGGCAGGTCCTACAGGCCCTAGTTTCTACCTTCTTAACAACACTATCAACAAGGCAGGTCCTACAGGCCCTAGTTTCTACCTTCTTAACAACACTATCAACAAGGCAGGTCCTAGTTTCTACCTTCTTAACAACACTATCAACAAGGCAGGTCCTACAGGCCCTAGTTTCTACCTTCTTAACAACACTATCAACAAGGCAGGTCCTACAGGCCCTAGTTTCTACCTTCTTAACAACACTATCAACAAGGCAGGTCCTACAGGCCCTAGTTTCTACCTTCTTAACAACACTATCAACAAGGCAGGTCCTACAGGCCCTAGTTTCTACCTTCTTAACAACACTATCAACAAGACCGGTCCTACAGGCCCTAGTTTCTACCTTCTTAACAACACTATCAACAAGGCAGGTCCTACAGGCCCTAGTTTTGTCACACCTGGACTACTGTTCAGTCCTGTGGTCAGGTGACACAAAAAATGACTTTTTTTGTTTGCAATTGTCTCAGAACAGGGCAGTACGGCTGGCCCTTAGATGTACACAGAGAGCTAACATTAATAATATGCATGTCAATCTCTCCTGGCTCAAAGTGGAGGAGAGGTTGACTTCATCACTGCTTGTATTTATGAGAGGTATTGACATGTTGAATTCACCGAGCTGTCTGTCTGAACTACTGGCACACAACTCAGACACCCAACATACCCCACAAGACATGTCACCAGAGGTCTGTCTTAACTACTGGCACACAACTCAGACACCCATACATACCCCACAAGACATGCCACCAGAGGTCTCTTCACAGTCCCCAAGTCCAGAACAGACTATGGGAGGTGCACAGTACTACATAGAGACATGACTACATGGAACTCTATTCCACAGTACTACATAGAGCCATGACTACATGGAACTCTATTCCACAGTACTACATAGAGCCATGACTACATGGAACTCTATTCCACAGTACTACATAGAGCCATGACTACATGGAACTCTATCCCACAGTACTACATAGAGCCATGACTACATGGAACTCTATTCCACAGTACTACATAGATCCATGACTACATGGAACTCTATTCCACAGTAATACATAGAGCCATGACTACACGGAACTCTATTCCACAGTACTACATAGAGCCACGACTACACAGTACTGTATACTGTGTGGTGTAGTACTGTATACTGTATACTGTATGGTGCAGTACTGTATACTGTGTGGTGTAGTACTGTACTGTATACTGTGTGGTGTAGTACTGTACTGTATACTGTGTGGTGTAGTACTGTACTGTATACTGTTGGATGGTGAGGGTACTGCCATACTGCCCCGTGGCCACATCGTGAGTCAGCAGCATGATAACAAACTGGCTGATCTGAACACAGAGAGAAGGGGGAGGAGGTGGGCACCCTATTCCCTATATAGTACACTACTATAGACCAGGGCCCTATTCCCTATATAGTACACTACTATAGACCAGGACCCTATTCCCTATATAGTACACTACTATAGACCAGAGCCCTATTCCCTATATAGTGCACTACTTTAGACCAGAGCCCTATTCCCTATATAGTACACTACTTTAGACCAGAGCCCTATTCCCTATATAGTACACTACTTTAGACCAGAGCCCTATTCCCTATATAGTGCACTACTGTTGACCAGGGCCCATGGTCAAGTCCAATACAACCAACCTTCTTCTAGTCTGGTCATCATAACACCCCTGACCTCATAGAAACTCTATAATAAAACATAATCATAACAGCTCTGACCTCCGACCCCTAGGTGATGATGTCATCAGATGAATGTTCTCTGTGAAGGTCACAGAGCTTGAGACGGAGCGGCCTAGCGAGACGAGGGGTTGATGGTTACTCATGTGTTAAGATTATTATGTTAATGGTTTCATTATTTACTACTAGATTTAACATGCATCCAAAATGGCACCCTATTCCCTACATAGTACACTCCTTTAGACCAGGGTCAGTAGGACTCTGGCACCCTATTCCCTACATAGTACACTACTGTTGAGCAGGGCCCATGCATCCTATAGACACTGTATATTCGATAGGCAATGACTTGAAAAACTACAAACCTCAGATTTCCTACTTCCTGGTTGGATTTTGTCTCAGGTTTTTGCCTGACAAATGGGTTCTGTTATACTCACAGACATCATTCAAACAGTTTTAGAAACTTCAGAGTGTTTTCTACCCAAATATAGATTTTGGGTCTGAGTAGCGGGCCGTTTACTCTGGGCACCTTATTATCCAAGCTACTCAATACTGCCCCCCCTGTCCCAATGAAGTTAAAGGAGGATCCTGATAGGTTGATAGGAGCTGACTATTAAAGGAGGACCCTGATAGGTTGATAGTAGCTCACTTTTAAAGGAGGATCCTGATAGGTTGATAGGAGCTGACTATTAAAGGAGGATCCTGATAGGTTGATAGGAGCTGACTATTAAACGAGGATCCTGATAGGTTGATGGGAGCTGACTATTAAAGGAGGATCCTGATAGGTTGATAGGAGCTCACTATTAAAGGAGGATCCTGATAGGTTGATAGGAGCTGACTATTAAAGGAGGATCCTGATAGGTTTGTCGTGGTTGACCATTAAAGGAGTATCCTGATAGGTTGATAGGAGCTGACTATTAAAGGAGGATCCTGATAGGTTGATAGGAGCTGACCATTAAAGGAGGATCCTGATAGGTTGATAGGAGCTGACTATTAAAGGAGGATCCTGATAGGTTGATAGGAGCTGACCATTAAAGGAGGATCCTGATAGGTTTGTCGTGGTTGACTATTAAAGGAGTATCCTGATAGGTTGATAGGAGCTCACTATTAAAGGAGGATCCTGATAGGTTGATAGTAGCTGACTATTAAAGGAGGATCCTGATATGTTGATAGGAGCTCACTATTAAAGGAGGATCCTGATAGGTTGATAGGAGCTGACTATTAAAGGAGGATCCTGATAGGTTGATAGGAGCTGACTATTAAAGGAGGATCCTGATAGGTTGATAGGAGCTGACCATTAAAGGAGGATCCTGATAGGTTGATAGTAGCTGACTATTAAAGGAGGATCCTGATAGGTTGATAGGAGCTCACTATTAAAGGAGGATCCTGATAGGTTGATAGGAGCTGACTATTAAAGGAGGATCCTGATAGGTTTGTCGTGATTGACCATTAAAGGAGTTCCTTGGAATGAAGAACAACACTACAGCAGACAGCTCAAGACAGAGTTCAGAGTTCAGTGACTTAAACCTGACTGCTCGTTGCTAAGCTAATCACCCCTGTCTGACTGCTCGTTGCTAAGCTAATCACCCCTGTCTGACTGCTCGTTGCTAAGCTAATCACCCCTGTCTGACTGCTCGTTGCTAAGCTAATCACCCCTGTCTGACTGCTCGTTGCTAAGCTAATCACCCCTGTCTGACTGCACGTTGCTAAGCTAATCACCCCTGTCTGACTGCTCGTTGCTAAGCTAATCACCCCTGTCTGACTGCTCGTTGCTAAGCTTATCACCCCTGTCTGACTGCTCGTTGCTAAGATAATCACCGCTGTCTGACTGCTCGTTGCTAAGATAATCACCGCTGTCTGACTGCTCGTTGCTAAGATAATCACCCCTGTCTGACTGCTCGTTGCTAAGCTAATTACGCCTGTCTGAATGCTCGTTGCTAAGCTAATCACCCCTGTCTGACTGCTCGTTGCTAAGCTAATTACGCCTGTCTGAATGCTCGTTGCTAAGCTAATCACCCCTGTCTGACTGCTCGTTGCTAAGATAATCACCCCTGTCTGACTGCTCGTTGCTAAGCTAATCACCCCTGTCTGACTGCTCGTTGCTAAGCTAATCACCCCTGTCTGACTGCTCGTTGCTAAGCTAATCACCCCTGTCTGACTGCTCGTTGCTAAGCTAATCACCCCTGTCTGACTGCTCGTTGCTAAGCTAATCACCCCTGTCTGACTGCACGTTGCTAAGCTAATCACCCCTGTCTGACTGCTCGTTGCTAAGCTAATCACCCCTGTCTGACTGCACGTTGCTAAGATAATCACCCCTGTCTGACTGCTCGTTGCTAAGATAATCACCGCTGTCTGACTGCTCGTTGCTAAGATAATCACCGCTGTCTGACTGCTCGTTGCTAAGATAATCACCCCTGTCTGACTGCTCGTTGCTAAGCTAATTACGCCTGTCTGAATGCTCGTTGCTAAGCTAATCACCCCTGTCTGACTGCACGTTGCTAAGATAATCACCCCTGTCTGACTGCTCGTTGCTAAGATAATCACCGCTGTCTGACTGCTCGTTGCTAAGATAATCACCGCTGTCTGACTGCTCGTTGCTAAGCTAATTACGCCTGTCTGAATGCTCGTTGCTGGTATCAAGCATCAAAAGTCACTGATATTATTAGTTGATTCACAGTGGACTCTGAGTTACAAGGACACAAAAAGATAAACTTCATTCATTAATTTATGAGATAAAAAGTAGTTTTGATTTAATGTCATTAACTCATTATAATGACCCAGAAAGACGTCGAGCAGGGATTGCCTCGTTTCACTCACCTGAAATGTTTAGATAGAACATCTACTACAATAACACTGGGGAGACAATAGGGCCTGGGCTTGGTCTCAACACCTACTACAATAACACTGGGGAGACAATAGGACCTGGGCTTGGTCTCAACACCTACTACAATAACACTGGGGAGACAATAGGACCTGGGCTTGGTCTCAACACCTATTACCCTACTACAATAACACTGGGGAGACAATAGGACCTGGGCTTGGTATCAACACCTATTACCCTACTACAATAACACTGGGGAGACAATAGGACCTGGGCTTGGTCTCAACACCTATTACCCTATTACAATAACACTGGGGAGACAATAGGACCTGGGCTTGGTATCAACACCTATTACCCTACTACAATAACACTGGGGAGACAATAGGACCTGGGCTTGGTACAACACCTACTACAATAACACTGGGGAGACAATAGGGCCTGGGCTTGGTCTCAACACCTATTACAATAACACTGGGGAGACAATAGGGCCTGGGCTTGGTCTCAACACCTACTACAATAACACTGGGGAGACAATAGGGCCTGGGCTTGGTCTCAACACCTATTACCCTATTACAATAACACTGGGGAGACAATAGGACCTGGGCTTGGTCTCAACACCTATTACCCTATTACAATAACACTGGGGAGACAATAGGACCTGGGCTTGGTATCAACACCTATTACCCTACTACAATAACACTGGGGAGACAATAGGACCTGGGCTTGGTCTCAACACCTATTACCCTATTACAATAACACTGGGGAGACAATAGGACCTGGGCTTGGTCTCAACACCTACTACAATAACACTGGGGAGACAATAGGACCTGGGCTTGGTCTCAACATCTACTAGAGTAACACTGGGGAGACAATAGGACATGGGCTTGGTATCAACACCTACCACAATAACACTGGGGAGACAATAGGGCCTGGGCTTGGTCTCAACACCTACTACAATAACACTGGGGAGACAATAGGACATGGGCTTGGTCTCAACACCTATTACAATAACACTGGGGAGACAATAGGACCTGGGCTTGGTCTCAACATCTACTACAATAACACTGGGGAGACAATAGGACCTGGGCTTGGTCTCAACACCTACTACAATAACACTGGGGAGACAATAGGACCTGGGCTTGGCCTCAACACCTACTACAATAACACTGGGGAGACAATAGGACCTGGGCTTGGTCTCAACACCTATTACTCTATTACAATAACACTGGGGAGACAATAGGGCATGGGCTTGGTCTCAACATCTACTACAATAACACTGGGGAGACAATAGGACCTGGGCTTGGTCTCAACACCTATTACCCTATTACAATAACACTGGGGAGACAATAGGACCTGGGCTTGGTATCAACACCTATTACCCTACTACAATAACACTGGGGAGACAATAGGACCTGGACTTGGTCTCAACACCTATTACCCTATTACAATAACACTGGGGAGACAATAGGACCTGGGCTTGGTCTCAAAACCTACTACAATAACACTGGGGAGACAATAGGACCTGGGCTTGGTCTCAACACCTACTACAATAACACTGGGGAGGAAATAGGACCTGGGCTTGGTCTCAACAACTACTACAATAACACTGGGGAGGAAATAGGACCTGGGCTTGGTATCAACACCTATTACCCTATTACAATAACACTGGGGAGACAATAGGACCTGGGCTTGGTCTCAACACCTACTACAAGAACACTGGGGAGACAATAGGACCTGGGCTTGGTCTCAACACCTATTACCCTATTACAATAACACTGGGGAGACAATAGGACTTGGGCTTGGTCTCAACACCTACTACAATAACAATGGGGAGACAATAGGACCTGGGCTTGGTACAACACCTACTACAATAACACTGGGGAGACAATAGGGCCTGGGCTTGGTCTCAACACCAATTACAATAACACTGGGGAGACAATAGGGCCTGGGCTTGGTCTCAACACCGATTACCCTACTACAATAACACTGGGGAGACAATAGGACCTGGGCTTGGTCTCAACACCGACTACAATAACACTGGGGAGACAATAGGGCCTGGGCTTGGTCTCAACTCCTACTACAATAACACTGGGGAGACAATAGGACCTGGGCTTGGTATCAACACCTATTACCCTACTACAATAACACTGGGGAGACAATAGGGCCTGGGCTTGGTATCAACACCTACTACAATAACACTGGGGAGACAATAGGACCTGGGCTTGGTATCAACACCTATTACCCTATTACAATAACACTGGGGAGACAATAGGACCTGGGCTTGGTATCAACACCTATTACCCTACTACAATAACACTGGGGAGACAATAGGGCCTGGGCTTGGTATCAACACCTATTACCCTACTACAATAACACTGGGGAGACAATAGGACCTGGGCTTGGTATCAACACCTATTACCCTACTACAATAACACTGGGGAGACAATAGGGCCTGGGCTTGGTATCAACACCTATTACCCTACTACAATAACACTGGGGAGACTATAGGACATGGGCTTGGTCTCAACACCTACTACAATAACACTGGGGAGACAATAGGGCCTGGGCTTGGTCTCAACACCTATTACAATAACACTGGGGAGACAATAGGGCCTGGGCTTGGTCTCAACACCTACTACAATAACACTGGGGAGACAATAGGACCTGGGCTTGGTATCAACTCCTACTACAATAACACTGGGGAGACAATAGGACCTGGGCTTGGTCTCAACACCTATTACCCTACTACAATAACACTGGGGAGACAATAGGACCTGGGCTTGGTCTCAACACCTACTACAATAACACTGGGGAGGCAATAGGACCTGGGCTTGGTCTCAACACCGTCTACAATAACACTGGGGAGACAATAGGACCTGGGCTTGGTCTCAACACCTATTACAATAACACTGGGGAGACAATAGGACCTGGGCTTGGTCTCAACACCTACTACAATAACACTGGGGAGACAATAGGACCTGTGCTTGGTACAACACCTATTACCCTACTACAATAACACTGGGGAGACAATAGGACCTGGGCTTGGTATCAACACCTACTACAATAACACTGGGGAGACAATAGGGTCTTGGCTTGGTATCAACACCTACTACAATAACACTGGGGAGACAATAGGACCTGGGCTTGGTATCAACACCTTTTACCTACTACAATAACACTGGGGAGACAATAGGACCTGGGCCTGGTATCAACACCTATTACCCTACTACAATAACACTGAGGAGACAATAGGGCCTGGGCTTGGTACAACACCTATTACCCTACTACAATAACACTGGGGAGACAATAGGACCTGGGCTTGGTACAACACCTATTACCCTACTACAATAACACTGGGGAGACAATAGGACCTGGGCTTGGTATCAACACCTACTACAATAACACTGGGGAGACAATAGGGCCTTGGCTTGGTATCAACACCTACTACAATAACACTGGGGAGACAATAGGACCTGGGCTTGGTATCAACACCTATTACCTACTACAATAACACTGGGGAGACAATAGGACCTGGGCTTGGTATCAACACCTATTACCCTACTACAAAAACACTGGGGAGGAAATAGGACCTGGGCTTGGTATCCAATGGTACCCTATTCCCTATTTACTTTGAACTATAGTGCACTATATACGGAATAGGGTGGCATTTGGGATTTTAACCCAGTTATACAGCTAGTTATAAGGCTTTATTGGTTATCATGTTGTCACGCTCGTCCTCCTCTTCTGACGAGGAGTAGCAAGGGTCGGACCAAAGCGCAGCGAGGTATGTGTTCATGACGATATTTATATTCAACTCAGAACACTAAAACAAAAATAACAACGAGGACGAAACGAAACAGTCCTGTCTGGTGACATACACAAAGACAGAAAATAATCACCCACAACTCAAAAGGGGAACCAGGCTACCTAAATATGGTTCTCAATCAGGGACAACGATAAACAGCTGCCTCTGATTGAGAACCATACCAGGCCGAAACACAGAAATCCCAAAACATAGATAAAAGGAACATAGACAACCCACCCAACTCACGCCCTGACCAAACTTAAACAAAGACATAATTAAAGAACTAAGGTCAGAACGTGACAAGAACCTTATAAAGAGATCTTCCGTGAGCTATTTAGACTTTGTAAGAGTTCTGTTGTTACACCAGTCAGCAGTGCTTCTCGCGAGAGAAGCTTCTCAGCTTTAAAACGGATTCAAATCAAATCAAATCAAATGTTATTTGTCACATACACATGATTAGCAGATGTTAATGCGCGTGAGAGTAATACTAGATTCTACAGTCTAACAGCACCTTTATATTCTGGATGGAACTCCGTCAGATAATATGAAGGCTGCAGAAAAACAACGATGTTTAATGTCTATGCCTTAGGCTCCGTTTATAAAGGCAAGACGTAATGTGTGTGTGTGTGTGCGTGCGTGTGTGTGTGTGTGTGTGTGTGTGTGTGTGTGTGTGTGTGTGTGTGTGTGTGCGTGCGTGCGTGCGTGCGTGCGTGTGTGTGTGTGTGTGTGTGTGGTTCTAAACCCGTTTTTTATTTATTTGACTGTACTGGATCAGATCATTATGATTCATGAATATCAACCCAAATACACAGTTGTAATAACATTTCGCCCACTGAGTTAATTGCCGACTAATTTATTACACCGGTTTCAAATGATAGGTTACCAACCTTCATACCGCAGCCGTATAAGTCATTCAATTGTAACAGTAATTAGCTGGCTACAGTATTAACGAGCATGCATGAAAAATAAATAGTTGCCAGTTAAATAATTCTCTGTTTGTTCATCAAGTGGTACTGTCAGGCCTCTACTATCATGTAGGATATAAACAGAGGTGGGTCTAATAGCTTATTAAACGTCAAAAACACACAGCAAAAACTATTTCGCTGTCGTATCTTGGTGTTCATTGTCGGTCAGTGACGCTGCTGTGAAGAGAAGCTTTGCTAAAAGCATCTTGCAATCGAAAGTGACTGACTGGTTGTTTTTCCTGCGAGGAGTTCAGAGTTTCACCGCTGAGCCGTGAAATGAGGAAGAACAGCTGATGTAGCACGGCGGCAGACATCACACACACACACACACACACACACACACACACACACAGCCTGGCTTCGACCTGTGCAGAGTGGTGGGGGGAGGGGAGCTTTCCTTTCACGCCCGGACAGAAAATCCGCTCAACTAAGTCCACAAAACTTAAAAGCGTTGTTACTCTTACGTGTGAATGAGTTTAAGGAATTTATTGTAGGCCCTATTTTTAAAAATAAAATAAAAATAAATAGTATACTAGCCTGTAACTTATCGAGTGTTTTTTAAAAGTCTACTACCCGTGAAGGATTGCTTGACCAACGGTCCCCTTCAGAATGCCTTGTTGACAACAGTGGTTATGTATTGAATACCCCCAGGGATTAGCACGTTACATGAATATGACCAATGGAGTACAACTCCAGGCAAGTGACCAACATGAATAAGTAACTTCCTTTAAAACGTCGACAGAACGTAATGGATGCCGCCTGAAAACAGTCCAGTATTTTAGCGGCGTTTCAGCGCTGTCCATGGTGCTACTTTCCCCACATCGTGGCTTTAGCCCCCCACTCTGTTGCTGCCTGTGTTTTACTGTATCCGTTGGATCACTTGCTGTGTTTTACAAGCGGTAATTATATCGTAATATGTATTCCAGACCTATTTTCCAGTATTGTAGAACACCACGCAACACTACTCAGCTGCGCCCCCCCCCCCCCCCCTTATTAATTTGTATTCGAAACTAGCCGTCTCTAGACTAGGTTACTCCTGTGGTGTTTTCTCTTTGAGTTGATTTGAAAAGCATAGCAACGCTATCTCTGTTTCACATCAACTCTCAACTCACATCCTCCCCGTGGCCGACCGACACAGACCCACTCCGAGGCACTGATTGGCTGCTCGCCGCCCCACCTCGCGTCGGTCTGAAGCCATATGCAGCAGCGGAAAACTCCTGATTGGCACAGCCCGCACCCCCTTCGCGCAGCACGCCAAAAGGAGCTCCAATGGCGGCTTGACCTGTGTGGCTTGGAGGAGGGAGGACGCGGGAGGCTAGGGGGAGGGAGGAAGACAAATCCTTGAGCACAGGGTGAGGGGTGTCAGATTAGAAAAAGGAGAAATGTATTTGTGTGAGCAAAACGTCACACTCGGTAGGCTACTTGCTGTTAGCTATATGACCCGTTTCTCTCTCTCTCTCAGAACAAAATGGCTAACTGCCCCTCTACAGCCCGATCTCTGTGTTACTACAACCGAGTGTTGGTATAATTCAGATGATATGCTACTAACTTCAGACCGCTTGTTTATATTCGTTTGCTCTTCTGTATGCTAGTTAGAAAGACACAGAAAGATGTGGAATTATTTAAGACTATAATGCTTTTAACACATAATTCATTAGGCCTTTATTTACTGAGCTGGCACACACAAGATCACATGTTGATAACTGCAGTGAACAATTCTTAACTGGGCATCTAAGCACATAGGCCTATAAGGAACAGAGGTGTATGTCTGTTGGTGTCCAGGCTGACTAGCTACATCAATAAGGGGAGAGAACATAACCTTTAAATGACCTCAGCTCACTTCTCCTGGTGCTTTTACAGGTCAGAGTGGTCTTACTCAGAATAAACTAGAGCAATGAATAACTCATTCTCCTCTCCATGAAATGCCCAATGTCCCTCTGAGTGTGTTAAAGACCCAATGTCCCTCTGAGTGTGTTAAAGACCCAATGTCCCTCTGAGTGTGTTAAAGACCCAATGTCCCTCTGAGTGTGTTAAAGACCCAATGTCCCTCTGAGTGTGTTATAGACCCAATGTCCCTCTGAGTGTGTTAAAGACCCAATGTCCCTCTTAGTGTGTTAAAGACCCAATGTCCCTCTGAGTGTGTTAAAGACCCAATGTCCCTCTGAGTGTGTTAAAGACCCAATGTCCCTCTGAGTGTGTTAAAGACCCAATGTCCCTCTGAGTGTGTTAAAGACCCAATGTCCCTCTGAGTGTATTAAAGACCCAATGTCCCTCTGAGTGTGTTAAAGACCCAATGTCCCTCTGAGTGTGTTATAGACCCAATGTCCCTCTGAGTGTGTTAAAGACCCAATGTCCCTCTTAGTGTGTTAAAGACCCAATGTCCCTCTGAGTGTGTTAAGACCCAAAGTCCCTCTGAGTGTGTTATAGACCGAATGTCCCTCTGAGTGTGTTAAAGGCCCAATGTCCCTCTGAGTGTGTTACAGACCCAATGTCCCTCTGAGTGTGTTAAAGACCCAATGTCCCTCTGAGTGTGTTAAAGACCCAATGTCCCTCTTAGTGTGTTAAAGACCCAATGTCCCTCTGAGTGTGTTAAGACCCAAAGTCCCTCTGAGTGTGTTATAGACCGAATGTCCCTCTGAGTGTGTTAAAGGCCCAATGTCCCTCTGAGTGTGTTACAGACCCAATGTCCCTCTGAGTGTGTTAAAGACCCAATGTCCCTCTGAGTGTGTTAAAGACTCAATGTCCCTCTGAGTGTGTTATAGACCGAATATCCCTCTGAGTGTGTTACAGACCCAATGTCCCTCTGAGTGTGTTAAAGACCCAATGTCCCTCTGAGTGTGTTAAGACCCAAAGTCCCTCTGAGTGTGTTACAGACCCAATGTCCCTCTGATTGTGTTAAAGACCCAATGTCCCTCTGAGTGTGTTAAAGACCCAATGTCCCTCTGAGTGTGTTAAGACCCAATGTCCCTCTGAGTGTGTTACAGACCCAATGTCCCTCTGAGTGTGTTACAGACCCAATGTCCCTCTGAGTGTGTTACAGACCCAATGTCCCTCTGAGTGTGTTAAAGACCCAATGTCCCTCTGAGTGTGTTACAGACCCAATGTCCCTCTGAGTGTGTTACAGACCCAATGTCCCTCTGAGTGTGTTAAAGAACATTTCTGGCTGTATATTTACTTCAGTAACAACCTAGTAGTAACATATTAGAACATAACAATGATCACAATGTAAGTCTATTATTCTACACGTGATAAAGCCTAACCTTATGCACATTACTGGACTTAATCAAATAGTTATCTATCCTGGATTTAATATTATAGTTATCTATCATGGATTTAATAAAATAGTTATCTATCCTGGATTTAATAAAATAGTTATCTATCATGGATTTAATAAAATAGTTATCTATCCTGGACTTAAGAAAATAGTTATCTATCCTGGACTTAAGAAAATAGTTATCTATCCTGGACTTAATTAAGAAAATAGTTATCTATCCTGGACTTAATTAATAAAATAGTTATATATCCTGGACTTAATAAAATAGTTATCTATCCTGGACTTAATTAAGAAAATAGTTATCTATCCTGGACTTAATTAAGAAAATAGTTATCTATCCTGGACTTAATAAAATAGTTAGCTATCCTGGACTTAATAAAATAGTTATCTATCCTGGATTTAATAAAATAGTTATCTATCCTGGACTTAATAAAATAGTTATCTATCCTGGATTTAATAAAATAGTTATCTATCCTGGACTTAATAAAATAGTTATCTATCCTGGACTTAATAAC
The DNA here is from genome assembly GCF_045791955.1 of Oncorhynchus clarkii lewisi. NCBI lineage: Eukaryota > Metazoa > Chordata > Actinopteri > Salmoniformes > Salmonidae > Oncorhynchus > Oncorhynchus clarkii. The sequence continues at coordinate 34,584,038 of NC_092179.1, read as the reverse complement.
ATAGTTATCTATCCTGGACTCAAGAAAATAGTTATCTATCCTGGACTTAAGAAAATAGTTATCTATCCTGGACTTAAGAAAATAGTTATCTATCCTGGACTTAATAAAATAGTTATCTATCCTTGCAATATTGTGGACAGCCTGAGTGTATTTTATTCAAGAGTGCGCATGACTGAGTGTATGCTTTTGTGACCGAGGGGGAGAGAAAGACAGACGAGGGGAGAGTTCTGTTCTTTCACTGCTCCATCCGGGAATTTTCGAATTAGCATTGACAGCCGAAGCGCAACTTTTCCCCAGGCAAAGTGAAATCAAGCCGCTCAATCGGACAAAATATAGTCCCCACTATTCAACTAAAAATGATCAAAAGAAAAATAAATCGACCGTTTGGAGAGGATGCGTCGACGCGGCGTTATTTTTAGAGTGGATCTGTCCAGGTGCTGAAACCTTTCCCCCGTGTTTAGAGCACTTTGCTCAGCGGCGTAAAGTGAGTGATGAGCCCTCTACACAGCAAAGAAGCAAGAACTTGCTTTGCAGCCTGAGTAGTTCTTCTTTCGATTGTTATTGTCGCTTTAAAAAAAACATTTTAATTCACTTAAACTTCACATTGATTACATCGAAAGTGGTACAAAAGTGTTTTTGAAGTCGGAACATGGAACTACAATGCCTGCAAGAGGCGTTGAAAGTCGAGATCCAATGTCATCAGGTAAAAACGAAACATCGTTTCATTCTACCCCTTATTTGTGGTCTTTTGAGCGAGTGAGTGGTGTAGGGAGGAAAAAAATCTCAGAGGGATCAAACGTGACATGTTTGTTTTCCCAGCGAGAAAAAGAGTATGTGCTCTGTTATGCTTAGCTTGTATGTGCGTGCGACGCCATAAACATGCACTTTCAGATGAGAGTGGGACACTTTTTAGACTACTTTGTTATTGTCGTGGGTCTGTTTCGAGCATCAAGAACTAGGTTGTAATAATGCGGTGGTCCTGTGTGGCGAGCAGGACGCGACCTGAATATTTATGAGCTGTAGAAACCGACTCGCTCCTAATGCTTCGCTGCTTTGATCTTGTCTTTACACACTAAACTTGAAACACTTTTTCTAATTCCTCTTTCGTTTTTTTTCTTCCTCCGGTTAGAAACTAGTTGCACAGATGAAGCAAGACCCGCAGGTAAATGTCTATTTGTGAAAGCCTTGTAATCGTCCTCTAGACACGGCTGGTTAGGGTTAGGGAGTGTGGCAGGAAACTTTATCAGCATTAAATATCTTTATTGTCTTGTTGTAAACCCTGTTTACTTAGCAGAGTTTCCACCTGCTTTGTCCAGCAAATGTGACTTTGGTTTATAACGCAACGACATAAGTTTGAAACGTATCGACATTGTTAGGTTACACTTGGTTATTTTGGTCCCATTCATAATCCTATTATTTGACTGATGATGTTTTTGTTTAATTGTAGGATGGAGAGCTTAAGAAACAACTACACGAAAGACACGACAGAATAACAGCCCTAAGCGAAAAACAAGTAAGAAAACCCCCAAAAGCATCTGTGTTGCTTTATTATACACTATTGTTGGCTATAATCATCATTCATGTCACGGCAATAGTCTTGTATTGTGTGAGACCGTTATGTTCAGGACAATGTGCTTGTGTGTTTTTAAAAAAAAAAACGGTTTCAAAAAGTAAAGGCATTTGATTTAGTCTTTGCTCCCCCTTTAAAGTCGTTGTGTTGTAGAATTCCTCAACGTAATCTGCTGATTCTGTCCGGATACTCTTTTTTTAAGTTGCCTAACATGAAATGTTGAAAAATGTAGCGTCCATTTTGAGTAAGTCGACATGTTTTCAGGAGAGTAAGAAAGGAGATGCTCAAGTATCCGGTCTGCACTTTTTTTTTTTTTTTGTTACACATCAAGCGTCACGTTTTTACTATTCTGACTATTTGTAGATATTCATCGGCGAATGAATACGTATTTTTTGTTGCTTCTAAATTGACTTTATGTGTTACTTTATAGCCAGTATTATTTATTCTTGGTCACATGACGGTAAAGGTCGCTTTTGATTCGATCGCAGCTTACACTTTCATTTTTTTTTTTTTTTTTTTTTTACTACATCTAGTATCAAATTGGCCAAGATGAACTTCCATCGTTGTAATAAGTGATTTAAACTTATTTGTATGTATTCCTAATGAGTCATTTGAAGGGTAAAGAGAAACACTAAAGTCCAGCTCTTCCGCCCAGGAGAACGGGAGCTATTTTTTCAGCACCACAGAACAGATGCCGTTGAACGCTTAAAGTCACAACACTGCCTGGCTCAATATATGAAGTTACCGAAGCCACTAAGGAACACAAAACAGACATATAATGTGTAAATATATATTGTAGAAGTCAAATCAATCGATGTCGAATCATTTTAGTTCATTATAAAGGGTTTTTGCGTTGGCCTAAGTTAGATCGATCCTGTTTCTTCAGGAATGCAGTTTTCAGCACTTGAGCCCTGAACAGCGCCTTGATTTTCTCCACCATTCGCTGTTGAACGGTTTCCTGTAAAGCAGAAGACAAACTCATTTAGGCAGCTTATGCAGAGAAACAATGCTTATATTTTCACGTAGTTGGTTATCTATTTACACGAGGTGGATCTTTCCAGAGTATGTATTTGTTGTAGTGTTTTACGCAAAGCGCCTTAGTTTGGTAGTGGATGCTTCCATTTTGTGCCGAGAAGGGGTGTTGGTTTCTTCCTAACATGGAGAAAAAGTCTGCGGAGTTTCTCGGAGAGGGGGGGATGGGCCCCATTCATGCCGAACATTACCATTTTGATTGCTTTGATGCTGTTTATAGAGGAGGGGGAGGGGAGAGAGAAAAGAGAGAGCCCCGAGTCAGCAGCAGCAACGCAGCCTGGGATGTTTAATCACTGTTTAGCGCCGACTCTCCTTATTTTATTAGCGGAATATGACCTATAGTTTACTCTGCTCTAGCGATGCTTGCTGCTACCAGAGAAAATCTGCTTTTTACACCGTCATAGATTTAGTTGTTGTTGTTGTTGATGTTGTTGTAGGGCACTGACATTACATATCACCTGAAGGATACGCTTTTGTTTACTTTTGTTTAAGTCAAATTTTAGATGTTAAAAGATAGCTTTGTTAGGTCAACATATGTGTAATAATTTAGCCTATTAATTTAGCACGTGATTCACTTTCTTTCTCTTAAATTAAAAGTGTATTTTGCTTGAGTGGCTTTTGTTATATAAAAATGACATAAAATTAATACTTAACACAGTGACTTTATAGTCATCCAGACGTTATAATGCATATGCCAATGTTCTGACGGTGGCTAGTAAATACTAGTCCCTCTGTTAAACCAAACTACTCTACAAACACGAGGCAGAAAGTATACAGTATGCATCATATGTCTATGAGGATGTAGGCCTGTGTGTGTTTCTATCCTAGGTTTTGTTGAGGGACGGTGTGAAGACAGAGAGGAGCAGGTTGTTGAGGGACGGTGTGAATAGAGAGAGGAGCAGGTTGTTGAGGGACGGTGTGAATACAGAGAGGAGCAGGTTGTTGAGGGACGGTGTGAATAGAGAGAGGAGCAGGTTGTTGAGCGACGGTGTGAATAGAGAGAGGAGCAGGTTGTATAGTAGTGCACTATATAGGGAATAGGGCCCTGGTCTAAAGTAGTGCACTATGTAGGGAATAGGGCCCCAGTCTAAAGTAGTGCACTATATAGGGAATAGGGCCCCAGTCTAAAGTAGTGCACTATATAGGGAATAGGGCCCCAGTCTAAAGTAGTGCACTATATAGGGAATAGGGCCACAGTCTAAAGTAGTGCACTATATAGGGAATAGGGCCCCAGTCTAAAGTAGTGCACTATATAGGGAATAGGATGCCATTTGGGACTCAGATTCAGTGTGACCTTGTGTTACCTTCAGGGGAAAACACAGACAGACAGTTCTATTCCTTATCCCAGTTTAGTCCTGAGAGACAGACAGCTTTATTCCTTATCCCAGTTTAGTCCTGAGAGACAGACAGCTCTATTCCTTATCCCAGTTTAGTCCTGAGAGACAGACAGCTCTATTCCTTAACCCAGTTTAGTCCTGAGAGACAGACAGCTCTATTCCTTATCCCAGTTTAGTCCTGAGAGACAGAAGTCTACAACGTTCACAACTGAACGATTAAACTTCAACAATACTTTTAAACATTCCTTTTCGTTTGCTTTTCACACTGTTGCAACATTGTAATCAGTCTGTTCTGTCAGGTAGCAGAGACTACATTAATGTGTAGTTCTTTGGGTGGCCTACTGGGACCCGGCTGGTAACCTGACTGCTAGGTTTATGTTATTAATAACAGTAAGGCTGGTAACCTGACTGCTAGGTTTATGTTATTAATAACAGTAAGGCTGGTAACCTGACTGCTAGGTTTATGTTATTAATAACAGTAAGGCTGGTAACCTGACTGCTAGGTTTATGTTATTAATAACAGTAAGGCTGGTAACCTGACTGCTAGGTTTATGTTATTAATAACAGTAAGGCTGGTAACCTGACTGCTAGGTTTATGTTATTAATAACAGTAAGGCTAGTAACCTGACTGCTAGGTTTATGTTATTAATAACAGTAACAATGTTAACCTGACTGCTAGGTTTATGTTATTAATAACAGTAAGGCTGGTAACCTGACTGCTAGGTTTATGTTATTAATAACAGGAAGGCTGGTAACCTGACTGCTAGGTTTATGTCATTAATAACAGTAGTAGTAACAATGTTAACCTGACTCCAGCTGATTTCAATGGACCACCACTCTGTCAGACTGACTCTAAAGTAGGTCTACTTTGAAAGGCAGCTTTGGTCGGCCATTATTCCTCATGTTTGGCTCTATGTCTCAATGTGCTGATCATTAAGTCCTGGTGGTTCTTAGGCTGTATGGGGATGACTGGTATCAGTTATTTATCTGTTTCCTGTTTTACCAAGGCTGCTGTTAGGGGGAGCAGGAAGGAATCAGTTATTTATCTGTTTCCTGTTTTACCAAGGCTGCTGTTAGGGGGAGCAGGAAGGAACCAGTTATTTATCTGTTTCCTGTTTTACCAAGGCTGCTGTTAGGGGGAGCAGGAAGGTACCAGTTATTTATCTGTTTCCTGTTTTACCAAGGCTGCTGTTAGGGGGAGCAGGAAGGTATCAGTTATTATCTGTTTCCCGTTTTACCAAGGCTGCTGTTAGGGGGAGCAGGAAGGTATCAGTTATTATCTGTTTCCTGTTTTACCAAGGCTGCTGTTAGGGGGAGCAGGAAGGTACCAGTTATTTATCTGTTTCCTGTTTTACCAAGGCTGCTGTTAGGGGGAGCAGGAAGGTACCAGTTATTTATCTGTTTCCTGTTTTACCAAGGCTGCTGTCAGGGGGAGCAGGAAGGTACCAGTTATTTATCTGTTTCCTGTTTTACCAAGGCTGCTGTCAGGGGGAGCAGGAAGGAACCAGTTATTATCTGTTTCCTGTTTCACCAAGGCTGCTGTCAGGGGGAGCAGGAAGGTATCAGTTATTATCTGTTTCCTGTTTTACCAAGGCTGCTGTTAGGGGGAGCAGGAAGGTACCAGTTATTTATCTGTTTCCTGTTTTACCAAGGCTGCTGTTAGGGGGAGCAGGAAGGTACCAGTTATTTATCTGTTTCCTGTTTTACCAAGGCTGCTGTCAGGGGGAGCAGGAAGGAACCAGTTATTATCTGTTTCCTGTTTCACCAAGGCTGCTGTCAGGGGGAGCAGGAAGGTACCAGTTATTTATCTGTTTCCTGTTTTACCAAGGCTGCTGTCAGGGGGAGCAGGAAGGTACCAGTTATTTATCTGTTTCCTGTTTTACCAAGGCTGCTGTTAGGGGGAGCAGGAGGAATCAGTTATTTATCTGTTTCCTGTTTCACCAAGGCTGCTGTTAGTGGGAGCAGGAAGGGACCAGTTATTTACCTGTTTCCTGTTTTACCAAGGATGATGTTAGGGGGAGCAGGAAGGTACCAGTTATTTACCTGTTTCCTGTTTTACCAAGGCTGCTGTTAGGGGGAGCAGGAAGGTACCAGTTATTTATCTGTTTCCTGTTTCACCAAGGCTGCTGTTAGGGGGAGCAGGAAGGTACCAGTTATTTATCTGTTTCCTGTTTTACCTACTGTCAGCGGGAGCAGGAAGGAACCAGTTATTTATCTGTTTCCTGTTTTACCAAGGCTGCTGTCAGGGGGAGCAGGAAGGAACCAGTTATTTATCTGTTTCCTGTTTTACCAAGGCTGCTGTCAGGGGGAGCAGGAAGGTACCAGTTATTTATCTGTTTCCTGTTTTACCAAGGCTGCTGTTAGGGAGAACAGGAAGGTACCAGTTATTTATCTGTTTCCTGTTTTACCTACTGTTAGGGGGAGCAGGAAGGACCCAGTTATTTATCTGTTTCCTGTTATACCAAGGCTGCTGTTAGGGGGAGCAGGAAGGTACCAGTTATTTATCTGTTTCCTGTTTTACCAATGCTGCTGTTAGGGGGAGCAGGAAGGTACCAGTTATTTATCTGTTTCCTGTTTTACCTACTGTCAGGGGGAGCAGAAAGGAATCAGTTATTTATCTGTTTCCTGTTTTACCTACTGTCAGGGGGAGCAGGAAGGTACCAGTTATTTATCTGTTTCCTGTTTTACCAAGGCTGCTGTTAGGGGGAGCAGGAAGGTACCAGTTATTTATCTGTTTCCTGTTTTACCAAGGCTGCTGTCAGGGGGAGCAGGGGGATATCAGTTATTTATCTGTTTCCTGTTTTACCAAGGCTGCTGTTAGGGGGAGCAGGAAGGAATCAGTTATTTATCTGTTTCCTGTTTCACCAAGGCTGCTGTTAGTGGGAGCAGGAAGGGACCAGTTATTTACCTGTTTCCTGTTTCACCAAGGATGCTGTTAGGGGGAGCAGGAAGGTACCAGTTATTTACCTGTTTCCTGTTTTACCAAGGCTGCTGTTAGGGGGAGCAGGAAGGTACCAGTTATTTATCTGTTTCCTGTTTCACCAAGGCTGCTGTTAGGGGGAGCAGGAAGGTACCAGTTATTTATCTGTTTCCTGTTTTACCTACTGTCAGCGGGAGCAGGAAGGAACCAGTTATTTATCTGTTTCCTGTTTTACCAAGGCTGCTGTCAGGGGGAGCAGGAAGGAACCAGTTATTTATCTGTTTCCTGTTTTACCAAGGCTGCTGTCAGGGGGAGCAGGGGGATACCAGTTATTTGTCTGTTTCCTGTTTTACCTACTGTCAGCGGGAGCAGGAAGGAACCAGTTATTTATCTGTTTCCTGTTTTACCAAGGCTGCTGTTAGGGGGAGCAGGAAGGAATCAGTTATTTATCTGTTTCCTGTTTTACCAAGGCTGCTGTTAGGGGGAGCAGAAAGGTATCAGTTATTTATCTGTTTCCTGTTTTACCAAGGCTGCTGTCAGGGGGAGCAGGGGATACCAGTTATTTATCTGTTTCCTGTTTTACCAAGGCTGCTGTTAGGGGGAGCAGGAAGGAATCAGTTATTTATCTGTTTCCTGTTTCACCAAGGCTGCTGTTAGGGGGAGCAGGTAGGAACAAGTTATTTATCTGTTTCCTGTTTCACCAAGGCTGCTGTTAGTGGGAGCAGGAAGGGACCAGTTATTTACCTGTTTCCTGTTTTACCAAGGCTGCTGTCAGGGGGAGGAGGAAGGTACCAGTTATTTATCTGTTTCCTGTTTTACCAAGGCTGCTGTCAGGGGGAGCAGGGGGATACCAGTTATTTATCTGTTTCCTGTTTTACCAAGGCTGCTGTCAGGGGGAGGAGGAAGGTACCAGTTATTTATCTGTTTCCTGTTTTACCTACTGTCAGAGGGAGCAGGAAGGAACCAGTTATTTATATGTTTCCTGTTTTACCAAGGCTGCTGTTAGGGGGAGCAGGAAGGTATCAGTTATTTATCTGTTTCCTGTTTTACCTACTGTCAGCGGGAGCAGGGAGGAACCAGTTATTTATCTGTTTCTTGTTTTACCAAGGCTGCTGTCAGGGGGAGCAGGAAGGAACCAGTTATTTATCTCTTTCCTGTTTTACCAAGGCTGCTGTTTGGGGGAGGAGGAAGGAACCAGTTATTTATCTGTTTCCTGTTTCACCAAGGCTGCTGTTAGGGGGAGCAGGAAGGAACCAGTTATTTATCTGTTTCCTGTTTTACCAAGGCTGCTGTCAGGGGGAGGAGGGGGATACCAGTTATTTATCTGTTTCCTGTTTTACCAAGGCTGCTGTCAGGGGGAGCAGGAAGGAACCAGTTATGTATCTGTTTCCTGTTTTACCAAGGCTGCTGTTAGGGGGAGCAGGAAGGAACCAGTTATTTATCTGTTTCCTGTTTTACCAAGGCTGCTGTCAGGGGGAGCAGGAAGGTACCAGTTATTTATCTGTTTCCTGTTTTACCTACTGTCAGCGGGAGCAGGAAGGAACCAGTTATTTATCTGTTTCCTGTTTTACCAAGGCTGCTGTTAGGGGGAGCAGGAAGGTATCAGTTATTATCTGTTTCCTGTTTTACCAAGGCTGCTGTTAGGGGGAGCAGGCAGGTATCAGTTATTATCTGTTTCCTGTTTTACCAAGGCTGCTGTTAGGGGGAGCAGGAAGGTACCAGTTATTTATCTGTTTCCTGTTTTACCTACTGTCAGCGGGAGCAGGAAGGAACCAGTTATTTATCTGTTTCCTGTTTTACCAAGGCTGTTGTTAGGGGGAGCAGGAGGGAATCAGTTATTTATCTGTTTCCTGTTTTACCAAGGCTGCTGTTAGGGGGAGCAGGAGGGAATCAGTTATTTATCTGTTTCCTGTTTTACCAAGGCTGCTGTTAGGGGGAGCAGGATGGAACCAGTTATTTATCTGTTTCCTGTTTTACCAAGGCTGCTGTTAGGGCGAGCAGGAGGGAATCAGTTATTTATCTGTTTCCTGTTTTACCAAGGCTGCTGTTAGGGGGAGCAGGAGGGAATCAGTTATTTATCTGTTTCCTGTTTTACCAAGGCTGCTGTTAGGGGGAGCAGGAAGGAACCAGTTATTTATCTGTTTCCTGTTTTACCAAGGCTGCTGTCAGGGGGAGCAGGAAGGTATCAGTTATTTATCTGTTTCCTGTTTTACCAAGGCTGCTGTTAGGGGGAGCAGGAAGGAACCAGTTATTTACCTGTTTCCTGTTTTACCAAGGCTGCTGTTAGGGGGAGCAGGAAGGTACCAGTTATTTATCTGTTTCCTGTTTTACCAAGGCTGCTGTTAGGGGGAGCAGGAAGGTACCAGTTATTTATCTGTTTCCTGTTTTACTAAGGCTGCTGTTAGGGGGAGCAGGAAGGAACCAGTTATTTATCTGTTTCCTGTTTTACCAAGGCTGCTGTTAGGGAGAACAGGAAGGAACCAGTTATTTATCTGTTTCCTGTTTTACCAAGGCTGCTGTTAGGGGGAGCAGGAAGGAACCAGTTATTTATCTGTTTCCTGTTTTACCAAGGCTGCTGTTAGGGGGAGCAGGAAGGTACCAGTTATTTATCTGTTTCCTGTTTTACCAAGGCTGCTGTCAGGGGGAGGAGGAAGGAACCAGTCATTATCTGTTTCCTGTTTTACCAAGGCTGCTGTCAGGGGGAGGAGGAAGGAACCAGTTATTATCTGTTTCCTGTTTCACCAAGGCTGCTGTTAGGGGGAGCAGGAAGGTACCAGTTATTTATCTGTTTCATGTTTTACCAATGCTGCTGTTAGGGGGAGCAGTAAGGAACCAGTTATTTATCTGTTTCCTGTTTTACCAAGGCTGCTGTCAGGGGGAGCAGGAAGGTACCAGTTATTTATCTGTTTCCTGTTTTACCAAGGCTGCTGTCAGGGGGAGCAGGAAGGAACCAGGTATTTATCTGTTTCCTGTTTTACCAAGGCTGCTGTTAGGGGGAGCAGGAAGGTACCAGTTATTTATCTGTTTCCTGTTTTACCAAGGCTGCTGTCAGGGGGAGGAGGGGGATACCAGTTATTTATCTGTTTCCTGTTTTACCAAGGCTGCTGTCAGGGGGAGGAGGAAGGAACCAGTTATTATCTGTTTCCTGTTTTACCAAGGCTGCTGTCAGGGGGAGGAGGAAGGAACCAGTTATTATCTGTTTCCTGTTTCACCAAGGCTGCTGTTAGGGGGAGCAGGAAGGTACCAGTTATTTATCTGTTTCCTGTTTTACCAATGCTGCTGTTAGGGGGAGCAGGAAGGAACCAGTTATTTATCTGTTTCCTGTTTTACCAAGGCTGCAGACAGGGGGAGCAGGAAGGTACCAGTTATTTATCTGTTTCCTGTTTTACCAAGGCTGCTGTCAGGGGGAGCAGGAGGAACCAGGTATTTATCTGTTTCCTGTTTTACCAAGGCTGCTGTTAGGGGGAGCAGGAAGGTACCAGTTATTTATCTGTTTCCTGTTTTACCAAGGCTGCTGTCAGGGGGAGGAGGGGGATACCAGTTATTTATCTGTTTCCTGTTTTACCAAGGCTGCTGTTAGGGGGAGCAGGAAGGTACCAGTTATTTATCTGTTTCCTGTTTTACCAAGGCTGCTGTTAGGGGGAGCAGGAAGGAACCAGTTATTTATCTGTTTCCTGTTTCACCAAGGCTGCTGTCAGGGGGAGGAGGAAGGAACCAGTTATTTATCTGTTTCCTGTTTTACCAAGGCTGCTGTCAGGGGGAGGAGGAAGGAACCAGTTATTATCTGTTTCCTGTTTTACCAAGGCTGCTGTCAGGGGGAGGAGGAAGGAACCAGTTATTATCTGTTTCCTGTTTCACCAAGGCTGCTGTTAGGGGGAGCAGGAAGGTACCAGTTATTTATCTGTTTCCTGTTTTACCAAGGCTGCTGTTAGGGGGAGCAGGAAGGAACCAGGTATTTATCTGTTTCCTGTTTTACCAAGGCTGCTGTTAGGGGGAGCAGGAAGGTACCAGTTATTTATCTGTTTCCTGTTTTACCAAGGCTGCTGTCAGGGGGAGGAGGGGGATACCAGTTATTTATCTGTTTCCTGTTTTACCAAGGCTGCTGTTAGGGGGAGCAGGAAGGTACCAGTTATTTATCTGTTTCCTGTTTTACCAAGGCTGCTGTTAGGGGGAGCAGGAAGGTACCAGTTATTTATCTGTTTCCTGTTTTACCAAGGCTGCTGTTAGGGGGAGCAGGAAGGAACCAGTTATTTATCTGTTTCCTGTTTTACCTGCTGTCAGGGGGAGCAGGAAGGTACCAGTTATTTATCTGTTTCCTGTTTTACCTGCTGTCAGGGGGAGGAGGAAGGGAAGAAGTAACCGTTAACAGCCACTCAGTTATCCTGTTGTTTGCGTTGTAGTTAGAGTTGCATTAAAATGACAGTGGTAGAGGAAGTCATGTTGAAAAGAACACACAAAGAGAGAGGGAGAGAGAGGAGGAGAGAGGGAGAGAGAGAGGGAGAGGGGGAGAGAGAGAGGGAGAGAGGGGGAGAGAGAGAGAGAGAGAGAGAGAGGGGGGGAGAGGGGGAGAGTGAGGGGAGGGAGAGGGGGAGGGAGAGGGAGAGAGGGGGGATAGAGAGAGAGTGAGGGGGAGAGTGAGGGGGAGGGAGAGAGGGGTAGAGAGAGGGAGAGAGGGGGGATAGAGAGAGAGTGAGGGGGAGGGAGAGGGGGAGGGAGAGAGGGGGGATAGAGAGATCAGATGTAAGCTACTTATGAGAGAAAGATTACCAGGATGGGTGCACACACACACACACACACACACACACACACACACACACACACACACACACACACACACACACACACACTAACGGCACCCTATTCCCTATGTAGTACACTACTTTATACTACAGCCCTATTCCCTACATAGTGCACTACTTTATACTACAGCCCTATTCCCTATATAGTACACTACTTTATACTACAGCCCTATTCCCTATGTAGTACACTACTCTATACTACAGCCCTATTCCCTATATAGTACACTACTTTATACTACAGCCCTATTCCCTATATAGTGAACTACTTTATACTACAGCCCTATTCCCTATGTAGTGCACTACTTTATACTACAGCCCTATTCCCTACATAGTACACTACTTTATACTACAGCCCTATTCCCTATATAGTGAACTACTTTATACTACAGCCCTATTCCCTATATTGTACACTACTTTATACTACAGCCCTATTCCCTATGTAGTGCACTACTTTATACTACAGCCCTATTCCCTACATAGTACACTACTTTATACTACAGCCCTATTCCCTATATAATGAACTACTTTATACTACAGCCCTATTCCCTATATAGTACACTACTTTATACTACAGCCCTATTCCCTATGTAGTGTGCTACTGCACTCTGGCTACCCAGACTCCTTTGCTCCACCCAAATGCGAGGCCACGCCCATGGACGTTAGTTTTTTTTAATCCACAATGAGTCTGGATCTGAGTCCCTCCCCGATGATTTGTAGAACACAAACACAAACACAAGTGTTCTGATTGGTCCCAGAAACAGGAAGTTGGTAGTAGAGGTGAATTGGGGAGAACAGGTTCGTGGTAATGGCCGGAAGCGGAATCAGTGGAACGGTGTTAAATACGTCACACGTGGTTTCCATGGTTTCCCTGGTTTCCGTGGTTTCCAGGTGTCTGATGACGTTCCATTTGCTCCGTTCCCGGACTCTTCTATGAGCCGTCCTCCCTTCAGCAGCCTCCTGTGATTGGACCAGAGCCAGAACACACGTGTGGTAAAGGAGGCATTTAGAAAATAAGCCATTGGCTACTTTGATTGATTTATTTACAGATGATCCAATCGCTGATGACTTTGTTTTTGACGTCAGACCATAGAATGTAGGGAACATTGAGCAGTGGGAGTCGTCAGGTGACCACTATATAGGGAACATTGAGCAGTGGGAGAGTTTAGTTTGAGTCATCAGGTGACCACTATATAGGGAACATTGAGCAGCGGGAGTCGTCAGGTGACCACTATATAGGGAACATTGAGCAGCGCGAGTCGTCAGGTGACCACTATATAGGGAACATTGAGCAGTGGGAGAGTTTAGTTTGAGTCATCAGGTGACCACTATATAGGGAACATTGAGCAGCGGGAGTCGTCAGGTGACCACTATATAGGGAACATTGAGCAGCGCGAGTCGTCAGGTGACCACTATATAGGGAACATTGAGCAGTGGGAGAGTTTAGTTTGAGTCATCAGGTGACCACTATATAGGGAACATTGAGCAGTTTGAGTCGTCAGGTGACCACTATATAGGGAACATTGAGCAGTGGGAGAGGTCAGTTTGAGTCGTCAGGTGACCACTATATAGGGAACAGGGAGTTATTTGGTCTTTCGAGTGGCGCAGCGGTCTCAGTGCGTCACTACAGACCCTGGTTCGTTTCTACGGCTGTGTCGCAAGCGGCCGTGATCGGGAGTCCCATAGGGCGGAGCACAATTGGCCCAGTGTCGTCCGGGTTTGGGTTTGGCCGGGCTAGGCCGTCCATCGTAAATAACAATTTGTTCTTAACGGACTTGCCTAGTTAATTAAAGGGTTAAAATAATTTGGGACCAGTCTATGTGAAAGCACAGCAGGTGGTTTCCCTCCAGGGAGTTTCATCATGTTGTCAGACTGAACCTGATACGTTACACCTGTTAGGAGAGGCGGAGTGTGGCCCAGGGAACACTGCCGTCTGATTGGTCTGTCCCACCTGTGGCAGTCTGTTAGAGGCTGCTGTGATTGGTGGAGGAAGAGGTAGAGCCAGGCAGAGGGTCAGGTTAGGCCAGTGTGTAGACTACCCACGATGCCCTCTGTCTAAACAAGTTTTTATTTGTATTAAATGGCTGTAATTGTCTGTGTGGTGACGATGCAGAGAACGGTAGTGTGTTGGCTCATGTCCGAGGCCTAAGGAGGCGTTGTTCACTATGCCGTCATCACAGAGGTCAGGCTTTTAGGACCACACGTTACGACGTAGGCCCCTGGCTCCTCATGTAAATATAAACACTGGTATTCCTACATCGCCCATAACACATTGTGGTTACATGGCTGTGAGGTAGCCGCTGGCTTGTTCAAACCCTACGCTGTGCTACAGTGGCTCTTTTCCCCCTCCACTCCCTCCCCCCTACGCTAAAACCCTACGCTGTGCTACAGTGGCTCTTCTCCCCCTCCACTCCCTCCCCCCTACGCTAAAACCCTACGCTGTGCTACAGTGGCTCTTCTCCCCCTCCACTCCCTCCCCCCTACGCTAAAACCCTACGCTGTGCTACAGTGGCTCTTCTCCCCCTCCACTCCCTCCCCCCTACGCTAAAACCCTACGCTGTGCTACAGTGGCTCTTCTCCCCCTCCACTCCCTCCCCCCTACGCTAAAACCCTACGCTGTGCTACAGTGGCTCTTCTCCCCCTCCACTACCTCCCCCCTCCCCCAGTGGGAACTAGTAATACGGCTCTTCTCCCCCTCCACTCCCTCCCCCCTCCCCCAGTGGGAACTAGTAATACGGCTCTTCTCCCCCTCCACTACCTCCCCCCTCCCTCAGTGGGAACTAGTAATACGGCTCTTCTCCCCCTCCACTCCCTCCCCCCTCCCCCAGTGGGAACTAGTAATACGGCTCTTCTCCCCCTCCACTACCTCCCCCCTCCCTCCTCCCCCAGTGGGAACTAGTAATACGGCTCTTCTCCCTCCTCCACTCCCTCCCCCCTCCCCCAGTGGGAACTAGTAATACGGCTCTTCTCCCCCTCCACTACCTCCCCCCTCCCTCAGTGGGAACTAGTAATACGGCTCTTCTCCCTCCTCCACTCCCTCCCCCCTCCCCCAGTGGGAACTAGTAATACGTCTCTTCTCCCTCCTCCACTCCCTCCCCCCTCCCCCAGTGGGAACTAGTAATACGGCTCTTCTTCCCCTCCACTACCTCCCCCCTCCCTCAGTGGGAACTAGTAATACGGCTCTTCTCCCCCTCCACTACCTCCCCCCTCCCTCAGTGGGAACTAGTAATACGGCTCTTCTCCCTCCTCCACTCCCTCCCCCCTCCCCCAGTGGGAACTAGTAATACGGCTCTTCTCCCTCCTCCACTCCCTCCCCCCTCCCCCAGTGGGAACTAGTAATACGGCTCTTCTCCCCCTCCACTACCTCCCCCCTCCCTCAGTGGGAACTAGTAATACGGCTCTTCTCCCCCCTCCACTACCTCCCCCCTCCCCCAGTGGGAACTAGTAATACGGCTCTTCTCCCCCCTCCACTACCTCCCCCCTCCTCCAGTGGGAACTAGTAATACGTCTCTTCTCCCCCTCCACTACCTCCCCCCTCCCCCAGTGGGAACTAGTAATACGGCTCTTCTCCCCCTCCACTCCCTCCCCCCTCCCTCCTCCCCCAGTGGGAACTAGTAATACGGCTCTTCTCCCCCTCCACTACCTCCCCCCTCCCCCAGTGGGAACTAGTAATACGGCTCTTCTCCCCCTCCACTCCCTCCCCCCTCCCACCTCCCCCAGTGTAAACTATTAATACGGCTCTTCTCCCCCCTCCACTCCCTCCCTCCCCCCTCCCTTCTACTTCCCCCCTGGTCAGACCCAGGCCTGCTGGGCGGGGTTCAGGGAGGGGGAACCAAGTCTGGCAGTACATCCTAAACACCTGCCTCTACCTGGTCCCTCTATCAGCTGGCCGAGGTTTCTGTGTGTGTGTGTGTGTGTGTGTGTGTGTGTGTGTGTGTGTGTGTGTGTGTGTGTGTGTGTGTGTGTGTGTGTGTGTGTGTGTGTGTGTGTGTGTGTGTGTGTGTGTGTGTGTGTGTGTGTGCGTGTGTGTGTGTGTGTGCGTGTGTGCGTGTGTGTGTGTCAGGTGAGAGCTGAACTTTCCCAGCGTCTCAGACTAAACTCAGACTAATCCCATGATGTGTCATTAGAGTCTCCTGCTACAGGGGAGATTATAGAGGCTGAGGCCCACATCCCAGAGCCCTATGGGACCTGTCTATAGTAGTGTACTATACAGGGAATAGGGCCCTGTCTAAAGTAGTGCACTATGTAGGGAATAGGGCTCTGGTCTAAAGTAGTGCACTATATAGGGAATAGGGCTCTGGTCTAAAGCAGTGTACTATATAGGGAATAGGGCCCTGTCTAAAGTAGTGTACTATATGGGGAATAGGGCTCTGGTCTAAAGTAGTGCACTATATAGGGAATAGGGCCCTATCTAAAGTAGTGTACTATATGGGGAATGGGGCTCTGGTCTAAAGTAGTGTACTATATAGGGAATAGGGCTCTGGTCTAAAGTAGTGCACTATATAGGGAATAGGGCTCTGGTCTAAAGTAGTGTACTATATAGAGAATAGGGTGCCACTTGGGCCACACCCACAGAGGGAGAGTTAGGGGACCTCTGCTGATGCACTCAGTATGTCATTTAGTGTTACTGAGGACAGATTGTTAGTGATGACAGATTGTTAGTGATGACAGATTGTTAGCGATGACAGATTGTTAGCGATGACAGATTGTTAGTGATGACAGATTGTTAGCGAGGACACATTGTTAGCGATGACAGATTGTTAGCAATGCCAGATTGTTAGCGAGGACAGATTGTTAGTGATGACAGATTGTTAGTGATGACAGATTGTTAGTGATGACAGATTGTTAGCGAGGACAGATTGTTAGTGATCCCAGACTGTTAGTGATGACAGACCGTTAACGAGGACAGATTGTTAGTGATGCCAGACTGTTAGTGATGACAGACTGTTAACGAGGACAGATTGTTAGTGATGACAGATTGTTAGTGATGCCAGACTGTTAGTGATGACAGATTGTTAGCGAGGACAGATTGTTAGTGATTCCAGACTGTTAGTGATGACAGACCGTTAACGAGGACAGATTGTTAGTGATGCCAGACTGTTAGTGATGACAGATTGTTAGCGAGGACAGATTGTTAGTGATGCCAGACTGTTAGTGATGACAGACCGTTAACGAGGACAGATTGTTAGTGATGCCAGACTGTTAACGAGGACAGATTGTTAGTGATGACAGATTGTTAGTGATGACAGATTGTTAGTGATGACAGATTGTTAGCGATGACAGATTGTTAGTGATGCCAGACTGTTAGTGATGACAGACCGTTAACGAGGACAGATTGTTAGTGATGCCAGACTGTTAGTGATGCCAGACTGTTAACGAGGACAGATTGTTAGTGATGTTCTGCGGGAGGTTTTACTATTTTGTTGTGTCTAACTTTAGATGATGTCTTTCAGATGTAAACATTTCGTTTTCTGTAAATGAAATGTTTTGGTTGTTTAGATGATTTTTAGAAGGGCAGTAAACGGGAAACCGAAGCTCTCCAGCTCATTAAAGCCCCCATGCAGTATTTTTTTAAATCATCACTGTATGTCTAATACATTACTGTGTTTGTTTCATGAAAATAAATAACAAATATATTTTTTAAGCGTTTATTTCCCTCTGCCGCCTTTTGCTATTGAACTGCTCAGTCTGATCATGTGGGCACGTTGATACACATTGTAATATATTTACATACACAGCCCTGATTGGTGGATAGGATCCTCTAGACTCTCTCTAGAACCTTCCCCACTT